>NC_134701.1:181084016-181406933 GCF_043290135.1 Rhipicephalus microplus
TGCCTGTAACAAGAGATATGCCAAGTCAACTTTTTCAATTTCGTTCTCCCAACAAACGACTTTACACGCGTTAGCTCACGTTACACATTTGCATGGTGCATTTCGTTTTTTAACACAGTAACTGAAAAGGTGTAAAAATTAAGCCCATTTTTTCTTAGAGACAAATACGGAAATTGCATAAACTGGCGAAATAGCTTGTTTTCCGTATTTTCCACATGCAGGTTGTCAAAAAACGTCTCTGTTCTTCTTAAGCTGATATTTTTTTAGTAGAGGGGAACAGGATAATTATTTATCATTTTCTGCGATGCGAGTGTGCACTCATACTGTCACAGCATTGTCGTGTCAATGTTAACAGTCAGTATGCGCCCCCTTCGTTAAAACTTTGATGCCGCTAAAGCTTCGCCTCTAAGAGTTCAATGTGATAGCATACTTCACAAACTTAGAGCATGAAACTTTGTGAACTTGCTATGCCCTCACTACGTGGCCTTAAGAGACTATAGGCGCAGTAGCGTGGGCGCCTTTTGTAGTGCACGGGTGGCCGGCGTCAAAGCATGATGTCATTATGACAATCCCATGTTCTCACGCCCGCTGGCAATGGGCGCTTGTATCACGCATTATTGCTGCAAATTATTATGTTGCTCAATGAAGCACGTATACAGGACGCATGTGTTTGTAAAGCATGAAAACTACTTCACTGCGTTTCCAAGGAGATGAAGTTGTTTTCACTATATTCACAAGCATACGCGTGTTCGTGTGATAAGAACATTCGCTTGCAACGTGATTGACACGGGTTCGATTCCCACTAGGACCCAAACGACCCTAGTTCGGTTCCGACTAGTGTTTTTCATCATTCAATTCATTTGCATTGTACTTGATTTTTCGGTCACGCATAGGATGATGACTTTTCGCTCAAAACCAACGACGCTGAGGCCGACGCCAGAATTTCCGCGAAACGAGCTCCTTAACGCTATGGCGTTAATAATGTTAGTGACGCAGCTAACATAAGTGTACCTATAAACTACCTCCTATAGCACGTTAATAGCCTTAAGAAATACAGAACCACCTGTTATTTGTCTGCTTCATTGTAGTGAAATGAAAGAAATTGTGTTTATTCCTGTCATTGTGAGCATGGAAACAATGCTGGATTTAAGTAAATAGGGGATTTTTCATTAGGTACAACATTATTCAAAACTAATAGGCAAACATAGGGAGTAGAGACACCAAATAGCTTCTCATGAAGTGCGTTTTGTTCAGTGGCATTTGGCACATCTTCTACTTAGTATTTTGTCCCTACCGAGATTGGCCCACTTCCGACTAAGCACACCTTAAAGGACCGCGATGAATTTTTTCGTCCGTCCAACTACATTTACACATTTTTTTGGTATGGGAGTTATCCCCCAAGAGTGCATTCGACAAAGGTATGGTTGCATCGCAAAATGAACAAGCGATCACCAACTTGTTGTATTTCAAAAGAATGCACATATAGAGGTCAGAGGCAGAAATCCCAAACGTTCTCTTTAGATGGTGTTCTTTTTTATTTATTGGAGTACCGGCGTTGCCAATGCTGTCTTATGCACTTTCCGTGACTGAAATATTCTCTCCCCAAAATTACCTGCGTGAGAACTTGCTGTGAATACGGGTGAAACGAAAGGCTTGTGTGGCGACAAAAGATATTTGTACATGACAGGTGCACTACCAAATGAGTATAAGAGTTTCATAAACATAGGAATCCGCAAACATAAATTCTAACACAACAAACTTCCATGTGGGCACCGGTATGCTTGGATAAGAAAAATGAAAACCGAGTGGGCGGACTGGAAATTTTATCATTGTATACATTCGTCCGCTATCTATAACTATATAGCCCGTAAAACGCAGTTACACATCACACATATCAAAGAGTTCGCACGGCGAGCATCCCATTCCTTTTTGAGACAAGGTTATGCTTTATGAGTACACAACCAAATCGTCATAACATTATTTCAACCCACAGTAAAAGGTATGCTCGCAAGTGCGCCAAAGTACAAATTATAACCTCTTATTCTATTTCGTAAACGTCCGCAAGCTCTACTTGAGTCAGCTACTAATTTATCATCCCTAAGATGTTCGTGTAGTATAGTGAATTACGTAACGCTAAAATTGTTAAAACAGGCTATGCATTGCAGCCTATCAGTCTGCCGGGCATGGGCGAATACATGCAGTATCGCGAAATTCGAATTTATTCTTTTTTTTAATTATTGCCGATGCACAACTTGTCACTTCTCCCCCCCCCTCCCCCTGTGCACACAATTGCTTCTATAATCTGCCTGAAGCCTGAAGGTTTCTTTCGTTTCTTGCTCATTCGACTCTATACATGTACGCAGAATCATATTCAAGAGGACAAATTTTACACTTGAATATGGGCAACAAAGTAGTAGCGATGCTTCCCTCTTAACGAAACTAAAGATGTAATCACAAATGACGACAGATTAAAGGCTGTGGTAGATAGTATAAATAAAATACATAATTGGTGATATTGTGGGCAAATTACTCAAAATATATTGAGGGCGCCGGCAAGTGCATGTCTGGAGACCTGGCACCTGTCAGGTTATTCGAACCGTTATTAAAAAGGACTGTCAACGTGTCAATTTTAATATCTTCTCTTAAGCCACCTGGATCTCAAGCTCCCCTGTAATTTCGAACGTGTCGTGAGTGTAGATTGACACATCGACGTAAAAAAGTTTACGCCAAGGGCTACGTTCTTGGATTCAAAGCCGAGGAAGTGAGGTAATATTTATAGCAACGTTCATGAGGGAACCCCGCCACAATATTGATGTATTCCTTCGACAGAAAAAATGCCATTTAGAAGAATATTTCGCTGAGAACACACCAATACGTAATGGCTTGTTGAAGGGCATTATGACCGGCTTACTACTCGGAAAGCTCTTCCCAAACTGTTTCATCTTACCAGTATGAAATCTTGTGGTGACAGGTACAACAGTTTGCGTGGTTACGTAGACACTGACAGTAAACTTGATAGTTACCTTTCATGATGTTGCTAAGACGTATTATTATTGTAGAGTTTTTAACGTTCCAAAACGACGATATGATTATGAGAGAAGCTGTATAGTGGAGGGCTCCAGAAACTTCAACCAACCGGTGTTTCTTAACGACTGAAATCGCACAGTACAAGCGCAATTGCCATTTAGCTCCATCGGTACGACCACCATGGGCGAGTTCGAAAGCACGACTTTTTCGTCAGCAGGTAAGAACCACAACCTCTACCTTACCATGGCAGAAGTTGAAATGTATTGTCAATAATTATTGCAGTTAAATGTTTGATATGACTGCAAACTCTCTTCTTGCTTCACGTTCAATCATAAAAATATATCAAGTTACAAAAATGATATCGCAGAGACAAATGAACAGAAAACAATGAAAAGTAAATCTGTTTTGCAAGCAGTGAACAAACTAATTAATGAGTAGGACTTCTTTCTATGCGTTACTTTACAATAACGCTAATGAACTTAGCAAAATTTTGTTTTCAGGAGAGCGAAGGTGCCACACATCTTCCTAAGGTGAAAGCTTCTAGTGGCTTATACTCGCGGACTTTGCCCATCCGTCCATTCATGTCTGTAAACGGGGCCAGCTGTGGCCCCTACCCTTCAAAGAGTCTCAGCAATCACGTGATAACACAGCGCCGCATAGGAATAGGTCCACAGCCACAGTTGTGGCCCCTCCCTCTTAGATTCCCTCAGCAATTATGGGATGGCACAGACGTGCGCATGTCAACACATCTTCATCAGACATCTTGCTGCAGCAGTCGAGTTAGTCGGACGGCTAGCAAGTGTTCCGGTGACGATTCCACGGAAGGCAGTCCGGAGACGTGCCCCGAGTATATCGATTCCGCCAGTAAAAAAGGACTGAAGAGAAAGGTCAAGGAAACTAAACAGACATGGCATAGTCAATCTTATGGCCACAGGCTTTGACTGAACACACATTGTAAAGCGCAAAGTGCCTTTCTTATTTAGTAGCGCTTCAGTCGGTATGCTGTAAACAATAAGCGTTCAAATAGGTTTTGGAATCTGCACCAGTATATAAATCTCTGTCATAATTTAAGGACTTGTGTACAAACCTTCTGCCACTAAATTTTGTTATTATGTAAGTGGTAATCATTCGAGAAAAAATATTAAAGTGTGGAGACACTGACCGGAGAGCAGTAGAGAAAAACACATTCGCTGGTTGCAACCACTGCATCATGGATCATGTGAACCAGCTGCATTTACTACGTTCTCAATAGCACTGTATTTGGATGAAGCGGCATCACCTTTCAACAGAACGGGAACGTTTAAAATAAAGTGATCGTCGACACAGAATAACAGCGGATCTGTAGATTGAACCCTGATTAACGACTCTGGGTCGTACACCCCCACAGTTGTCTGGCGCCGAACACCAAGACTTCTGGCTTCGAAACTTCTAATCCCTCGTGAGTTGACTAACGGGCGAAGATTTGTTGGCGATTCATAAGTAAGGCTTTATACAGCGTGATTATTCACTGCACACTACTTTCAGTGACGTAGAAACTTAGCCATCTTTACCTCCTTTTAAATTGGTAGGATTGATTCAACAATGCTAAACGAGTTTCTCCAAGACCCCGGAACCCACATTCACCCAAATAATAATAATAATAATAATAATAATAATAATAATAATAATAATAATAATAATAATAATAATATTAGTTCTTGTGGGTAAATCAACCAAATCCACCATTTCATTATGAAAGATGCCGTCATGGAGCGATTCGAAAGTATTTCAAAAGCAATTACGCATATTGCCAACAATTCACAATTCTTCAACAAGAAACCGCCACATACAGCTGTCAAGTGAGCAAACTCGGTAACGTTAGCAGCAATATCTCATTTGTTTTTTTAAATGTTTTGTTATAAGAATTAATTTTACAAGTTCATATTGCAAGCTGCGAAGTGAATTTGTGGAATCAATTCAAAGTTTATTGTATTAACACCCAATTTCTTGAGTTCTTCAGTTATCATGCCTATTAATTTTGCAAATATAAAAGCTAAACGTGACATTTCACACCCTGTTACAGAATATTCATGCCACAATACTCGCCCTTACGGGCATTCGCTGCATTTCAGAAAGCGACACTTGATCATTTTCTTAACATGAGCATCAAACATTAACAGACCTTTGCAGTTTATGCACAGTCCTGTAAAAAATTACCGCATATTCCCGGGCCAATGATGAAGAGCGGGGACAAAGCTCCTAAAACAGTCAGGGTTACACCGTGAAAAGTTAAGTGTTTTCACTCAGCACAAATGAAAGTGATAGTTTGTGTGGCATTGTGTTCTATACAAACTTAAATGACCACTTGTCCTTCGCCTTCATGATGGTCGGTGAAATGGCGCGACAGAGTTTCTCGCAGGGGCGTGATATTGGCAGTATTTGCAGATACTTGTAGAGAAGGGACGTTTCCAAGTGTTTCAGCCATTCGTGCATTTGGCATACCTCGGGATGCCATCGACGAGCACGAGCCGCAGCGGCGTACACACCCAGCGCTCCTCGTCGTCCGTGGTCCACCAAGCACGATATGGCAAGGCAAGGACACTCCTTCACGTACGGCGACGATTGATGAGAATGAGAGATAGCGGGAGTGAGCACCCTTTTTTCGGTGCAGCAGCCAATCGGAGAGCAGCTGTACCCCCATAACCATCTAGTGTAAACTCTCCAAGCGCCATATTTCATGCATCTTGAAGGGACAGTGCCACTAAGGAAACTAGATGAGAAATGGCGATGACAATGTAGAGTACATGCAGTGCCATCTAGTATATAGTCATCCAAGTACGGTTTACACACATTTCTATACGACAGCAGCCTCTATTATATAGTAAGGAAGACGCGGCTGAGGCAGCACGCTTGTTTGAGTTACGCCGATCGACGACTGAGCAGATGGTGCTATAAAGAGCTTCGCCCCTAACAGTTTTGGTTAGCAGCAAATTTCACAATCATCGGCCACTATGCCGTAATGCCAACGTGGGCAACTGCAATAGATGGTGGTAAAGAATCGGAAACGGGGCGCGGGTGCATATCCACAACACTAAAAACGCTTGCCACTCCCAACCAAGCGAAGCTTGGTCAATCTCCCTGCCTTCACTCTCTATTTTTCTCTCTCTACTTTCATCGATAATGAAAGAAATGTTTTATCGCAGGTTTGAAGAACAACACGAATCTCAAGGGAACACAGTTTACATTAGGGCGAAAATTTGGCTAAGCCAACATACAGTCTTCGGTTTTGCTTGTCATTTCTTATATTATTAAGTGAAAGTGATCCAACAAACAGAATGTGAAGGTAGCCATTCTTAGCAGACAGCTGTTACCTTTCCCCTTGTGCAGTGGCTACAGCTGAATTTAGTGTTCACAACAGCAGTAAACGTGCACTGTATAGAATGCCCAGTGGCTCGTTCCTCTTCATCATGTAGCGACGAAACCTCATTCACCTTTTATGCAGCTTTGGTAGCAAATGTATGAACAGTTACGTTCAAGTTCCCTCTAATAGTAGGTACATGCTCTGTGCTTTCGTGGGGACTTCTTTAAGGCTATGTCTAATTTTGTAGGGCCTAAAGGAAGACAAAGGGTAATTGCTACTAATGTGAACGTTTCACGGTAGAGTGTTGTTTCGTATGACGTATCATGAAAGGCGGAAATAACCATTTCACTGATGAACCTTTGATTACAGACGCCAGATTCAGCCGTCACGGCACTCAAAAAAACTCGCACGAAACACATATATATAAAGCTGCTACTATGTATGGACTCTCGAGTTGATTAGAAATCGATTTGTGCTCTACGAGCTTAAACCCGTTGGCTCGGGCACGAGTTAACGAAGCGTGGAAATACCCGAGCGCGCTCTCTCCTCCACCTTTTCAATTTGACCCCCTCTGTTTCATTCCTCTATCTTTCCCTCTCTATTTGCCACAACAATGGTAGATCGTTGGTGCCATTCACGAGCTACAGGACTACCGTAAACACTAGCCTATGGCTCCTCAAGTTTATGCCATTGTTTACTGTGGCCTCTATTTACCTAAATATGTTAGCCAACATGATAGGTGTTTGCAGTGTCTTCAATTATGTTATTTCAGGGTTTGTAACAGTTCATGCAGGAAAAAAATCACGAAGTCAGCTGAGGTTTTTTAACCAAAGAGAAAATTTTCTTCCACGGCTCAAAAAGAACCTATGGCACTTTTACATCTTTTATTTCAATTGAAAATAAATTTGGCTTAACATAATTTACGATATTTCTAATAGTGTATGGTATGTCTGCTAAGTTGGTCAAAAGTATAGGCTGACGTACGTTTTCGTATTTTCATCATTATAACCTGCAATTGTCAAGCACATAATTTGCTTTCTTTTGGGATGGGATGTCTCAGAACGGGCATATGAGGTCAAAATACAATACACGGACAAACTTTTTGAAACAACAGTTCTCGTGTTCCTGATGACTGACACCGAGCCGTATTTGTCAATGATTTGAATCTAAGTACGATGACCTTAATCAATATGTGCAAGAGGAGTGAGCCAAGGTTGTTGGAAGAGGAGGAGGAGGAGGTAAATTTATTTACAGAAAGGCAGAGAGGTCGGCCTGAGCGATAGCTTGCTCTAGCCTGCTACTCTACACTGGGGAAAGGGAAAGGGGAAAAGAAAGAATAATGGATTACGATGGTGAGACAGAGAGGTGAGTATGTAGTGTTCTTTCTAGCTGAGGCACATTTTATGGCCGCGCACATAGTCCAGTTGTTTCTAAAAAGGTAATAACTGCTCTTGTGACCACAGTTGCACTGTTGGTGTCTGGCCAAGAGCCCAACACGGTCTCATCAGTTAATGACCTACTGCGATATAGTTCAGTAGAAGAGATCAGTGTTTGTCGTTCACGTGCGTATGCTGGGCAGACACAAAATATGTGCTCAAGTGTTTCTGGCACATCACAGTGTTCACAATTAGGACCGGTGTTACTGCGACCGATGATATGTGCGTAACGTCTGGTGTACGCTACACCAAGACGAATGCGGTGGATCATACTTGTGAGTTGCCGTTTCAATTTAGGAGGCATGCGGAACCTCATTTCCGGGTCCCATTTGTCAAGTCGCTGGTGTCGCCGTTCCGGTTTGGTCCAGTGATGAAGTGTGTAGCTGCGCATCACGCAGCGAAGCAGGGCCTTCGTGTCAGCTCGTGAAAACACAATGCGTACTTCAGGGGCACTGCTTAAAGCATTTTTAGCTTCAGCGTCTGCCTCTTCGTTTCCCATCACGCCACAATGAGCGGGAATCCACTGGAAAGTTATAAGATGACCATTTGTTGAAGCAACCTGAATAAGTTCTGTGATTTCTATTGCCAAGCTGTAATACGGACCTTGCTTCATGATGCAATTATTGGTTTGCAAAGCGGGTTAGGCATCACAGAAAATCGTCCAGGCTCGAGGTCGCTCTCCGGAAATAAATCTTATTGCCTCCCGGATAGCGACAAGCTCTGTTGGAAATTTCTTTACTATGTTTGTATAACTGGAATAAATGGCAATAAGCTATGGAGGCGAAAGTGCTGCAAAGTATTCATACTTGGAAAAATCAGTGCTTACAAGACAGAGACACTACACCAAACTTGAAGAGTACCACGGCCATGTTGGGTCCTTCTCGTGTTCTGTCTCCGTCTTTCTCGCGCTGATATTTACAAGCATGATAATGATTAATCAACAGTATGATGCCATTGATGCAAGCATGGTTGAGACCACATGAGTAATATAGATTTACCATTTGAAATAACACATCGCGTTTTGAAATTTCATAAAATTGTAGACGTTCATTTATAACTATCTTAGTAAATTTATTTATTAAGCTAATGAGCAACGCTGGGGAGGGTTCACTTTGCTTTAAAATTATGCTTGTAGGCTGTGTAAACAGCTTTACATTGTGACCACTTTCATGTCAGCAACCGAAAGACCCCAATTATTGCTCCCGTAAATAAAATGTAACACACTAACGGATCGTGTCGTACAAATATAGTGATCTTTGCTAGAAATAGTGCAGGATGCATGTGTAAAACACACAGGTCCCAGCTACTGGAGTACTGATGTGCTCCATAATACAAAGCGCACAAGGGCAGTGCTGATCACGCACAAACAATATGTGTGTTTTATTTACCAATTTTGCGCAATGGTCTGTATAGTATTTTTACTCAAAGTTTTGTTGAGAACTAGGTTCACCAAACTAAATCAACATGTACCTGAAGCTGACAGCAAACATTCAGAAGCAACTTCTAGGCCAATGAAAATTAGCGCTGAGTTTTGCGACAAGGGCTACGCAGATTGACTAACGTTAATAGTTTAAGACAAAAATGATAAGCTTTCTCAGTGCTTATTGAAGTGATGGGTGTAGTACAGCTAAAATTATTACAAAATGACCTCTTCGTCTAAGGTAATTCCCCATGAACTGTTTAACTTAAAAAACTGCCAGCTGATGGGCAGTGGCTTTTTTTTAGATAAAGCTTGAGACTATGCTCTGTGACCCTATTTACGATATTCTTTACATAATGTTTAAACGCAGTCTCATAGTCGCTTCCTCAGTGATATTCTGTACCTGCCTACATAGAATTATCTAGGAGGGGTGACTACAAAGCTCATATGAAACTATAGCGGATGGCTACGCAATACACGAAGTACAACGAAACACGTTCGCAGACTTGGACAGCTTGTAGCGTCTTAACGAATACATTGGTGAAACGATAAGAATACTTGAAAATGGTGTCCAGCAAACAGTGATGGCTATATCGAGATCTGCGAATCACCACTGTTGGACGAAGGAGGATAATTTCATTGCGCTCATGCAGGCTTCCATTGAGAAAATCAAAGGATGCTTCAGGTTCGTTTTTGTGAGTAAGGCCGGTATTCGCAAAACAACCTTGGCCTTACGTCAAGTTTTCTTCAAGATTTTGTACGCTTTAGTTGCATTGTAAAGGCACAAAAATGAAAATGACGTAAAAGATAAGAACAAGATTGGTTAGTAAATGCTGGCCTACTTTGTACATCAAGCCCAATGAAGACTTACAACCGATAAGAAAAAATCGAGGTAAAGCTGATTATGCTTTGAAAATACCTGCCTAAATCAGAACAGCGTCAATGAACCTAGCGCGTACCATTTTTTCATCTGTCAGACGGCTTTGGCTCTCTGTGCATGCCTCAACCATTCCACAGGTAAGCAAACAACTCCAAGCGTAACATTGACTGCTTCAAAGTATAATTGAATTCATACTGCAAGAACAGCTTTTGAGTTTGTAATACAACATTTTTTTTTATTTTCGAACTAGAAGTAAACAAAAAAAATTCCGCCATATCCACGAAGTGAATGATGATGAGTGGGCGAAGCTCCGGAGGTAAACCTGGTAAACCATGAATCCTCTGTACATTTTGCCCACTCGATTTTATTACATCGCTCCCCCTAGCGTACGTCGCCGCACTAAATCGAACGATTGCCTTCAACCAATGACACGCGCCATATGTGACATCATTCCTATTTTATAAGATCTCGCGTCTTTCATCAACTACAAGTACCGCTTTCTAGTTTATAACATCTTGCATCTTTTCATCATCAGCTACAAGTACCACCATCTAGTAAACAATACAAGAACTAAACGAGAGGTGGCTACATACGAGACGGTACCGCCATCTAGTGAACACTGCAAGAACTAAACTAGAGGTGGCTACATACAGGCGACGGTACCGCCATCTAGTGAACACTGCAAGAACTAAACTAGAGGTGGCTACATGCAGGCTACAGGGGACGCACAGCCCACGCCCTAAGGAGCTTCGCCCCTAAAAGAATTGCATGGCGCTGTGGTAGAACACATGCTTGATAGATCTTCACTCAAATTCGCAATTTTTATTGTTCAACTTATTTGCATTTTTCTTTTTCTTGGTCACGAACAAGATAATTTTTCACTCACAACCAGCGACGCCGAAGCCAACGCTAGAACTTCTGCGTAGCGAATACTTAAGCACTATCGCGTTAAACACACACACATATCCCTAACATAGCTTTCAAATCTACAAGACTCTGAAATTTATCTTATATTCGGCCACAATTAAAACAAGCCTTAAGATTGACTTTAAGAATGGTACGCGCAAGCCTCAGTACTCTAGAAGAGCACATGGAAGCTCAGAGCGTATCGCGAGACGGAAGACAAACTGAAATCCCTAAAGGAAGGCACATACTCAATACTCTCATCAATAAGCTGCACAACAAAACACAGTATTAGGATAATATACCACATGGAACAAGGACAAATCTTTATGCACCGCCACTACCAAGGAACATACCCCACGATTATAACAACGAAGGGAGAACGAAAAACTTGAAGACAATGTTAAGCATATTCTAAATATGCAAGAAAACATCCGTCATGAATGAAAAGCATGTAAACCCACGGCATTTCATTTCGCTCAGAAATTTCATGGGCTAGAACTACCCGAACCAAGCCCCCTTCTCTCTCAGATTGTCTTGTTTTTTTTGCATCCGACGCGGGAGCGCGATCGAAATCATATTGAAGGCGATGTTCACGCTACACAATTTCCTGTGTATACTTTATTTTGAAATGAAATATTTTAACAATAATTTCTACTCGTTTTAGTGCCAAAGAAAAACGGCATTCCTATTTACCTAAAAGACAGTATAGTTGTGTTATATTTCCACATCACTAAAATACTGAATCTCATACAGCATTTATAGGAAGCAGGCATTAGCTTGAATCTTCGTAAAGTCAAACGCCCGAATTCACTGTCTGCTTCAAGGAATTCAATAGCTTGACAAGCTTAGTGACACTTAAAATGTATTTAGAATACAATGTGCTATATACAGCTGCGGATATATCTTACGTGCATGACAAAAAGTATTTAAAAAAAAAACACGCGATGTCATTTGAAGAGGAAATTAAATAGGATCACTGACTTTTTTGATAGTTTCTCCGACATATTCAATGAAGTCATGTAGTGCTTAACAGACAGTGAAGGTTTCATGTCTTGTTCATTTGCCCTCTCTTTTTCAGTGGTGTGGCCGCATTGAATATGAAAGCAGAAGACAATGGCTTTTTATTATTTTTGCCTAAAACAGTGTGTAGCCAGACATTATTTTGAAAATTTTATCTGGAAAGTGCGATGCCTCAGTGGCATTTTTGAATAGTTTCAGCCACACACATATTCAGCAATTCAGGGAAGGTGTTTATGAGATGAAATGCAGAGAAACATTTTTATCTCATTTAGATGAACGAAAGGTTCCCTTTTGAGATGTTCTCTTTGCACACGTGTGCGCCTGCACTGTGGCAATATGGTCATAGACAACAAGGGCGCCCTAAAGACCAGCGGCTAGATTCTAACATGCAACGTGCAAGCTGCGGAAAATACCGCTATTGCATTGATGATATCTTCTGCGAAAGTCGAATATATAATTCAGAATTCTCAGGCTAATGTCATTAAATTGGCAAGGCGGCGAATCTCGCTAGGACAATAAATGTTTGTAAACTATGTAGACTAAAAAATATCCAAAATATTGTGGCAGCTGCAATTTCCTCTGTTTCTGGCAACGAGGTGACTTACACTGTAGCCTGAGGGCTTACACGCGGAGCCACTGAAACAAGCCCGCTAGGATTGAGAGGAGATCGCATGGTAGCCTACAAAGAAATCACTGACCATTATCAACTGGAAAGGGCCTGGTATTCTCCCGCTATTCACACACTTACCAAGCAGCAAGTGGTAGCCTGGCGACACCATCAAACAAACACGTACCCGAACCCCATGGTATATGGCAACTATTCCTCAGATCAGTACACCAACAGCTACAAATTATGTAAGAAAAGGTTGGACCTACTTGACATCCTGTGAGCCTGTGCAAAGGTGGTCAAGCAGAATCACACCATTAATCACGCGCTGCTCAGTACACATTTGGAGGAACAGCTCTGGTCAATCTGATGGGACGATGACGACACCAGGGCTCAAGCGCCCTGAGTTGAAGCCTGGAGATGCGATCCGCACCTTCAGTGAGATTTTGTGACAAGACATTATTCCTCTCCACAGCGCTTCTACGCGTCCAGTGGAAAAGGGCATAGAGTGAGTGCCGCCTCACAAAAAACATCGGCGCGTCGCAAAGCAGATCTTACGTGACATCTGACGTTGACGTAACCCTGCAACTGGCACATATAATCTAGAGCACCGACACGTGCGTGTCACTGGCTGAGAAGGTGGAGAACCCAGATTGACATCGGCCCGTCAATCGCTCTCTATAAATATGATGCACTAGTGTATAGTAATAAGTTGACTGATCAGTAATAGGTCACAGCTCTGTGTGCGTTTGGGCCATGATGATAGCACACGCCGACTAGAGAACAGTGGGTTTTCAACGAACACATTCGCTTTTTTGCACTAAGTATCTTGACTGATTAGTCTTTATTTATGGTCTGATATTACATTTACACCCTTCACAACTGTCAACTTAAATCATCATATATTTTTTTATGTAATCTATCATATTTGAGTGGAGTTGCATTACGTTCGGGTCAATGCAAAGCTTTGCAGTAGATGTGCGTTAATCCTGTTTCTATTTGAATTTTTCCGTTCATCTGAATCATTCCCAGTTTTATAAACACCAGGGAAGATTACTAATGGAGTCCATAATAAACTGCTTTACCCTTTTTTATAAAAAGACCACATACAAGTTGCACGTATAACCATAAAACGTGGTACCAGCTATACTACTGCTCAACATATAGTAGAAGTGAGCCAGTTGTTACAGTAGGAGAATGGCCTAACGAGTGGGAAGATTAAAGCTGCGCACCCATTGTGAGCGCCTCAGCAATGATATTCCTATGATCCCCATCATCATCCATCTCAACAGCAACAAATCGTGCAGCTGCGCAGGCGGCCGTATTGCCCTAGGAGGACGTAGTCGTTGGATCGTAACTGGGTAAAATTGGTCGATTTCTAGCGCAGTGAGGAACCTCGCAACTGTGCTACAGCAGGTGCTATAAGGGAGTATAAAGCACGCTCCATGGCAGACGCTTCGCTACCTTACGTTGTGACTCTGCAGTGTGTTGTGCGCCGTTGAGGTGATCTTGGAATTATTCCAATATCATTAAAGACATGGCACAAAGCCCTCCAATATAAAACCGCACAAAAAACGTTCCTGGAGCAGTAAACTTGCACACCTCTTTGCATGGCTCTTTGCACGGTCAGAGCACTCGAGAAACTGGTGTCCTCTCCACTTCAATCACGTCAACCTTTCTCCTCACTGAAGCTTCAATTAAACTAACTGCCAGGGGCGAAGGTGGAGCTTAAACGACTATTTTTGTATGTTTGTACCTGCGTTCGTATGTGTGCGTGTATGCATACGCAAGCGACATTGAAAATTTTGAGGGGGTTCGAAGATTCTGCTTCTTTGGCTACACCCCATGAGGCCCCAGGTGACTTGTCACAACGCTGCGTCTTTTAGACTGTGAACAGTTGGCATATGACTCACCGAATCTGTCTTCGCTAGTGAGAAGAAAAAGACAACCGTCTCACGCTAACACATTGACCAGCTCTGGCTAAACTAATCCTTTTTTGTGAACAGAAAGAAAGCAGGAGATTTTTTTTTTGCTTAGTCATAGTACACCCCCACGGTTATATGTCAAACCCATTCACTAGAGATCTTTCCGGTGAGCTCTTCTACGTAGCTGTCTCTTTACTCATGACTTTGACCCCTTAGCGAAGCTCACTGTATATATATTCTTTTCATTCTTTCATTCCGTCTTTTTGGAAATGGCAAAGCAATCAGGCAAGTTCCGGTCAAAACAGCGATCACGTACAGCGATGACGGCCTGCAGAAACGTCACCGCAATATTTTCTGTTGGATAGTATTCTATCTTAGTTTGTCTAGTTTTTGACTGACAGTTCTCAGCTAGTCACGAATGAGACGTTGACCTGGGGGCCAGCGGCACGTTTTGTTGTTTTTGCTGTTGTTGTTATTGTTACCCTGGTGTTGCTTCATCTTATAAGTATAGTGAACGCTTACATCAGGGGCACTTTCTAAGCTGTTGTAACGTCACGTCAGAGTACCACAGAATAAAAGGTAGGAAGAATTTGTGGGATGAAGAGAAAAAAAAGAAGCAACGGCACAAAAGTCCGGATTGCTACTCTAAACGCAAGGACGCTGGGAACAGAGGAGGATAAACAAAAGAGGCGAAGGAAGAAAAAATAAAACGAAGAAGATCACTTTATAACTTTCCGACACGTAGGCTGTCAAGAATTTCTCTCAAAACAGTGACAGGCTTGTTTGTTTAATGTGCTCAGAATCCCACTCTTGTCTTATTTGTGAGCACCTTAGGCACGAGGGCGTCCGTTTTATTCTCTATACCAGGGTAGCGACATGGCAATACGGGTGAAGCATATGAAGATCAATGTAGTCCGTACATGCATATGAGTGCTCGAGAACCTGAGCTCATCGAGATTAATACGGAATGCACTAATCGGGCATAACCCCTTATGTGGCAAATGTTTTTTATATCCTGTACATCCACCCCTTATGTAATACCCCCTTGTGGGGTCTTTAAGGTAATAAAACATGATGATGATGATGATGAGGTGTCATATTCACACAGCGTTGCCCGTAATTGCCTATTATACTATGTGTTGATAAAAATACAATTACCCGAAAGCTATTTTTGTCCCAAACTTTCGAAGTAAACTTGAATCACCGTGGGAATAGTGCAACGTAATTTGCAGCATAAGGAAATCCTGTGAATATGAAAGCTCGAAAGACTGCGCGGAAGTTGTCGTCCTGTTTAGGTGCAAGACTGAAAAAAAAGGAAACCATGGCCCCTTGAAACACATGTTCTTGACGAGGGTATCGGACTGTATAAAGCATACATTATGGGCCCAGCTGGCAGGATCATAAGTGACGCTGTTAGCAACGCGGGCACGATTTTGTTGTGACCATTAGCGTATGATACCAGGACCCTGGCAGGAAGCTTTATGAATAAGAATTGTATCGTGTATGACTGCAGAAAACTTTAGAACGTAAAAAGCGGGAGGAAACAAAATAAAGACAAGCTTGGCAACCAGATGATAATCCGGTTAGTCATAGAGTAGGGATAATTCCCTACTCAATGACAACGTGATTAAGAATTCGAAGGAAGCAACTCAGAAAATGAAGTAGAAATTCGGAAAGAGCACTCATACTGATACGTGCGCGGCTGGCCAATGAGCTTATAATCGATCGCTGAAGCCAGGTCACTTCAACCAATGTTATCGTTGCTTTTCAAGCCGGGTGCCGGTACGTTATTGGCTGAAGAAGTTTTCGCTCCAAATATTGTGTTATAATCCACTTTTTTAACTTCACTTGAAGACTTTGGCATTTAATTTTCAAGTTACCTATAAGGTACAGTGCATGGAGCCTTGACGATGAAAAGCTATGAGTAGTATGAATAACTATGGCAGCATGTTATATATTATGTAGACGTGACGATTCCTGTCTAGTTATTTACTTAAAATCCTCAATGTTTGTGAAGAGGCCCTGGTTATGCTATTGTGGTGTCGAACGAGTTAGCAGCTACAGCGTGGAACGAACGATAATTGCAAGACGCGCCTAATAAAACAAGTGGTCTTGGTCACAATGAGCACCAGAATTCTTTGCATCAGTGTGAGGTTTAAAAAAAAAGAAGCGGCGACTTAAGGTGAAATAAAAATGAGAGTGAAAAAAAAATTCAAAACCGGTGCAAGCTGCGTGTTCAAACGTTACGGGTGCACCAATTACAAAATATTTCGTACTTCGTGCTGCTAATGAAAAATTTCCTATTTTATACACTGAAAGACGCTGCTTGTGCCTTTAAATATATTTATTATTGCCCAAGTTTCATTTATCAGTTGGTTTTATTAACACAATTGGTCTGGTTTGGATGGTTGATGTACGAGACCTCTCGTTAGATTTTACCGCGTACCAATTGACACCTTCTCCTGCCGATTCTTCCTTGATCTCCTCGCTGTGCTGTCTTTTCTGACAGCGCAATTAGTTACATATGTTCTGAGCAGTTCTTCCTCAAGAATATAAGGAGCGGTACTGGCAAAGCAACCGCACTAAGCCTGATGTCTAAGTCTGCAGCAGCGCGAATAAGAAAAGGTATGAAAGGCTGCACAAGCTACACCATTAAAAAAATTTCTCCGCTGACAAGCTTTACACAATATATATTTTCTGTCTATATCTCTTTAAAACTTTCCGTATGGCTCTAACCCTACTTCCTGATGTCGGTGGTATGCGTAATCACCGGTAGGCATGCTAAAAACAATCCCTTCATTTGAACTCGGGTCTCCTGCTTAAAAATAATCCCTTGAAGTTAGTTTGCATGCCACAAGGAGAAAACGTGAGGACAACACTCTACTGCAAATTCGCGAGATGTTTCCGCTAAAGTTCAGCAGAGTGCACTAGGCCCGGTCACACGCCACGGACGTGCTTCCAAGACTGTCTCGAACTGTTTTAGGTTGCCTCTCAGGTTTCAGCTGGTTCCCCAGCGTGAGCGGAGACTATATGAGACAAACTAATTGATGCTGTTTGAATTCTTTTTCAATAAAGCCCTGACATCACAGCATTCAACTACGCGTAGGAACCTTGCTAAAAAGTGTTAATCTGTTTATAGCGTAAATATCTGAAGGCTTATGGTTTCTGTACAAGCCACTGTGTTTTTTTCTCAAGCGTACTGCTTGTGTCCTGTTCAGCCTGGCGTGACGAAACTTGTATATGTATCTCTGCCGCCTATGCTGCATCGTGATATCGTGAAACCTAATCATAACATTCTTTTAGGCCTATACGCCTGCGGTATACCCGCGCACCTGGGGTGCACATGGTACTGCAAACTAGTTGTAGAAGCGTAAGGCCTCGAGCAATGCGATGAGCCGCTTTGTTCGGGGTGCTCCTTTTAGTGTGGGCCGGGATTCATCACAATTGGACTCGGTTATTGATGTCTATATCTCCTCAATGCAAGGAACGTTGCTGAATAATGTCGCACGCCTCGTGCGAGCTGGGTGTGCTTGCTTGAAGTATTGTGAATGCCGTTTGCGAATCGCTGATGTTGCTGTGTTGTTGCTTGTGCATGATATAGATGGTATGTCCTCAAGTCTTGCATGTGAAAGAAGTAGCTCTTCATTATGTTTTAAATACAACATGAATGCTAACTTGTGTGGGTAGTGGAACAGACGAAAGGCTATTTTTATATTCATGCACAAATATACACCGACAAAAATTATTGGAATTTAAATCAAAATACACCAAAATAGCTTTGATCTTTCCTGTCTGTTTTCAACGCTTTCAAACTCAAACAGAAAACATAGCATTAGCGAGAAATACGGCAACACAGGCAATACAGCGGAAATGGAATAGTTTTAACTTCCGCTTGAAATTACAAGAAAGTCCTGAAGATCTCTTCGGACTGATAATCTTGTGGTTCAGGAAAGAGTGAAAAAATAAAGTGAAGTGTATAAGTAAATGGTGTTAGACCTTTGTTTTTGTTATGAATATTAAACAGTCATACTTGCTATATTTTGACATCAATATTACTCGGCACTGACGTCACCTGCGAAGTGATCTTGTTTTTTTTTTTCTTCAAGCAAGCTTTTCCTTTTGGCTAACCAGTGTCATTTCCCCTGCAAGCCAGTTTACAGTTCTCATTCACATTGGTGCTACGCTTCCTTACGGAACCGACAAAGTAATCAGGCGACTTCCGGAACTAATTACGATTCTCTGCTCCGATAACGAGCTACAAAAATGGTGCCAGCGATGCTCATGTCATGCATTTATTTTCATAGTATTCCTTGTTTTCGTTCAGTGTTTTCAGACAAAGCTTTCCAGCTCAGTTCACTGACAACAATTTTTGTTGTTTATACGGTCTTATTGCGAGCATTTTGTTTGCAATTTACTTATCTCCACCACGCCTGGGCTTGGTGCGAGATTTGATAGCGCATCACAGATGATTTATGGGAAACATTTTGTGAAAATACGGATTGCTCTAATATCCTACGATGCATGCCAGAATTATTAGTAGGTAACTTATCGATTTTCAGGAACAGTTTTTCTCTAACTATCTGCTGTATATATTATAAAAACATAAAGCAACAATTATAAACTAAAAAACAATTATATTGATCTAGGTAGGACCTTTATTCGCCAAAACAACGATACCATTTTTAGTGTCTTACTGAAGGGCTGGGGAAAAAAGTTTGACGCCCGTAAGGCTTTCAAAGAAAATGAAAGCTTACCACATGAATATTTGCAAGTTTACCTACTTTCAAAGTGCCATTGCCGTTGCTAAGGCTTGATGGTTTAGCCACCTGGGCCACTAAAGGTCATAAGCCTGCCTACTTGTATCAGTTAGGGTCATAAGCCTGCCTAAACATACAGTTAGCATGAAGGCTTCTCTCGATATGTAATGATTCTAGCGTAATACACACAGTTTAGTTCACCTTCAACACTATAGTGTGCTTGAACTTGATTGTGCCGAAAAACATTCACTCCGCGCGTACACACAGGCCAAAAACCGACACTCAGCAAAAGCACCGTGTCAAATAATGTTGATAACTTATTTTATCTCACGACATCACAAAGTCCTCTTTATCTTACTTAAAAATATCTAAATACGTTACGGCTATAAATAGCTTCTTTTACAACGAGGATACTTTTTTATGGATGTATAGAAGCTTCAATTTATCGACGCTGCTGATTCAAGACAAAATCGACGCTGCTGATGGGACAAAGACAAAGTAATACAAAGTTCATCACTGTCGCCGCCACCACGAGATGGCATTGCCGTTTGTGGCTTCACTAAACAATGATCTTCAAATGTAACGAGTGTTTATATGCTACTTAGCGAGAGAGAGAGAGAGAGAGATAAATATTTTATTGGAGAGCTGGAAATGTTTGCCGGGCTTTTCGCCTGACATGCTGCTCTAGGTACTGGGTGATGACTATGATATTTACAGTGACAAACACATAACACATACAGCCACACACGTTAACTGCACTGTTTGCAATGTTTAGTTCAGGCTTTTGGCCCGCAAGGATGATGATGATTTTTGGGGTTTAACGTCCCAAAACCACCATATGATTATGAGAGACGCCGTAGTGGAGGGCTCCAGAAATTTTGACCACCTGGGGTTCTTTAACGTGCACCCAAATCTGAGCACACGGGCCTACGACATTTCCGCCTCCATCGGAAATGCAGCCGCCGCAGCCGGGATTTGAACCCGCGACCTGCGGGTCAGCAGCCGAGTACCTTAGCCACTAGACCGGCCCGCAAGGAGGTACGTAGCGATGTTGTGGCGTGTAACCCACTGGAGATGCTGTGGTGTACTACTAAGCATTACGCAGAGGCAAACCGCGTATCGTGAAACAAACAAGCCCTGAATTGCGCAACCACACCGTGAAGCACACCGTTGTTTATCCAGAGGCAATGGCTTCTACGTGTTGATTGCTTTCGCGGGCATGGTCTCTGAGTATAACTACGCTGCGCTTATTATATGAGAGAAAGAAGGAGAGAGAAATTGTTATTGAGAAGAACCCGCTGGCTGATTAGAACCTGCTGTGGGAGTGAGGAAGGCACCGTATGGCTGCTTTGTGAAGGCTGTAAAATGGTGCCGTAACACTTCAATTAAGCGAAGCACCAAATAAAACATTACAGCATCCAGGTCCTCTCAGAGACCTGATAGACTCGAGAACATACTGAAAAACAGAATATAGAACCTTGGCACATAACCATACCCTGGTTCTCATAAAAACAACATCTATGAGAGCAGCACGTGATTAGATAGAAGCACTTCCCCGAAGAACAGCAGGGCGAAAATTGTACTTCGAATACAGAAGTAGCCTCTGCATTTGAACAAATCGCTTTGCGAATAGGAAACTACCCTTTTTCGAATATCTCGAAACATTGAGACGTGCGTTGGACTGTTTGACGGTAGGAGAATCGACAATGCTCGGGAAATTGAAAACGGGGCCTGCTTTCAGGAGGAAGGACAAAGTTCACTCAGGGGACGCTGACTCTGGCCCCGAAGAATTGGAGTTGTTCGCGGAATGAACATCAGTGCGAAATGAGGGTAGCTGTGAAATGACAAGCCTTCAAAAACATAGGAACAAACCGTTGCAGCTAGGCTATAAATAACTTCGTTTTATGTGCACTCAGCTGTATTGCCTCGAATGGTGAAATATCAAATGAATAAATAATGTTCGGCGCAGAAAGGATCTCCACCTGCAGGCAATGTTCGTGGTGCAAAGCTGCAGTTTTGAACCAAGGCGTCGCGACAAAATTACTCCTACCATAGATCAGAAGCTTCTTAGGATTGCATAACCGATAGAGAAACAGTGTAGTAAAGACTAACAATAATGCCGTGAACAAGATTCTCATGTAAATATCAATGAGAAAATGTTAGTGTGTTGAAGTGAGGGCGTCAAGCGGCAAATGAAAGGCTGATTATTCGAATAGCGTAGTTACAACGCTCCGATTTCTAGTATTCTTATTTTCACTTACGTAGAGTTATTGTTGACTAAAAATGCACTGGTCTTATTCGTGATTAAACTTGCAACAGTGGAGAAGCTTTAGCTCACAAAATTTTCCGTTTGCTTTAGTGAAAAGTATCATCTTCATGCCGGCACTAGCACCACTCTTCGTCCTCGTTTTCTTTTTTCGCCGTCCGAAGAATTCGCCTGACACGTGCTCCCTCACAGCACTAGCTAGTTTGGCCTAGGATGCGGCAACGTGGATGAGTGAAAAAATGAATACATACATCCAGAAAGAGAGGGATAAAAAAAATAGAAAGAGTGAGAACAAAAAAATATACAGAAATGTAAATACAAACGCATGCGTCAAGACAGAGTGTACATAGACAAATAAGAAAATTGATAAACGAAAAATAATACAGAGAAAAAAATGAGAGAACGAGTTAGAACGAAAACAGGAGCAAAAATTAGAAAGAAAGGTAACAACAAAAAGAAAGCAGTATAAATGGGGCCGAACTGTAGTGCCGAAAGTTGCTGTGACAATTGTAATTTTAAAAATAAATAAACAGAGATAAATAAAAACACCGACAGAGAAACAAAGAGAAAAAAAGAAGGCAGACGATTGAAAAAAAAAAGTCGGCAGATCCCACGTACCTGGGAATTCACGTTATGCGAAGCATGCGGAGAGAAGGTGACCGTGTTGCAATTTTTATAGAGCGACACGTGAAGAAGTGACGCTAATTATATGTACAAATGTTGCACACACAGACATGTTGAAAAGTTGCAAATGCTTATATAACCAGTCGATTGCACTTGCGCAACGATGCCAATTAAAACAGGCGTATTAGCAACATCAGAAGCTCATATGAAGCGCTGATGGTCGTGAGGATGCTGGCCCTAGACACGGCTTCATAGATCAACTTCAGCGCATGGCAACTGACCACAACTGACGTTACCCCGACGTGACGGCTGTATCAAAAGAGTTCATTAGTAATGTTTACAAAATTGAGTAGGCAGCACTGCAACCACTATTGACGTTTCACGAAGATTAGCGTCTATTTGAAAAGTAGTTCCGAGGCCTGGCGTAGCTCTTTGGTAAAATGCTTCATCGCCACGCCGGGTGCTTGGGTTTCAATCCAGCTGGGACTCTGACATTTATTCTTTGCATTCATCGGGTCGACGCTATCAATGTTGAGTATTTCTTAACGCTCGCGCTTAGCGCTCAGCCGTGGGCAGTCAGTCACCTGTAGCACATACCCGCGTACAAGCGGCACATATCCGCCCGTGGTTATGTGCCGATGGCTGGCTGGAAGGTGTTTGATTCATGCATCATGAGAATCCATACAACACAAAAGTAAAACGTGTACATGAAAAAGTAGTACAGCGCTTACTGTGCATTGATATAAGAGTGCTTATACAATACAACGTACGCAACGGGATTGTGACATTATTCATGTCTTAACCAGCGCGTCATATTTGTCAAACCATCTTACCCTTCAATGCTACAGAACATCGTTGGCGCAAACTTAAAGGACGTCGAAAGAAGAGACTCGGAAAGGCGAGATAGATATGTAAATAGATACGCTCAAAGTCTCCGAAGTTTCGTAAGAAATGCTTCGCACTTTAAAAAAAAATAGGTAGCCACACAGCTGCTTTGTTTTACTCAGTCCTCTACCAGTAGTGGGCGCTGCGTATTTTTTTTTAATTTACAAATACTTTTAAAGATTTACTGCCGTCATAGTTTTTTCTTCTCTGGAATGAAGAAACTCTACGGAAACAAAACTACCATTAATATAAAAATTTCATGAAAAAATTAACGAAATATTTGTAACACAGAGTTAAAACTTGATACTACTTGCTATCTGTCGTGTTTATACGACTATAGGAGTGTGGCAGTGAGTAAGTACGTAGTAGTGTTCCACTGCTGCTATTGTTTTCCCGTTATATTCTTATGCAATAAAAGTCAGTAGATCTAAAGTTGGGATGGGTATTTCTAACTGGAAAGATGAAGACCGCGTCTATATCTGCTAGAGCCAAGTGTTTTATAAAACACCAGTCAAATATTTGGAACTAAAAATAACCTCCAAGTAGGTACTTTTGTAGCGGACAGACGAGTACAAAAAGCTATACTGTTATAGCATGGCAACGGGCGCCACTGGCATATACGTGCAGTGTTTATGATATACAGAAGGGTGTCTTGCAACTGTTTTCCATAACTCATCAGACACGTAGGATACATCGAAGTTTTTCTTAACATACTGAACACGATAAATGTGGTGACCTATAATTACTTTCTTGTCACACTCTAGAAGGGAAGTCACCTGTAGCGTGAAGGCGAAGACCCTCGAACCATTTTAAAGAGCTTGAACGCAAAGGAGAGTGATGCTATAACCACATTTGAACCGATAATGCTATAGTTAACCTGGAAAATGATGATAAGCACCCTTCGATGGACATATCAGGTGCCAGTTTAGTAGAAGAAGGTATAAATTTAGAGGCAAAGTTGTCTCAATGCAATGCTGCGGTCTAGAAAAAGTGGCAATGGCTGCACTGAATGTTTAATGCAGCCAATCATGCAGCTTTTGTAAATGAGAGCTTTTCTCAAACTAAACTTCAGAGAGTTCACAAGGGCATGAGGACAAAGTTTACTATACTGGAAAGTGCTTACTATAGGAAGTTTACTATACCTGCTTACTATAGTTAGAAGAATTTCTATAGCAACTTTACTAATGTTCACCATAGTTTGACTTATGGCTATTAAGCTGCAGTTCTGTTCCTTGGGGGCACGTCTACTTTCCCACATCTTTCCTAATTGGCATAACTGCTATAGACGTCTATAATTATACATCGTGCATTGGAGTTGTTCGGTACATTTTTTACAAATGTGTGGTGCTCATGTGTGCGTTTGTGAACTCTTTAAGCAAAAACAAACAGATTGAATAGAGATACGACTGAGAGATGCGTTTTATATATCTTCTGGAGCAGATTTATGCGCGTGAAGGAGTTAGCCTCTGTTGGGTGTGTCCAGTAACCAAGAAAGTGTAGATTTTAATTAAGCGGAAAGCATGAAGTCAACATCTAAGAATCTCGTTTAAAATTTGGCCAATTACAAAATAGCTCGAAATTTAAAGGAGCGTAGAACTCGTCAGTTCTGACGTACCTGTCGAAGAATACACTTTCCTGAAACCCACTCACAACCACATACGCTGCAATAACGTTGCATTACGGTGGGGGAGGTGGAATGACACTGGTTGTCTGCGTGAAGGATCAAGTTCGTATACGCGACAGATCTTGACCCTGGGGTAGCTCAGCAAAGTTTAGAAGATTGTGTCGCTAAACAAGTGATAGCTCCTTGCAGTGTTTTTGTTTTTACAAGAGATTCGGGATGTCTGGTAATACTCGTATTTGGGCATTAAGAAGACTACTAATGTTCATAAAAAATAGTACTACTGCCTATATAATTTTCAATCCTATCATTTGCCCTTTTTACTTTATTGCTTTTAAATTTCCCATTTTTTATGACTGTAAAGATTACAGTGTTCCGGTCTCGCTCTTTACCATTTAATGCATGATGTGTTTTTACATTATTACAATAGGTCGAAGGAAGTAAAGTTAAACATAATGTACAACATGCACCAAGTACAATGTAGAACAAATATTGCCTAATAGATCAAATTTATAAGCAGTGGTTGTTTTTCGTTTCCTGACAATTGCGTAAAAAATGGTGAAATAGGTGTCTTCAAGTGCTTTATAGATTTTGCTGTTGTTGTTTTCGTACATAGGTATCAATGATCTTACTGATGATTGCTCCATAATGTGTATATCTTCATGCTTAGCGTACCACACAAGCTTGATGAAATTCTTTGCCGTGTTCATTTTTTTTTTCATTTTTTTAATTGTTTCCTTCAATGTGCACTCATGAAAGCTCAAAAGGGTGCTGCATAGGAAACTTGACCATTCTTGAAGCAGCTTCGAAGAATTGAATTTCCGTTGCGACACAACCTGTAGGCTAAGGTTCCCGAAAGGTCACATGTCAGTAAACACTGACAGCTTAGCGGGAGCAACTTAAGCGAATCCCTATGAAGTCTTGCGTTGCACACGACTCGCACATGAAGGTTACGACAGCGCGAAATGCGTGGAAGTGACGGGCGACAAGGCTGCGTCTTTTAAGCTTGCCCAGTTGAGTCCACGCCCACCAACTCCCTCTGTCCTTCAGACAGTTACCTCGTGTCTTGCATGCCCCCCCCCCTCTGTTTCCTGTACAGAAACTCTGTACACTATGAGAGAATGGCCTCATGCGTTGTGGCGTGAAATTCAAGAGACCTTAACTTGGCCGTTGCGCCAACAAACTTTCCTGTTACTCTCTATGGAGCTCGCTCCTAATTACAGCAGCACCGCGGTGAAGCAGTATGCTTGGAAAGGAAGGTAAAAAAATAGGAAATCGGAGTACCGGTCGAGGCATCCTTCAAGGGGTTATTGTTGTGAAGTAATTTTGAGGGCTGCACTGTGTCGGTAAGAAAACAAATTTTCTCTGGTATACGGTAGCTTGAAAAAGAGGAATGTGGAGTAAATACCTATTTCTTCTTTTGAGTTACCACATGCACATGAGACACGCAATGTTGGATTGATATTTTATTTATATTAAAGAGGCTCCTTATATAGTGGAGTACTGGTGTTTGTAGAAAAAGGTTTGTTTTTTTGATGTCACACTGCCCTCAACGAAAGCCAAAAAAGGTGGTTGATTCATGCACCATAAAAATCTATATAACACAAAAGTAAAATGTGTCCTTGGAAAAGTAGTATAGTGCTTACTGTGCGTTGATATACGAGTGATTATACAATATTTGTATGTGTATGACAGCCGACGCACTATGTTTCGTGAATGCATCTATATAGACGCTTAGCCATACATCTCCATGCCGACGACTAACGCTCGTGATTAATGATTGAATAATGACTAAACACGCCCTCGTGGTCATGGATGCCGGTGGTAGCTGCAGAAGTCAATAGTGAGAGTGGAATAAAAGAAAACGGTGTGACAGCCAGAAAAGAAAAGAGCCTGATCAGTACGCCAAATAGGGGCTAATCGCCTACTCGTGGCAAGTTAGAGTTATTGAATGCCGCTGCCCGGTCAAAGGAAAATGCAACGCGCCTTGCTTCTTTCCTGTACGATGGTCACAATTTCTGATGTGGTGAGTGTTACTCGGAGTTATATACCGGCGAAACAGGCACATTGCTCCATACGTGGCACCGCTATTTCAGATGCGAAGCTTCTGTAGGCACTACACCAACGTTTCCAACGCGCGCGCGCACCGGAGTTCGTTTCGATGGGTCACACCGGTGATGCCACGCCAAGCGTAGATCTGCCTGCCATATAGCCGCCGGCACGCGCCGCGCTATATTGCCTTGACACATGCGCGTTTCAGCGCAGCCGGTGTCCCTCCGCCATGAAAAGAAGAAGACGCGGTGCTGGCTGGGTCATATAGCTTCCTAATATAGACTAGAGGGAACTCTGGCGCTAGTGTCTATGTGAGCTGCAACGCACAGCACTTCATCGAGCATGTGAATGATGGGTAGTACACAGATTTGTCTAATCTTCGTACTTCTGGCCTGCTTCTGGCTCCGTGTGCGTTCGTGTGGCTTGGAGCTGTTTTTTCACAAAACAAAAATCAGCAAATGTTCAGTGGTTGCGCTTAGCCACCTTATTTTTTAGGCTTGCTATCTAGAATAGGCTCACAAAATTCAAGAGGGTTCGTTCTTTCCTTCCAGACGAAACCGAAACCGCCAATAAACAAAGCCGCAAGTACGATTCGTCGCCCGAAAGTACGAAGACGAGACAAATCTGTGTAATACCCATCATACCCATGGTCGCTGAACGATCGCAGCGCCGGAATTCCCTCTAGGTATTTTTAGGAAACTCCACGGTCTGGGTAACGTCGTCGGCGCGAACTCAATCCGGTGTGCGGCGTGACATCTCTTACTGCGCCTGCGCATCCTCATTTTCTCTCCTCTCCTAAACTGCCCCCAACCTCCCCTCGCCATGCTGACGCCTGCTACCCAACGCAGTCTTTCGACTCGAGGAATCCATCCCCGCGGTGTTTACATTCCGATTGCGAATGCGCGCCATCTCCCCGGCTTGCAACGCCAACGGAAGCAGCGTCTATTAGCAAGTTTATTGTTTGAAAACAGTGACTGCTCGCGCTGCAAAAACGTTCACTGTCCACCCCATATATATATTGTACCGAAGCATAGTGGCGCCAGCTCTGTGCCAGCGTGAAAGAAGACGTTGACGTCCGTGTGTGGCTCGTGCTTGCCGGGTTCCTGCCTGTACCAGCTTGTTGCGGCTAACGTTTCTGGAATAATAACCTGTGTTTTTACGCAACCTTGCTCGTTGCATTTGGTGGAGGTGCTGGGTAACGTCCTGGAGCTCCGCAGCCGTAAGCTACCTTCTCAGTCCACGATGACCGAGCGCGTCGATCCCCCACAAGGCTCTTCCACGCTGCCACCCGTCATGTGTTCTGGTGTACTTCGTCTGCGTGACCCACCAGTATACAACGGCACTGAAGATCAAGATGTCGAGGACTGACTGGCAGAGTACGAGCATGCCAGCGCGATTAACAAGTGGGATGACCCTGCGAAGCTGATTCACGTCATCTTCTACTTGACGGATTTGGCCAACCTATGGTTCACCAACCACCAAGCCGACATCCCCACCTGGTCGGTTTTCAAAGAGGCCGTCACCTCGTTTTTCGGTCGTCCAGCCATGCGTAAGCTTCGCGCTGAACTGGGACTGCGGGGACGATTTCAGCGAAATGGTGAGAGCTTCACAAGCTACACTGAGGATGTGATCAGCCTCTGTAGGCGAGTTGATGACAGGATGACGGAGGCTGACAGAATAAAGAACATAATGAAAGGCATTGATGACGACGCTTTTCATATGCTTGTGGCCAAAGACCCACAGACCGTCACGGCCTTGATTCAGTTATGTCAAAGTTTCGATGAGCTGCGCAAGCAACGAGTTTCTACACGTCGCGCTAATACGCAGACAGCTGATATTTCGGCCTTGGAGTGCAAAAGCAGTGGCCCCGACTACAGCGTGTTAATGCCTCAAATTCAACCGTACATCCGGGAGGAAGTTGCTCGACAGCTCTCTCTTGTCGCCACCATCAACGAGACCCCCACAACACTGGACCACTCACTTCGCCGTGCTATTCAGACGCAAGTTGCCGAGGCTCTCCCTTCGCCCACATCCCCAATATCAGTGGCTGCACCGCTGACTTATGCAGAAGCCGTCCGCCGACCTTCTGCCCAACCGCCGCTCCCTTCATACAGTCCAGCCACCAACTACTACAGGTCACCAGTTTCAGTTTATCCGGTAAATCGGCCCATTCCACCACCTCGAGCACCTGCCAACTCTTGGCGTACTCCGGATAACCGGCCCATCTGCTACAACTGTGGTATTCCAGGACATGTCGCGCGCTACTGTCGTCGCCGTGGATTCTATTTTAATGATGTGCAGCATTCCGGCAACATACCTCGGCCATCAGAATCGCATGTGACACCTGATTCGCATGACTCCCGCTCACGTCGACCAGACTTCAGCCGACGTCGATCTCCTTCACCCCGTCTTCGGTCTCCTTCCCCCATGCTTCGCCGTTTCAACCACGCCCCGGAGGAAAACTGACAGTCGCAGTTCCTGAGGCAAGAGCTGCGCCACCGACGAAATTGCCAAGGCCTCATCTATCGCCCCCTAACGAGATTGCCGTGTTTGTGGACGGTTTCGCCACAACTGCTCTTGTCGACACAGGTGCCGCTATTTGTATAATCAGTGAAGTGTTATGCCGCAAACTGAACAAAGTGACGACTCCACTGGTTGAAATTTCTTTACGCACGGCGAGTTCGCAACACGTCCAACCTTCTGCCACATGCACTGCTCGTGTTGTGATTCAAGGAGTGCTTTACATCGTAGAATTTGTCGTCCTTCCGCATGCGTCTCATGAAATCATCCTGGGATGGAACTTTCTTTCCGCTAATCATGCGGTTGTCGACTGCGCTCGTGCTCAACTCGTTTTGTTTCCATTCAGCACGACATTCATAGATCTCCCTCGCTCACCCAAAAAGGTGATCGTCGCCGCTGACGTCGTCATTTCTGCTTTTTCGGTCACCGCGGTATCTCTTTTGTGCAACTCCGTTTCCGATTCAACTGCCCTATTTATGCCGTCACAAGAATGCGCTCGTCGCCGGAACCTTGTCGTCCCGTTTGCCGTCATAACACTTGCCGATGGCTCCAGTGCCGTGGACGTGTGCAATCCGTTCCCTTGTCCCGCTACCTTATTGCATGGCGAATGCATTGGGAGTCTTGACACTTATGATGACATCTTTCCTTTCGATGCCCGTTCTGATACGACACCGATGTCCGTGGATGCTGTCACAGCTGGCACCGCGCCCTCACTACCTGACGAAGACGTTCTGTTGCGCAGCGTAGACACCGGCCTTACGCAAGACCAGCGCAATCAGCTCATTCAACTACTTGACCGTTTCCGCGCCTCCTTCGACCACGGACAACCTCCCTTGGGACGCACGTCAGTTGTCGCTCACCATATCGACACCGGTCATCATACTCCACTTCGTCAGTGCCCCTACCGCGTCTCGCAGGCCGAGCGTGACGTCATCACTCAACACGTCGACGAGATGCTGCAACGTGGTGTTATTCAGCACTCACACAGTCCTTGGGCTTCGCCAGTGGTCCTCGTGCGAAAAAAGGATGGCTCCATCAGGTTTTGCGTGGATTATCGTCGACTAAACAACATCACACGCAAGGATGTTTATCCTCTGCCACGCATTGATGACGCCTTGGATTGCCTTCAAGGTGCGGAGTTTTTCTCTTCACTGGATCTGCGCTCTGGATATTGGCAAGTACCAATGGCTGAACCAGACCGTCCAAAAACGGCGTTTGTGACCCCTGACGGCTTATATGAATTTAATGTAATGCCCTTCGGTCTTTGCAATGCGCCTGCGACTTTTGAAAGAATGATGGACAGTGTCCTCAGGGGACTTAAATGGCACATCTGTCTTTGGTATTTAGACGACATAGTTGTATTCTCGGCGAATTTCGAAACTCATCTTTCCCGTCTGGAACAAGTTCTCCAGTGCCTTACGGCAGCCGGGTTGCAACTTAACTTCAAGAAATGTCGTTTTGGCGCCCGCAAACTCACAATTCTCGGCCACGTCGTTTCAAAAGAAGGAATATCGCCAGATCCTGCCAAACTGCGTGCCGTTGCCGAGTACCCCAAGCCTACTACACTAAAGGAGCTTCGTAGTTTCATAGGCTTGTGTTCCTATTTTCGGCGTTTCATTCGCAATTTTGCCTCTATAATTGCCCCTCTGACTCAGCTTCTCTCCCGTAGCACGGACCTCTCTGGCTGGAATTCCCACTGCGATGAGGCATTCACGGCGCTACGCCGGCTACTCATCTCTCCGCCAGTTCTCCGCCACTACGATCCCAATGCACCCACTGAAATTCACACGGATGCAAGCGGTGTCGGCCTCGGTGCCATTCTCGCTCAACGCAAGGATGGCTGCGACGAGTACGTTGTCGCCTATGCCAGCCGTACACTAACGAAGGCAGAGTCCAACTATTCCGTCACGGAAAAGGAGTGCTTGGCTATCATTTGGGCTATAGGAAAATTTCGCACCTACCTTTACGGACGCCAGTTTGATGTTGTCACAGATCACCATGCCTTATGCTGGTTAGCGTCCATGAAAGATCCTACTGGCCGCCTGGCTCGTTGGGCTTTACGCCTTCAGGAATACGATATCCGTGTTGTTTATCGCTCAGGACGCAGACATTCAGACGCCGATGCACTATCCCGTTCTCCACTGCCTCCTGACCTTGCCTGCTTATCAACTGCCATTTGCGATTCGTCATCGTTGAGCATCACTGACATGCCATCCGAACAGCGCAAGGATCCCTGGATCAATTCTTTGCTCGACGTCCTCTCTCACAGTTCGTCAGAAACGACTTCACGCTCCCTCTCTCGTCAAGCAAGACACTTTGCTGTCCGTGAAGGCTTGTTGTATCGCCGCAATTACGTGACGGATGGCCGTAGGTGGCTCCTTGTCATCCCTCGTCATTTGCGTTCGGACATCTGCGCTGCCTTTCACGATGACCCCCAGTGTGGCCACGCTGGAGTATTTAAGACTTACTCTCGCCTTCGTCTAAGATACTACTGGCGCGGCATGTATCGGCACGTTCGCCAGTACGTTCGGTCATGCACCACGTGTCAACGACGCAAGACGCCTTCTCACAGCACTGCTGGCCCTTTGCAACCCTTAACCTGCCCAGCGAGACCATTCGACCGCGTCGGAATTGATATTTATGGTCCTCTACCCAACTCTCTTCGAGGCAACCGGTGGATTATCGTCGCCGTGGATCATTTAACACGCTACGCTGAAACATCTGCGCTGCCTGCTACCACTGCGAAAGACGTTGCGTCCTTTCTTCTTCACCATCTCATTTTGCGACACGGTGCACCTCGTGAATTACTCAGTGACCGTGGACGCGTGTTTCCCTCGAACGCCGTCGACGAGCTACTCAAGGCATGTCGCACTGTCCATAGGAAATCCTCGGCATACCATCCCCAAACCAATGGCATGACAGAACGCTTTAACCGTACCCTTGGAGATATGCTTGCCATGTACGCCTCTGACGACCACACTAATTGGGACCAAGTGCTCCCTTTTGTCACGTACGCGTACAACTCTGCGCCACAAACAACCACTGGCTTTTCTCCTTTCTTCCTTCTGTACGGACGTGAGCCATCATGCTCCATGGACACCATTCTCCCTTACAGGCCTGATGTTTCCGAAGCGACGCCTGTTTCCGAAGCAGCTGCTTATGCCGAAGAGTGTCGTCAACTCGCTCGCTCATTTACCGCACAAGACCAATGGCGCCAGAAAACTGACCACGATTCCTCTGCGTCTACTGTACACTATAACCCAGGAATGCTGGTTTGGCTCTGGGTCCCGTCTACCCCTCCCGGTCTTTCCCCGAAGCTTTCGTCGAAATACCATGGCCCCTACCGTGTGGTGCGGCAAACATCTCCTGTCAACTATGAAGTTGAGCCCATTGATTCACCCTCGGACCAACGCTGCCGTGGGCGTGAAACAGTACACTTATCACGCCTCAAACCGTGCTATGACCCCCTTGTCGTGTCCTTTCCCTAGGTCGCCAGGTTGGCTCCTTTCTGCGCGGGGAGTAATTGTACCGATGCATAGTGGCCCCAGCTCTGTGCCAGCGTGAAAGAAGACGTTGACGTCCGTGTGTGGCTCGTGCTTGCCGGGTTCCTGCCTGTACCAGCTTGTTGCGGCTAACGTTTCTGGAATAATAACCTGTGTTTTTACGCAACCTTGCTCGTTGCAATATATATATATATATATATATATATATATATATATATATATATATATGTATATATATATATATATATATATATATATATATATCTATATATATATATATATATATATATATATATATATATATATATATATGACGTATGAAGTGATGGTTGGTAGAAGTAGAGGAGGAAGAAGTGGAGAATAGAATAAACATGGAGTATGAGCCGGGCCACGTCACCCAGTCATCATAGCGTCACAAAAGTCGACAGGATGAAGACCTGGCAGCCCCTTCATCAGTCTCACATCATCGACAAGGTTGTCCGCAAGACACCCTGACCATAAGTGAACTACCAAACCCGCATCTAGCAGTACATATCGACGAGCATCATGACGGAATCATCGACCGACCTTCCCATCCCCAAGTACACCGGAGCAGCGGACGATGGACCTGTACAGGACTGGTTCGACCTGTTCGAGCTCCACGCTACCGCTGCATCATGGTCGGAACGGGAGATGGTCGCCAACTTTACCGACTACGTCACTGGTGAGGCTTTTTAATTTTACCTCACCCACATATTCGACAACGACGAGTCTTGGCAGAAGATAAAAGAAGAAATGATCATCTGGTTTCAAGACTTTTAGGAAGATTCGATTAGAAAACACACTCTCAGTGCATTCGAACTAAGTCATCGCAGTCATAAGCAGCCTTCAAGCATTCGAGCACACAGCATGAATTTATCATTCCCGTCAGATGAAGTTAGCCACATACTCACGGAAAGACCACGCAGTCGTTTTCCCAACCTTCCACCTGGCTCCTTACCCGAGCAAATATCGCCAGTGCTTAACTCTCCGCTGCATAAAAGAATGCAATCCACTGTTGATGACCCAGATGAATTCAATACTTCGTGGCACGTGCGTACTTTGCAAACTGACTTCGTATTCAGCTCAGCAGTTCCACAAAGACAGAAGCATTCACAATCAGCATCTTGTGAAGAAAAGTGTTTTGCAGGAGCGTCTAGTGTTCATCAATCACAAGATCGACGCGACGGCAATCCAGCATACAACCTCACTGCCAACACTGAAAACAAAAGCGCAGGTGTGACTTCTGATGACACAAGTGTTATTCAGGCAACCACAAACCTTGAGTGGTTTATAAATACAGAAGATTCAAGTGCACGAAACCTCCCACATTGTCTTGCGCCAGAGACAGCTGCATTGGTTGGCGTTGTAGAAGCCTGCGGAGGACTTGCTAAGAATGCTGGCACACCACGATCAATGTCACACCACACTCAAGTCGACGAAACCAAGAAACTACAACGTCAACTTATACTTCAACATTGTCAGCGACGAAAGAAAACTTCATCGAAACCACTCTTAAGGCTCAAAGAACATTGCGAGAAGGCCCATCGTTGTGGATACATTCTGCACCAGACATTGAAAATGCACCTTCGATTAAAACATCTGCGACATCGCTATAGAAAAATCTTCAAAAGCCACAAAAGCCACAAAAGCACCCTTTGTAAACGGAAGGAACACAGGCAGCGGCCAATCAACCTCGATCAAGGCTCATGCAAGCTGCTTGTACGGCCTGTGTATCACCCACGACGAGGAATTCGATGCCTAAAATATTGGAACTGTCGATTCTGCAAGATGTTCGAACCTCGTTCGTTCTTCACAAGAATGCCAGCTGTGATTACGCTTATCTCCACGTCCAAAGCATTTTTGTGTTATCCAGGACGCAACCACCAGCCTCGCCCACCCGAACTCCTGCGTTAACCGGACTATTGCACTCTCCCCTGAAGTCTGAAAGTTTACGGAACTTCCCTGGAGCACAGAACCAATTGTGAACTATAACATTTGTGACTTTTAACCTCTCCTTGTTTACTTCTTATTGTTCGTAGTCCACGCTTTCTTTCGGGGGGAGGGGGAATCGTGTGACGTATGAAGTGATGGTTGGTAGAAGTAGAGGAGGAAGAAGTGGAGAATAGAATATACATGGAGTATGAGCCGGGCCACGTCACCCAGTCATCATAGCGTCACACACACACACACACACACACACACACACACACACACACACACACACATATGCTGCAGGCCGGCTGTTCTTATTCTGCTTCGTTTTCCTCGTCTTCTTCGTCGACTGCGCCATTGTAACGACGAGAAATAAGACACAACGCCTTTGCTGCAGGCCGGCTGTTCTTATTCTGCTTCGTTTTCCTCGTCTTCCTTCCTAGCATGCGAGTCTGTGCCAGAGAGAGTTCCAGTTTCGGTTTTCGTCATTACAATATATATATATATATATATATATATATAAAGAGGGACAATTAATCAGCTGCCCGCTCATAATAAGTTCACGTGCTACGTGACGCCAAACATGCGCATAAGAGTGTTTTCGCACTCGTTGTTTGGCTTATAGATGGCGCTGACTGTCACTCCTACTTCTAAATTCACATATAAACCCAAAAAAGTGGATGGAGGGAAGGCCGCTGTGGTAGCTCAGTAGTTAGTGCATCGAACGCGTTATTCGAAGGTCGTAGGTTCGATTCCTGCTCCCGGCTGGTTATTTTTTCATCCACTTTTCTTTCTTCCTATTTACATTCCATTGATTCTAATAACTTCCCCTGTACATTCCTTGGCATCACTGTCTGTTATATCTCATTAATATTGTGTTAAAACACAGAAAAACGAGCCCTTAGGTATACACTTCTTCCCTTATTTCATTGAACGAGGGTCTCGTACTGGCAGACTCGGTGTGTTTAGGTTGTATAAAGAGGGACAATTGATCAGCTGCCCGCTCATAATAAGTTCACGTGCTACGTGACGCCAAACATGCGCATAAGAGTGTTTTCACACTCGTTTATTGGCTTATAGATGGCGCTGACTGTCACTCCTACTTCTAAATTCACATATAAACCCCAAAAAGTGGATAGAGGTAAGGCCGCTGTGGTAGCTCAGTGGTTAGAGCACCAAACGCGTTATTCAAAAGTCGTAGGTTCGATTCCTGCTCACAGCTGGTTATTATTTCATCCACTTTTCTTTCTTTTTATTTACATTCCATTGGTTCTAATAACTTCCCCTGTACATTCCTTGGCATTACTGTCTGTTATATCTCATTAATATTGTGTTAAAACACGGAAAAACGAGCCCTTAGGTATACATTTCTTTTATTTATTATATATATGTATATATATATATATATATATATATATATATATATATATATATATATATATATATATATATATATATATATATATATATAGTCACTGAATCTGGACGTCCATTGTAGTGCCGGGGCGAGATTTCTCCTGTGCGTTGTTGAACAATAAATATTGGCAGTGTGTAAGTTAACTAAAAGTGGACTGCGGGTCTCTGTGTGCAATCGGAGCCGTCTGTCTCTCATCGCCCATTAGCAGTGGTAAAAACGTACTAGCCGAAAGTGCCGATTCGTCGCTGGGTGCTTTGCGCCTACCCAGCTTTTTCTCCTGCGCAACGCTGCAATGAGTGCAAGGGTGAAACCCACCGCCAGTGTAAGCTTTGGCGCCCTGCGCTTCGCACCTAGACATGATTTCATTCAGCTGGAGATGGTGTTCTTGGTATTGATCGATGTCATGAGCCACACCGATGCTTCTTTGGGTAAGGTCCCCACCTGGCATTGTGTTGAAGAGTTGACGAAATTATACGTTATAAAAATATATATACCGATTAGGACCGACGCGTGGAAATTACGCGTCAAAAAAACTAATCGTGGATCCCACGGTCTTCCTGCATTAGTACACTTTACCGAGTGTACTGTGAGAAGGCAATAGTATATATAAAAAGTGTGTTTTTTGAAGCCTACGAATTATGTGGCCATGGTGAAGTTGGAAACCTTTTGGTTGCTCAGCTTTTTCTTGCAGCGCGACGGCCTGACTACGCGAGTACGGTTCACTGTCACAATATTATTCCCATGCGACGCCTAGGTACCGCACAGAAGTAGAAGTTCATGAAATACCAGCCACAAATTCTGGAATCACAGGTCATTCGCAATTTTAATTTATCTGTACATTCATGGAATCCCAAATGGTTGAAGAGAATGCCCCCGAACGGCTTCATCAAGTAAAAGCCTTCTACGGATGACGCAATATTAAAAAAGTCTGGGAACTTTGACGCTTTTCGCCTCTTCTCTTTTGTTCATGTTTGTCCTTTGTTTGATGTATATTTGTTTGTGAACGCTGTATGTACACAAGCAACAACGATAAAAGTGGCCGTGGTGCAGTCGATATTGTGCCCGGTGGATACTGTCGTTGACCAAGAGGTCATGGGTTCGAATCTCGTTTTTGAAACATTTTTCTTTCTGTTCTGATTGCCTATTTTTAGACGTAATTTCCGTGATGAAGCTATGTCACTGAAATCTTGGCGGTTCCCGGCATAAAACACTTCCATGTAAAAAGGAAATACAGCTGTAAGACCAGACATTGCTTATGTTTTCTTTGCTGGAGGCGCTTTCGAGAGTATGTTTTTTTCTGGCACCCAAATTTTTCTAACGTTATGCAATTCTTATATCTAATGACTCACACCAAACAATAAAATTCCCGCGTTACGGCGTCCTGGTGTGATTTGTAACTTTTACTTGTTGAGAACTTACGGCACAAGTATTTAGAGGTATGGTATGCAGCAATGCTTCATACGTAATCAGAACTAAGAAACAGTGATGCCAAGGAATGTATCCATGTTGTTATTAGCGTTGTTTTAATGCAAATGTCAAAAATAAAAGAGGACAAAAAAATACACCTTTCTGCTGGCAGGGCCAAACATGAAATTTTTGAATAACTAGTTCGATGGTCTTCCAACTGAGCTGCAGTGGTGGTCATTTTCTCACTACAGTACGTATCTGTAAATTAACATTATGTTGAAAGTTAGCAACCATGCTTTGTCGCCTTTTTTCTTGTCTGCGTATATTCAGCGCTAATTTTCACCTACGGTATATACTTTCAAGGCCGAATTTCAAGCTGAAACGCACACAATTTGCATGCATGAGTATGAAAAAAATTGTCAATATAGCGCTATAATTTGAATTATAGTCGGTAGCTCTCTTTTTGAAGTTCAGTTGTGGCTTAATACTCTATGCACACTGCACTGCCCTGACTTTCCGTATCAAGAATGCGCCTGCTGGACATGCCTTCCGAAGAGCTTGTGTAAATCAAATCTGAAATGTTTGTCTGCACGTGATTCGCCTTTTATGTGTTTTCCTCATCACGCCTAACAACATCGAATAATGCAAAAGGCACACGCCCATTATACCGTTCTTACAATGTTCTTTAACATACAGTGAGATGCATTCGTAGTAAGATTGCGATAAGATTGCTTACGGGTCACTTTATTTCAACTCACCTAAATTTAGAGTGCTCGAAAAATTGATATCAAAAAATGAAATGTTTCCTTGTTATTCAAATTCTCATTACCTGGACATGAACAAGTGTTCTCTACACCAAAAACTATTGTTTCTAATAAAAACGTGGCACAGAACTGTCGCTAGAAAATACTTATCTTAATAAACTGATTGGTGAAAAGGCAGAAGGTGGTTTAATAGACGGTTTTATAAAGCAAGAAAGAAAATTGTACAGGCCAGCGCCTACTCGGCTGGTAACAAGTCTTCTAAAAAAATAGAAAAAAGAAAAATCGCATATATATAAAAACGTTGATATTATAACAGTACCTGGAGTGACTATAACGCAAGCACTTGAAAGAAAACAAAAACAAAACTTGCATGGTTCTTTTCAAGGAGACCTAAAGGAAGTCCATTGGCTTCGTTCTCTTCCAAGTGAATTATCACTCCTATCATGGTCGAGGGGGGCTGGTCGCAGATTGATGGGGAGGGACTAGTTGCAGATTCCACACTGTCCAAAAAGTGATTACGTATCCTTCGAGGATTCCAGGCTTTCTTGTGTATTGCAGCTTTTTATATTTCTCTTGCGTTGTTTCTCTTCAAATCCAAACTATTTGAGCGAGTTCATTTATGTATCTTTATTTTGATTTTTAATTACTTGCTTATTTACTCATTTATTGCGTAAGTTGTTTCTCTCGGAGACGGTAGTTAATCTCAGCTGCAAAGTTGCATCAAATTTGATTATTCAGATTTGAAGAGGCCGCGTATTGATACCCTCATATATAGTGTACGCACCTACACGATCCTGAATGCGCTTATGTCTTCCGAAAGTTCCGATATTCTGCCTAGTCTTTCTCCCTTTTTTTTAAACGCTTGCACTGGCTGTACATTTGTCGACACTGAAACGCAGCTACGTCAGATGTTTCTGCAAAGTGCATCGTCAATCTATTTACTGTTTTTAACAGCAGCTCCTGTGTCCTATAACATTGACAAGCGCAAAAATTGCTGCCGCAAAGGGCCCAACCCTCTATAGTTTTCCCCGAATATTTTGCTATTCGTTTTAGAAGATATTGTAAATTTATTCTAATCACTTTATTCCGAACTGGCATACATCTTTCTCCTCTCTGATTTATTTATTTCATTTTGTAGCATTGTTTTAGGCTACTACTGTAAACTACTACGCAACAGAGTGACCACGTTTTTACTCATGTAGTACGTAACTGAGAAAGTGCGTTATATCAAGTGATTTCTATCGGTAATTCTCTGATGATCTTTTTCGTATGGTAGGAAGGGAAGATAAAAGCTTGCGATGAATAAAAAATGGCAGATCCCATGTACAGTGGGAATCGATGATATGCGAAGCACGAATGAGAAATGATGACATGTCACTTTAAAATCAGCGCAACGTTACGAGGTGAAGGTAAATAAAGACACATGACATCCGTGTCATGATTATTATGTTTCGATGTCTCATTTACCTTCGTCATCTATTCAGGTCACGTGATACCAAATTTAGTATAAGTGGAGCTAGCGAAACGGCCACGAGCACGCTATGAGCGTGGTATTTTGTCATGTTGTTACATGACAAGCGTGTCAGGATAATCATGTTTGCACCAGCCATGAATTTTGCCATCTATTGACATCACGTAACACCAAATCTGGTATTTGTGGAGCTAGCAAAACGGAAGCGAGCCCCATTTACTCCAAAGTAGCGTTGAAGCGCGCACACGCTGGGCACAGCGGCGCTAAGTTAGCAAATCGCGAGCACTCTATAGGCTGATGCGACATGCTGCATTTCGCGCCGATGTGTTACCCAGACAACACTGCGTCTCCCCCAATGTTTGTGATGGAGGGACGCCGGACGCGCTAAAACGTGAATGTGTCAAAGCAACGCAGTGCGGCCTGCGCCTGCCAGTATATAGGAGGACCGGCGCCTGGCGTGGCAACGCAGGCGTGAAGCGACGAAATGAACGCCGGTGGGCACGCACATCGTGCCCACGTCGAAATGTATTGGCGCCTTGACTGTGGCATGTAGTCATGTTTTCACATGACACGCATCTCATGACATCAGTGTGGCATGTAGTCATTTTGTTACTTGTCACGCATGTCGGCATTATCATGTTTGGATGTGTCATTTACCTATGTCGTCCGCTAGCATCGCGTAATACTGAGCTTGATACATTTGAATATAACGAAAGGGACACGAGCTCAATGTGAGCGCAGCATGTAGTCATGTTCTAATATTACTCACCTCATGATTGTCATGTTGTGGCGAAGCCTTCGAACAGTGGGTCGTGCATCCACGGCACTCCTATCTTCACGGGTGCGGATGGCACTGACGTCGAGGACTGGCTCGCTATGTACGAACGCGTCAGCGTCCCCAATCATTGGGACGAGGCAGGTAAACTCGGCAACCTGGTTTTCTACCTCGCGGGGTGGCCGGCATGTGGTACAACAACCACGCATCCGATTTCCCCACTTGGTCCGCTTTTAAAACCGCCGTCGTCGACGTGTTCGGCCGTCCTGCCGCGCGTAAGCTGCAAGCCGAACAGCGGTTACGTGAACGAGCACAGCAGACCGGTGAGTCCTTCACAAGTTACATAGAAGACATCCTTGACTTGTGCAAGAAAGTGGGCGCAAGCATGTCAGAGGCTGACAAAATTACCCATGTTCTAAAAGGCATCGCCGACGATGCCTTCACCATGCTCCTGGCCAAGAACCCTCGTACTGTGGCAGTGATCATTACACTCTGCCAAAGTTACGAGGAGCTGCGGCGGCAGCGCTCGATGACCCGTCGACCACCTTCACGAGACGCTGATCTCTCGGCCTTGTCGACACTTCCTGACCACACCACCTTGCTCGATGAAATCAAGCCATTCGTGCGTGAGGAAGTTGCCCGCCAGGTCTCTTTACTGGCTTTTGCTTCCCCGCAACGTGCTCAACAGCCGTCAAGCACACTTCTGCCTCCCCTCCGCCGAGCCATTCAGCAGGAAATCGCGAAGGTCGTTGCTGAATACCACCAGCCGCCTCCAGTATCTACACCACTCAGTTACGCCCAAGTTGTCGCCAAGCCACCCCCCACCGATTCCTCTAACTGGCCCCCTTGGTTACACCGCAACCATTGCCAGGCCCCAGGCCTTCGGAGAAACTGTGCCACCTACATATGCCGACATCATCCACATGCCCCGTGTGCCGCCCACTATGCAGTTATATCAGCAGCCGGCTCGCCCATCGCGTTCTGCGACATGGATGGGACCCGCGAACCGATGGCGCACTGCTGACAATCGCCCCATCTGCTTTGCTTGTGGTTGCGTCGGTCACGTAGCACGCTATTGCAATCGTGTGCAGCAACCGCAGGGCGCCTCCAATTTCCCAGCCAATCGAGCCGCTTTTATGACCAACCGCCACATACGTCACCATCGTCCCGCCCTGCTCCATCTACCCGCCGTTCACATTCTCCGCGACGTCGCTCACTGTCGCCGATGCGGCCACGTCCACTAGAGGATGACCAGGAAAACTAGTCGTCGAAGTCCACGAAGCAAGGGCTGCGACGCTGTCGAACTGTGGAAGCCCTCAGGAAAGCCCATCGAACGTCATAGACGTGCTTGTGGATGGTGTTCGTGCATCTGCCCTTGTAGATACTGGAGCCGCCGTATCCGTCATGGGCGCAAAACTTAGCCGATTACTGCGCAAAGTGACCACGCCACTTTCCGGGCTCTCCCTCCGTACAGCCAGCGCACAAAGCATTCACCCAACAGCGATGTGTACAGCCCGCCTCATGATTCAGGACGTCATTTATGCCGTCGAATTCATCATAATTTCTTCATGCTCTCACAACGTCATCCTAGGGTGGGATTTTCTCTCCCGCCATGACGCCGTCATTCATTGCGCACCAGCAGAAATAGAGCTGACACAATTCTCTTCTTTGACGCCGGCCGACAGTCCATCTGCTGCAAGCAAGTTACTTGTCAGGGACGACACGCAAGTGTCTGCAAACTCGTCCGCGGCGGTGTCGGTCTACTGCGCAAGTCTTTCCGACACCGCTGCACTCCTCTCACCATCTCATCGTGTTTTCACCAGAAAAGGCTTGCTGGTTCCTTTCGCGACCGTGCAAGTCACTCACGGCCGAACCAGTATTTTGGTTCTGAACTCATCCCCGCACAGTGTTACGTTGGTGCGTGGAGAATGTCTCGGCAGCGTGGAACCCATCGAAGACGCACAAGTCATGGATCAACCTGATGACACGCACTGCCGAAGTTCCAATACGCTTAGTGCTGTCTCTACATCTGTTTCATCATCCGCTGATGTGTTCGGTCCTTCCATTGCCGACAACCTTACGCCGGTCCAGCACTCCCAGCTTCTGGCCCTGTTGGAAGAATTCCGCTCTTCTTTCGATGTCGCTCAACCTTGTCTCGGCCGCACATCCACTGTTACGCATCGCATCGACACAGGCGCACAACCACCACTACGGCAACGTCCATATTTCGTATCCCCCTCAGAACGCCGTGTAATCAACGAGCAAGTGGACGACATGCTGCGCCGCGATGTTATTGGACCCTCTAACAGCCCCTGGACGTCTCCTGTCGTTCTCTTCGCGAAGAAGGATGGTTCTGTGCGGTTCTGTGTGGACTACCGACGCCTCAACAAGATCACTTGTAAGGACGTGTACCCACTACCGCGTGTCGATGACGCGATTGACAGTCTGCAAGAAGCCGAATTCTTTTCATCTCTCGATTTGCGCTCAGGGTACTGGCAAGTACCTATGGCTGAGGACGCTCGACCGAAGACCGCTTTTGTCACTCCCGACGGCTTGTACGAATTTAAGGTCATGCCGTTTGGGCTGTGCAATGCGCCCGCCTCCTTTGAGCGCATGATGGGCACCGTTCTGCTTGACTTGAAATGACACACGTGCTTGTGCTACCTCGATGACGTCGTCGTTTTCGCTCCGGACTTCTCCACGCATCTTCAACGCCTGTGGCATGTTTTAACGCGTCTTAGCGACGCCACTTTGCAACTGAACCTAAAGAACTGCCGATTTGCAGCTCGGCAGTTGACGATACTCGGCTACGTCGTGTCCAAGGACGGAATTCTCCCCGATCCAGCCAAGCTTCGGGCTGTGACCGAGTTCCCTAAGCCGACATCCGTCAAGGAACTGCGCAGTTTCGTAAGACTGTGTTTTTAGATGCGGAGCATCTAATACTCGAGGCTTGTAGTGCGGCGCCGTCCGCAAGCTTCCTCCTCCTTCTTCCACCATCTGTGCATCCCTTCCTCCTCTACACACCGCGCGCGCTTCACTCCTCCACCATCTGTGCGCCCTTCCTCCTCTACACACCGCGTGTAGAGGAGGAAGGGAACTTCGGCCACACCTGCAAGGTGTGTGATCGTCTTTGGTTCGATAACAACTTAACTCGGATCGGCAACATTCAGAACAACTCCAAAGCGTTGTGGGTTCTTTGCGATACGTTTGGAAAGGGCACCGACTATGCCGACTACTTCGTGTGTGCTACGTGCAAGCAGTCGTTGATTGCCGGTCGAGTTCCCTCGGCTAGCGTGAGTTACGGCTACCGCTACCCGCCCCTGCCCGGACATCTACCCGAGTTGAACGCGGTTGAAGAACGACTCATCGCTCCTCGACTCCCGTTCATGAGTATACGACGCTTGACTCACGGCAAACACCCCGTTAACCAATTATATGCTCCGCATCCTCCTCAGTGTTCCCCCGAGGGAAGCTGCGGGCAATTTTTACTTTCGGCGCTCCACCCGAAACTTGGCGTCTATCGTATCACCGCTGACGAAGCTCCTCGGAAGTAACAGGCCTCTGCATTCGTGGTCATCACAGTGTGACGACGCATTCACAACGTTCCGTCGTTTGTTGACGTCGCCTCCCATACTCCGCCACTACGACCCTACGGCCCCTACAGAGGTACACAGGGACGCCAGTGGTGTCGGTCTTGGCGCTGTCTTTGCGCAGCGCAAACCAGGGTTCCCGGAATATGTCGTGGCGTATGCAATCTGTACGCTTACAAAATCCGAGACTAATTACACCGTCACTGAGAAAGAATGTCTGGCAATCGTCTGGGCCCTTACCAAGTTCCGACCTTACTTGTATGGTCGCCCATTTGATGTAGTCAGCGACCATCACGCACTATGCTGGTTGTCGTCATGGAAAGATCCCTCAGGCCGTCTCGCCCGGTGGGCACTTCGCCTGCAAGACTACGACATCCGCGTGCTGTAACGCAACGGAAGGCAACATGCTGACGCCGATGCCCTGTCGCGCTCTCCCTTGCCTGACGACAATGCCCACGACTCAGCGTCTCACCATGCCGTTTCTTCCATTAGCATTCATGTCGTTGCTACTGAACAGCGCAAAGATCAATGGATTGCATCACTGATAAGCTTGCTGACTGATCCATCCACCCCATCCACTCGCGCGTTGCGTCGTCAAGCCCACCATTTCGCCGTTCGCGACGACCTCCTCCACCGACGCAATTACAACGGTGACGGCCGCCAGTGGCTACTAGTCATACCCCGCAGTCTGCGCTCTGACATATGCCAATTCTTTCATTCTGATCCGCAATGGCGCACTACAGGGTATCGAAGACTTACCACCGCATTCGCCAACGGTACTTTTGGCGCGGCATGTACCGCTATGTGCAGAAATTCGTTCGCTCCTGCATAGAATTTCAGCGCCGCAGAACTTCTTCGCACTTGTCGCCGGTAGGTCTGCAGCCTCTACTTTGCCCTGCCAGCCCGTTTGGGCGCGTTGGCATCGATTTGTATGGGCCACTTCCGCTAACGTCAGCTGGTAACCGCTGGGTCATTGTTGCTGTGGACCACCTCACGCGATACGCCGAAACTGCCGCTCTCCCCGCGGCTACAGCGAGTGATGTGGCCTCCTTCCTGCTCCAAAGATTCATGCTGCGACACGGTCCACCTCAGGAACTGCTCAGTGATCGAGGCCGCGTCTTCCTGTGTGAAGTCGTCGAAGCCATTCTCAAAGAGTGCAACGTTGTTCACCGGAAAACTGCTGCTTACCACCCGCAGACGAATGGCCTCACGGAACGCTTCAACCGTACGCTCAGCGACATGCTCTCCAAGTACGTCGCTGCCGATCAAACAAACTGGGATGCCATTCTACCCTTCGTCACCTACGCATAAAACACCGCCCCTCAGAGCACTACTGGCTTTTCACCTTTCTTTTATTATATGGAAGGCACCCGCCGCACACCATCGACACTATACTTCCGTACAAGCCAGATCCGACCGAGTTGGCGCCTATTTCTGCTACAGCCAAGCTTGCTGAAGAGTGTCGAGAGCTTGCAACGACCTTTACAGCGCATGATCAAGAGCAGCAAAAGGCATTCACGCTGACACCAGCACTCCTGCGCCCACGTTCCTTCCTGGAGCGCTCGTCTGGCTCTCGATTCCTACCACTTCAACTGGCCTATCTTCAAAACTACTGCCCAAATACGAAGGCCCCTACCGTGTCGTCAAACGCACTTCCCCTGTAAATTACTTGATCGAACCCATCGAACCATCTTCGGACATGCGCCATCGAGGGTGCGACATTGTCAACGTGGAGCGCCTCAAAGCCTACCACGACCCGCTCATAGCAACCAGCTGTTAGGTCGCCAGGCGCCTCCCTCTTCGTACCCGGGGTAGCTGTGGCGAAGCCTTCGAACAGTGGGTCGTCCTCTCCAGCGCCTTCTAGTGGGTCGCCCTTTTAGCAAGAAGAGCAGCTCGTGCAGAGAGTCGGTACCCGCATTGACTATCGCTGTCAAGCATCATCGACAAGTGTCCGCCAATAAACGTCTCAACAATGTTCGCATCAGTCACATACCTTCTTCAACCATTCACCTACCGTAATAACAAATTTAGTATAGTTGACGCTAGCGAAACGGCCGCGAGCGCACCATGAGCGTGGCATATAGTCATCTTGTTACATGACACGCATGTCATGATTTGCATAATAGCGTCTGTCTCTTGTGTTCGCCATGCAGTCATGCCATTACCAGTTTTGCAACATACCATGTGAAACAAGCCACCGCAAGAGCTGCAGGACCATGAAATGTAAATCATGAACCTATGACATGCATATCATGCTTTTCAGGTCATGACTAGTCATGTTCTTCATACAGTCGTGTTATGAAATACCAAGTTTCGTGTTGATACCATTGTCAAAACGGCCAGGAGAGCTAAATGTCGTAGGCGGCTAGATAGATAGATAGATAGATAGATAGATAGATAGATAGATAGATAGATAGATAGATAGATAGATAGATAGATAGATAGATAGATAGATAGATAGATAGATAGATAGATAGATAGATAGATAGATAGATAGATAGATAGATAGATAGATAGATACGCTCATAGTCGCCGAAGTTCGCTAAGAAATGCTTCTCATTTAAAATCCGGGAAGAGGGGTTGTGTTGAGACGTCGTTTCGGCAATCTGACTTGTCTTTTTCAAGGCTAGAACAGAACAGAATATTGACATTGAAGTTGCCTCGCAGTAATATGTACTGACTTTTTTCTTATTCATGAACAAGTCCACGCCTTCGCAGAGGCATTCAACCATCAGTCGTCATGCCTCGATGTAAGTGCAGAGTCATAATTTGACTAAAACTTGTGCGCCCTGAGAAGTTCACTTATGATACTTGCCCCCCCCCCGCCCCTCTCTTTATTGATGTAGAGTTTCGCTATGCTATCATATATAGTCTAATTGATGAGGAACCCCTTCTATGGATCTTTTTGGTTTCACTGAGTACCAAGTGTAATGAAAGCTCCTTGACTGCCCCAGTGGCCGATATGAAGACAACGTAAGGAATTCATATGGGCGTCAAGAAAAGAAGTCCCCACGAGAGTGAACAACATACAGCACAAGCAGTTTGCCTTGTCGGAAGGGAAAGCAGTCGACCGCGAAAGTGTGTTCAAAGTCAAAACCTTGTTGGCCTTTTTAGTTCATACCTAACACGCCATTCCATTGGATAGCTTTCGCCAGCTCCCAAAATAGAGTGAGCAACATCCCAGGTATTATGGCAAAAAGAATATGAAGTTCTTTATTTACATTTGTCTAGTAGTTATATATAGAATAGAAACAAAATTGAATTTGTTCCTGAAGGAATCATAATTCTTCATTCTACATTAATAGAACACATAGAGTAGCCCATATTATTTAAAAAGTACATCATAAAGGGAGTGATTGGACAGACAAAAACACTTATTATTCCTTGTTCAAAACCACGTGCACGTCGTATTCAATGTTTTTTTTTTCATCTTGTTACTGTAATTTTACCCCAACAGTAGGACTCATTGTGCACACTATTATTAAGCGTAAGGCGTTACATTGTGCAGAACATATCAGGTACAGCCCTGACAAAGACCACAGATCCTCACAGCACCTCATCTGTCCCTAGCACCAATCACTTGGTGCAACACGTAAACTAGAAATGACAATCACGAGTCAGAGCTGTCGGGAGCCGAACCTTAATTTCCACCAACGCATGTCAGGTGTGGCTTGTTCTCCAATGTGAGCTTTCTGTCGCGAGCTGGAAAATGAAAATAGATCGATTCTTTTTGACCCGAAGGAAGTTTACTACAGCTTCAAGACATAAGTAAGAAAGTTCTTCACATGCTATAAATATGAATTTATGCGTGTCAGGGATTGACCTTTTTCGTATCCTCTATTTTGGGGTTCGGGTTGGTTGTTGCGAAATTTGGCATGGTTGTGCGAAATTACCTGAATGAAAACAATCCACTAACATGCTAAAATATATTATTATCCTTTGTCAACACGGCATACTCTTTATTTATTTACTTCTGTTTTTTAAACGATGATAGTTAAATAATTATCTATTAGGAAAAATTATTTTGGCAGATGTGATTGAACATTTAGGTATTATTCAAACGTGTGTGATTTTTTTCAATATCCTTCATTACTCGATAATTCCATAAGTTGTTTTAAGGCCATTCAATTCTTTGCCAATATCCTACAATGAGCTTTTCGCCTCCGTGTTTTTACCGTAAAGACGAAGAAACCATTAGCCATTACACTCTGACTTTTCTCCCTTTCTCGTCATTGAGAAAACAATTCATAATACCATCTCTTCAAAATCTGGGTCTGAAAATATCGAAAATAGCTTTTCTTTTCTTCGGGGCCTCTTTTTTTTGATATACCAGGATGCTTCCATTGCTACTGAGGAATTCATCAATCAGTGTAAAAATATAAATTAGAGAAATTCTTCACCTTTTAAATAGCTAATCAACAGCATGTCCAAAATAAATAATTATAACAAATATTTTTAGCTTATATGACTAGTGTAATAAAAAATACTAAAAAAAGGTCATTCACTACTTGGCTGATTCCCTGCGTTGGGTATAAGCTATCAGGGAAAGAGGACAATAAGAAGAAGAAGAAGAAGTGGCACACGCTGACGTTCCTGAAGGCCGCCTGCGCCCCGTTTCGGTCGGACGCCAGCGGGATCTTCACGAGGTTTTACCGAAGGTCCGGCCCACCAGCCTGCACCTGGAGAGAAGAACTGGAGTTCCAGCCTGTTTTCAACTCCAGCCTCTGCGAATGCTCACCCCATTCGACGCCCAGCCGAGGAGGAGCACGAGGGTTTCTGTGGCAAGTGAGCTGTGCCGTCGCCTCGTCGTCGCGCGAACGTGCAACGGCTCCCATTCTCCACAGCAGATCCTCAGGGACAGAGCTGCTGCTATGCAGTCAGCATCGGACGTCCTCTGTCCACAACCTCCGCAAGTCCAAGATTACCATCAAGGTGCCGGTAGGCCTTCTTGTCCTCGACGTTATGCCGGCCACGCTAGTAGCCCCAAGGCCCCTCCCGAAACAGCAGGTGGTCTTAAGCCTGCAGCGCCCGGCCTTGGCCTGCCTCATGATGAACTTCTCCTTCGAGAACATCAACGCGTCAAAATCGGCTTCCGGCGATGGCTTCCCCGCCGTGGCCTCGGGTTCAGTGCGCCGGTGGAAGGCCTTGCTCGGCTTGGACGAAGGGAGAGCAACAAGATGGCCAACCGGCAGCCAGGAGACGACTACGATGAGCTAGACAAGATCTAACTGGTCAGTGCTTGTGGACGGAATTTTGTGTTTATAATAATTTGTCAATATTTGATTAACAACGATCTTGTTCGCATAAAGCCCGGTTTTATCGATGAAATGTCATGTGTATAGTCTGCTGGTGTTCTTCCAGAGGAGCTGCGGTCACTTGTGAGAATCACAACAAGAAGCATTTCAGACACAAATGCGCGTCTCTTAAAAATTGGCAGATCCCACGTACAGTGGTAATGGATGATATACGAAGCACGAATGAGGAAGCGTGTAGTATACTAATTCGACATAATTTCATTACCAACAATCTTGTTCGCATAAAGCCCAATTTTATCGATAAAATGTCCTGTGTATAGACTACTGGTGTTCTGCCAGAGGAGCTGCGTTCACTTGTGAGAATCACAACAACAAGCATTTCAGACACAAATACGAGTCTCTTATAAATTGGCAGATGCTACGTACAGTGGTAATCAATGATATGCAAAGCACGAATGAGGAAGGGTGATAGATCACTTTGAAATGAGTCTAACGCTAAGAGGCGGAGGTAAATCATGCTGTACATGACTTTTATGTATTGATTACGTTTGGATGTTTCATTTACCTTCGTCATCTACGTGATAACAACTTCCGTATATATTGCGCTAGCGAAATGGCCTCGAGCGTTCTCTGAGCGTAGCATGTAGTCATGTTTTATATGAAATCCATGTCCTAAATATCATATTTGGACGGGTCATTCACATTCATCGTCCATTCATCTCACGCAATACCAAATTTGGTAAATGTGCAACTAGTGAAACGGCCGCGCGAACGCTATAAGCGTAGCATGCAGTCTTGTTTTGCATGAAATGTATATTATGATTATCAGGTTTGGGCGTCTCATTTAGCTTTGTCGTCTATCCACTTCTCGTGATAGCAAATTTGGCACACTTAGAGCTAGCGAAATGCCGACGAGTGGATCATGAAAGGCCCAATATACTCCGACGCAACGTTGATGCACGCGCGGGCTGGGCGCAGCGACGTCACGCTAGCAATACGCCAGCCCCATATTGTGTGACGCCAAGAGCGACTGGTGTGACCAGCGTCCGTCGGCGCGGCCCGGTGGCAACCGGCACGAAATTTGACATGCTGCATTTCGCACCAGCGACGTTACTTAGCACCGCGCCTGCAGCCTCTATCGGGATGGAGGGACACATGTGGGCTCAAACGCGCATGCGTCAAAGCAACGCAGCGTGGCGCGCACCTGCAAGTATATAGAATTTAGATCCGCAATGACGGTCAGTGGGTAGATCCACTGATCTCTAATGGGGGAATATCGGCACCTGGCGTGGCATCGGCGGCGTGACGCGATGAAACAATATAAATAAATAAATAAATAAATAAATAAATAAATAATTTAATTAGTTATTCGGTGCTCAAGGGCAAAATATATGAAGTTTTGTTGGGATGCTAAGACGGCTAGACAAGGTGGTATAATACACGACAACACAAATGCAACAAATTGCCTTTGTTGCGTTTTTAATTAGTGTGTCTGTTTGTCCTTGTTACCTTTGATGTGTTTTTATTTGTGTATCTGTTTATGCACCTTCCTACCTTCTTGGATTAATCCTTTTTATTTAGCCTAGATTTTTCTATTTTCGATTCACATACATCAGTAGCATAGTGTAAATATCAAAGAACACACCATCGATTCTTCGGTAATTGATTTTCTAGTTGGAAAAGGGGCGACGTCACAAATAGAGCTTGTACATGTAGGCACATGCAACAATCGTTAACACATTGCATCGAAAAGACCCAAGGGAGTTTTTGAGAATTCATTCAATTGCTTGCAGGAAAGATGCAGCTATGTTGTGGCTTAGGTGCTATTTACCTCTGGAAATAGTAGTCAACATACCCGCTCTAGTAAGCACGGTGACTTTGGAGCTCAAGGGCCATTTGATGCTTTTTTATGAGCAGAAGGCAAGGTCGAAGCGAAGCCCTCATATAGTTTGACATACGAAAATTGGACGCTCCATAAAAGGGTTCTGCATGTCTCTTCCAAGTACTGATCAAATTGATTCACTAAAATTTGTTATTCACAGCTGCAAAAAAAGTCAAATTCCGCCCAGTACAAGTGAAGTCACAATGATTTGTCGCATGCTGCAACTGCATTATATTTTATCTTCTAACGACGAAAGCCATGGAAGCTATGCAGAGAAGAATTACACAAAGAAAAAAGTATGCCAAGCACCATGTTATATTTATTAGGTCATCTATTATCAAAAACTTGCGGCAAACAATAATGTTTCCGTGTATCATGTTACCGTGGTATGATTCGTTACTTTTACTTACTCACTTTTGTGGCAGAAGAATTCAGGGGTATCGTATCCAGCCGTGCTACATACCTAATTATAAGAATAAAAAATGATGCAGAAGAGTGTATCCGGAATGTTATTGATGTTATTGTTTGTTATTGTGAAAAAATAAAAGGGGACGAAAATTCATGTTTTGCCACTCGTTGGCTGAGTTCGTCTACCAACTAAGATACAGTGGCAGTGGTCCACCATCCTTAGTACACATCTGTGAATAAACCTTGTGTTAAAATTTAGCAACCAAGTTGTGTGTCCCCTTCTGTTGTCTGTGTTTTTTCAGCGCTAAAATGTATCTACAATATATACTTACAAGCCAAAATTCAGGCTTGCTGAAACGCACAGTATTTATGTGCTTCAATATTAAAAAAATACGTGAGTATGGCGTCATGTTCTGAAAATAGTCAGCAGCTCTGTTTTTAAATTTTATTTGTGGCTCAATATTTCATGTACACTGAACTGTCCAAACGTTCTGTGTTGAAGACTGCGCTGGGCGGACATGCCTACAGCGGCACTTGTGTATATTAGGTCCTAAATAATTGTGTATGCACGATCAGCTCTTTTATGTGTTTGCCTCATCGCGTCATACACATCAAACTATGCAGAACGAGCACGCCCATGTTACCGTTGTTCCAATGTACACTGATATGCAAGGAGTTAGATTTCCAAGATGCATTCTCTTCATGGTTAGTTCCGGTAGCATTTCTTACGGATCAGTGCATTGCAACTCGCTTAAAGAGAGGACAAAAAATGTATATCAAGGAATAAATTGTCTCAGTCTTTTTCAGACGCTCGCTACCTGGACGTGAACAATTGTTCTGCACACTATAAACTATTGTTTATAATAAAAGCGCGACATAATATTCTCGCTTATAATCCGCCGTGGTTGTCTAGTGGCTAAGGTACTCGGCTGCTGACCCGCAGGTGCCGGGATCAAATCCCGGCTGCGGCGGCTGCATTTCCGATGGGGCGGAAATGTTGTAGGCCCATGTGCTTAGATATGGGTGCACGTTAAATAACCCTAGGTGGTCGAAATTTCTGGAGTTCTTCACTATAGCGTCTCTCATAATCATATGGTGGTTTCGGGACATTAAACCAAACATATAAACCAATCAATCAATCTCGCGCTGAAATATTTATATTATTATATTGATTTGTTAAAAGGTAGAAGCTGGTTGGATGTATGGTTTTATAAAGCAAAAAAGACAACTACACAGGCTGGGGCCTACTCAGCAGGTAACACAACTTAATTGGGAAATTGAAAAAATAGAAAAACTTCCATTTTATCAAACAATGTTGATATAATAACACTACGTGAAGTGACCCTAACAGAAGCACTTGAAAAAAACACCAAACTTGCATGATTCTTTTCAGGGAGACTTAAACGTAAAGTGCATTGTCTTCGTTCTCTAAATTATCATTTTTTTCATGTTGGAGAGGAGCTGGTCACAAATATCACACTGCCCGAACAATGATAACGTTTCGTTCAAAGATTCCATGTTTTCTTGTATTTCCCAGGTGTTTATTTTTTTCTTGCACTTTTTCAATTTATATTCAAAAATTGGAACAAGCACAATACTGTATTTGTTCTTATTCATTTATTTATAAAGTCTTCATTTACTCATTTATTGGAAAATTTGTTTCGCTTGGAGGAGGTAGTTAATCTTAACTGCAAAGTTGCATGGAATTTGATTATCCAGATATGTGGAGGCCACGTTCTGATTCCTTCATATATCTTGTACGCACCTACACGGACCTGAATGCGCTTATGTCTTCCGCGAGTTTCGATACTGTGCCTATTCTTTCTCCTTTCTTTTAAATGCATGAAATAGTTGTACATTTGTCGACACTGAAACGCAGCTACGTCAGCTGTTTCTGCCAAGTGAATCGCCATTCTATTTACTGTTTTTAACAGTAGCTCGTGTATCCTATAACATTGACAAGCACAGAAATTTCTGCGGGGAAGGGCCACCCCCTTACAGTTTTCGACGAATATTTTCCTATATATTTCAGAATATAGCGTGAATTTAATCTGATCACTTTTAGTCTTATCTGGCATGCACCTTTATTCTCTCTGATTTATTTATTTCATTTTGTAGCATTGTTTTAGGCTACTAATGTATACTACGTCGCAACAGAGTGACCACGTTTTTACTCATGTATTACGTAATTGAGAAAGCGCGTTATATCAAGTGATTTCTATCAGTAATGCTCTGATCCTTTTTGTATGGTAGGAAGGGAAGACGGAAGCTTGCGATGAAACCAAAAAATGGCAGATTCCACGTACAGTGGGAATCGATGATAAGCGAAGCACTAATGAGAAATGCTGATATGTCACTTTAAAATCAGCACAACGTTACGAGGTGGAGGTAAATGACCATACATGACTTGCGTGTCATGATTCTTATGTTTGAATGTCTCGTTTACCTTTGTAATCTAATCATGTCACGTGATACCAAATTTAGTGTATGTGGAGCTAGCAAAACAGACGCGAGAAAGCTATGAGCGTGGTATGTTGTCGTGTTCTTACATGACATGCGTGTGAGGATTATTATGTTTGCACCAGTCATACATTTCATCATCCACTGACATTGTAACATCAAATTTGGTATATGTAGGGCTAGAAAATAGGAAGCAAGCGCATCATAGAGGCCCATTCTACTCCAATGTAGCGTTGACACGCGCACATGCTGGGCACGGCGATGCTACGTTAGCAAAACGCAATAACTGTGTAGTTTGACGCCAGCCGCGACCGGCGCGACCAGCGTCCGTCTGGGCGGCCCGACGGCAACCGGCGCGAAATGCGACATTCGGCATTTCGCGCCGATGCGTTACCCTAACAGCACTGCGTCTCCCCCTCTTTTCGTGACGGAGGGACGCCAGACGCGCTGAAATGCGCATGCGTCAAAGCAACGCAGTGCGGCGTGCGCCTGCCAGTATATAGGAGGACCAGCGCCTGGTGTGGCAACGCCAGCGTAAAACGACGAAATGAACGCCGGTGGGCACGCGCACAGTGTCACGTCTAAATGTATTGGCGCCTTGACTGTGGCATGTAGTCATGTTTTCACACGACACGAATCTCATGATTATCATGTGTCCCCCAGCCACATACGTTCGTCATTCATTGGCGTCGCGCAATAGCAAATTGGCATACGCGGAGCTACGACAACGGTCGCGAGTGCTTCATCAGTGTGGCATGTAGTCATTTTGTTACAAGTCGCGCATGTCGGGATTATCATGTTTGGATTTGTCATTTACCTATGTCGTACATTAGCATCGCATAATACTGAGTTTGGTACATGTGACTCTAACGAAATGGCTATGAGCTGAATGTGAGCGCAGCATGTAGTCATGTTCTAACATGACACTCATCTGATGATTATCATGTTCGCATCAGTCACATGCCTTCGTCAACCATTCCCGTACCGTAATACCAAATTTGGTATATTTGACGCTATCGAAACGGCCGAGAGCACATCATGTGCGTGGCATGTGGTAAGGTTGTTACATGACACGCATGTCATTATTTTCATAATAGGGTCTGTTTCGTGTGTTCGCCATGCAATCATGCCATACCATACCAGGTTTGCAACATGCCGTGTAAACGGATCCACCGCAAGGGCTGCATGATCATGAAATGTTAATCATGAGAATCAAGACATCCATGCCATGATTTTCATGTTAATACAAGTGAAATATTTTCTTCAAACAGTCATGTTATGCCATACCAAGTTTGGTATTGATAACAATAATGAAACTGCCAGAAGAACTAAAAGTCGAACGCTGCTAGATAGATAGATAGATAGATAGATAGATAGATAGATAGATCGATAGATAGATAGATAGATAGATAGATGAATAGATAGATAGATTGATAAATGGATAGATAGATAGATAAATGGATAGATAGATAGATTTATAGATAGATAGATAGATAGATAGATATACAGATAGATAAATAGATAGATAGATAGATAGATAGATAGATAGATAGATAGATAGATAGATAGATAGATAGATAGATAGATAGATACTCTCAATGTCACCGAAGTTCGCTAAGAAATGCTTTGCATTTAAAATCCGTAAACAGTGGTTGCGTTGAGGCGTCGTTTCGGTAATCTGACTTGTCTTTTTCAAGGCTAGAACACAACAGAATATTGACATTGAAGTTGCCTCGCAGTAAAATATACTGACTTGTTTCTTATTCTTGAACAAGCCCACTCCTTCGCAGTTGCATTCAACCAACAGTCGTCATGCCTCAATGTTCGTGCGTAGGCTTGTATCAACTAAAACTTGTGCGTCCCAATATGTTCACTTATGATACTCGCCCCCCTCCCTCTCGTTATTGATGTATAGTTTCGCTATGCTATCAGATATATTCTAATTGATGAGGAACCCCATCTATAGTTCTCTTTAGTTTTACTGAGTACCAAATGTAATGAAAGCTTCTTGACTGCCCTTGGGGCCGATAGGAAGACAACGTAGGGAATTCAAGTAGCTGTCCAGAAAAGAAGTCCCCGTGAGAGTGAACAATATATAGCACAACGCAGTTTGCCCTGTCGAAACGGAAAGCAGTCACACGTGAAAGTGTCTTCAAATTCATAACCTTGTTGATATTTCAAGTTCAATTTCAGGAGGCCATTGGATTGGATAGCATTCGACAGCTCCAAAAATAGAGTGAGCGACAGCCCATTTATTATGGCGAGAAGAATGGAAATTCTTTCAATTTCTTTTGTCTAGTACTTAACATATATATATATATATATATATATATATATATATATATATATATATATATATATATATATATATATATATATATATATATATTAGAGACAAAATTGAATTGGTTCCTGAGAGAATCATTATTCTTCATTCTACATTACAAGAACACATAGAGTAGCCTAAATTATTTAAAAAAGTAAATCATAAAGGGAGTGATTGAACAGACAAAAACACTTGTTGGCCCTTGTTGAAACCCCCGTGCATGTTGTATTCATTGTTTATTCACCTTGTTACAGTGATTTTAGCCCAATGGTATGACTCATTGTGTGCACTCTTATTATGCATCAGGCGTTACATTCTGAAGAACATATGAGGTACAGCCCTGACAAATCCACAGATAATAAGCACCTGATCTATACCTGGCACCAGGCACTTCGTGCAACACGTAAACTAGAAATGACAATTACGAGTCAGAGCTGTCGGGGGCTGAAACCTAATTTCCACCAACCCATGTCAGGTGTGGCTTTTTCTCTACTCTGAGCTTTCTGTCGTGAGCTGGAAAACAAAAATGAATCATTTCTTTTTGACCTGTTGGCAGTTTACTACAGCTAAAAAATATGTCAGAAATTTCTTTACATGCTATAAAAATGAACCTATGCGTGCCTGGGATTAACCTTGTTTGTATCCTCTATTTTTGGGTTCGGGTTGGCTGATGCGAATGTTTCCATGGTTGTGCGGAATTACCTGAATGAAAACAATGCACTAACATACTAAAATAGAGTTTATTCTTCTTTGTCAAGATGAACATACTCTTTATTTTCTTTGTTTCTGTTTGTCTTTTTAAAACGATCATAGATAAATTCAATATCCATTACAAATACAATTATTTTGGCAGATGTGATTGAACAATCAGGTGTAATGTAAAGTGTGTGATTTTTTTTCAATATTCTACATTACTCGATAATTCGATAGGTTGTTTTAAGACCATTCCATTCTTCGTAATATTCTACAATGGTTTGTCGCCTCCGTGTCTTTACCATTAAGACGAGGAAACCATTGGCCATTCCTCTCTAACTTGTCGACCGTTCTCCTCATTAACAAAACAATTCATAACATCATCTTTTCAAAATCTGGGTCTAAAAATATCGAAAATAGTTTTTCTTTCCTTCGGCCCCTCTACTCTTTGCTGCACCGGGAGGCTTCCTTTGCTACTGAGAAATTTATCAATCAGTGTAAAAACATATTATAGCCAAATTCTTCACCTTTTAAATAGCTAATTAACACCTTGTCATAAATAAATTAGTTATAATATATATTTCCAACTTATAGAAGTAGTATAATAAAAATACTAAAAAAACTCACCCACTTCATGGCCAATTCACTGCGTTGGGTATAAGCTACCAGGGGAGGAGAAGAAAAAGAAGAAGAAACACACGCTGACGTTCCTGAAGGCCACCTGAGCCCCGTTTCGGTCAGACGCCAGCAGGATCGTCACGCGGTTTTTCCGAAGCGCTGGCTCACCAGCCTGCACCTGGAGAGACGAACTGGAGTTCCAGCCTGTTTTAAACTTCAGCCTCTGCGAAAGCACCCACCATTCGACGCCCGGCCGAGGAGGAGCACGAAGGATTCTGTGGCAAGTGAGCTGTGCCGTCGCCTCGTCATCGCGCGAACGTGCAACGGCTTCGATTCTCCACAGCAGATCCTCGAAGACAGAGCTGCTGCTACGCAGCCAGCATCGGACGTCCTCTGTCCACAACCTTCGCAAGTCCAAGATTACCATCAAGGTGCCGGTAGGCCTTCTTGTCCTGTACGTTATGCCGGCCACACTAGTAGCCCTGAGGCCCCTCCCGAAACGGCAGGTTGTCTTAAGCCTGCAGCGCTCGGCCTTGACCTGGCTCATCATAAACTTCTCCTTTGACAACATCGAGTCAAAATCGGCTTCCGGTGATGGCTTCCCCGCCGTCGCCTCGGGTTTAATGCATCGATTGAAGGCGTTGTTTGGCTTTGTACTAAGGGAGAGCAACAAGATGGCCAACCGACAGCCAGGAGACGACTACGACGAACTAGACAATATCTGACTGGTCAGTGCTTGTGGACTGAATTTTGTGTTTATACTTATTCTTCATAAGTTGATTAACAACTATCTCGTTCGCATAAAGCCCAGTTGTATCGATGAAATGTCATATGTATTGTCTACTTATGTTCTGCCAGAGCGGCTGCGTTCACTTATGACAATCACAACAAGAAGCACTTCAGATACAAATACGCATCTGTTAAAAATTGACAGATTCCACGTACAGGCGTAATCAATAATATGCGAAGCACGAATGAGAATGGGTGATAGATCACTTTAAAATCAGTCTTACGGTAAGATGCGGAGGTAAATTATGCCGTACATGACTTCCATGTCTTGATTATCATGTTTGGATGTTTCATTTACCTTCGTCATTAAGGTGATAACAACTTTCGTAATATGGCACTAGCGAAATGGCCGCGAGCGTTCTGTGAGCGTGGCATGTTGTCATGGTTTACATAAAATTCATATCATAAATATTGTATTTGGACGTGTCATTCACATTCATCTTCCATTCCCCTCACGCATTACCAAATTTGGTAACTGTGGAACTATTGAAACGGCCACGCGAGCGCTATGAGCGTAGCATGCAGTCATGTTTTATGAAATGCATATTATGGTTATCAGGTTTGGACGTCTCATTTAATTTTGTCGTCAATGCACTTCCCGTGATACCAAATATGGTACACGTAGAGCTAGCGCAACGGTGACGAGTGCATCATGAAGGGCCCAATATACTCCGACGCAACGTTGACGCACGCGCAGGCTGTACGCAGCAAGGTTACGATAACGAAACACCAGCCCTCCATGGTGTGACGCTAGGACCGACTGGCGTGGCCAGCGTCCGGTGGCGACCTGCGCTAAATGCGACATGCAGCATTTCGCGTCGACGACGTTACTTAGCACCGCGTCTTCCTCTCTTCGTGACGGAGGGACACATGTGTGCTCAAACGCACATGCGTCAAAGCGACGCAGCATGACACGCGCCTGCAAGTATATGAAATGTAGATCCACAATGAACGTCAGTGGGCAGATCCACTGATCTCTATCAGGAGAATATCGGCGCCTGGCGTGGCATCGCCGGCGTGACGCGATTAAACGAACTCCGACGCGCACGCGCGCCAGCTCACGTCGAAGTCTATTGGCGCCTTCATTGTGGCGTGTGTTATTGTTCTTATACGACACCCATCTCATCAATATTATGTTTGCACCAGTCACATACCTTCATCATCCGTTCACGGGACGTAATATCAAATTTTGGAATATGTGCAGGTAGCGAAACGGCCGTGAGCGCATCATGAGTGTGGGATGTAGTCACGTTCTTATATGACACGCAAGTCATGATCACGTTTGGACGTGCCACTTACCTAAGTCGTTCGTTCGCGTCACGTAATACCAAATTTGGTACATCTAAAGCTAGCGAAACGACCGCGAGCGCAACATGAGCGTGGTAGTCATGTTGTTGCATGACACGCATCTCATGATTATCATGTTTGCACCAGTCACATACCTTCGTCATCTATTCAGGTCCCGTAATACCAAATTCGGTATATGCAAAGCTAGCAAAACGAATGCAAGCACATCAACAGTGTGCCCCGCCGCGGTGGTCTAGTGGCTAAGGTACTCGGCTGCTGACCCGCAGGGCGCGGGTTCGAATCCCGGCTGCGGCGGCTGCATTTCCGATGGAGGCGGAAATGTTGTAGGCCCATGTGCTCAGATTTGGGTGCACGTTAAAGAACCCCAGGTGGTCTAAATTTCCGGAGCCCTCCACTACGGCGTCTCTCATAATCATATAGTGGTTTTGGGACGTTAAACCCCACATATCAATCAATCAAACATCAACAGTGTGGCATGTAGTCATGCTGTTACATGACACACATGTCATGATTTTCACATGAGGGTCTGTCGCTTGTGTTCGCCATGCAATTATGTCATACCATACAAGTTTTGTAACATGTCATTTGAACGAAACTACCGCAACAGCTGCAGGATCATGAAATGTAAATGATGACATTTATTACACACATGTCATGAGTTTCATACTGTGATTATTGAGTTATGTTCGTCATACGGTGATGTTATATCATACCAAGTTTTTATCGTTACCAATGTCCAAACGCTCAAGAAAGCTAAACTGTAGGCCGCTAGATAGATAGATAGATAGATAGATAGATAGATAGATAGATAGATAGATAGATAGATGCGCTCAAAGTCGTCGAATTTAGCCAAGAAATGCCACGCCTTTATCACGGACACTGACAATTCTATTGACGGCTATATACTACGGATAGTTTCTACATTGACGCAAAGAAACAGTTAGTTATCGTCTGCCGAGTAGAATTGAGACGAATGGGCAAGTTTCTTTATGAGTGAAATAACATTTTTCACGAATATATTGGCGTCTCGGATAGGTTTTCTAAAGAAGTACTGTAACAGTACATGGAAACTTGATAACGAATCAATCAGCGTCATTTCGGCACACTTTCACGATGATTATGGAAAAGATAGTGGGGTTCTTCAGTTCGCAACTATAATGCGGTTGCCGTGAATAATTCATCAAAGGCCAAATCGGGAGATCTGCGTCATCCTCTCGCAATGTCGAGAATGAGTAATGCAAAAGCCGTTCCTCGTAACCAAAATGTCTCACATCCTCATGACTTCACTCGGACGTCATAGACCATGACGTCAGGTGTTCGAAGCACACGGCCAACGAAAACGAGGTGAGGTGCCTCTGATGTTCGACGCAGTGCGAACATCAGAACATCAGGTGTATAAATTTCGGCATGATAGGGCAGGACCAATCTTCGCTATACTGTATAAGCCACAAATGCCTTAACTGAAAGGGAAAAAAATACAGGTCGTTTTTCTCCTCTAACCACCTTGTGAATAAAGTAAGTCCCTGGAAATTTTCGATTTCCAAATTAAGATGTCATATATTTCAATATAGCTGTTAAAATATTCCCCGTAAAAGTTGCAACTAACATGGTTATTAGCGTTGGCGGAGGGAAAGGAGAGTGGCGCCAGTGGGTTTCGTTGCAGTCCTACTTCAGTTTTGAAGGATGGTGTAGAGTCATCCCGCATGTTTACTCAGTGGGTTTTTGGTTATCCGGGAACTCCAGTTATTTCAAACTACGTTGCAAATCAAATGCATCTATTTGAAGACAACATTGGCTGAAAACAACATTGGCTGAAAACGCGTGATGTTGGATTGCAAAAATGATTTACTTCTCCCCTTTTTTCATAGATGTACCATGTCGAAAGCGTGCTTATGTGAGTAGCACAATTTAATTATACCACACTTATTTCTGATCTTGGATTTGGCAATACTATCCACCTTTGAAGATTGACATGGTACTATGCTTTACCAGCTGTATCGCTATTCGACATAAGCACCACAGCACAATTATTAAACGCCACTGATGAAACATTGCTGAAATGTGGTATTTGCTAGACCGTGTGTGTGTGCGTGTCTGTGTTCATGTGGGTGTGTGTACAGGTGTGAGTGTGCGCGCGATTTACTGCGCACTTTTAAAATTGAGGCAAAAAACTAACAAAACATTTCACCAGCTCCCAATAAAGAGAACCATAAGTAGGATGCGAAGTAGCGCATAAGTCCACTAATATTCCGTTTATCACGGGCACCTCACCCGATGTCAATTCGTTCTTACATGTGAAGCACACCATGCATTCACCGTAGTTTCTATTGCTGTTACTTGTCCCAAACTGTTATTGAAGACAGTCATGAGGGTTAATTTCCACGCGATGTGGGAGCGCGTAGGTTGATCCCGTATTTGCATGATTTTGTTTGCTGACTCCATCACGTGATCGAGAGAAAGTGTAAGCGGCAGAGCCTTCAGCGTCTTACGGCCGCTCATGCTAGCGCGTGAAAGCGCGTTCTGCACTAGGATACAACACGCTGCTGGTTTAACGTACGTCTGCAGAATATTGTTCTCCAACGCCCTCAAATAACTGCTGAGATAGTGTAAGGGGGAGAGGCCACAGCATCTTATCCAGCTCCTATACAGGCCGCGACGTGTGAGCGCGTCAGTACGTTCTGGAGGTGCTTGAATTAGTTGTTGCGCATGCGAAGTAAGCTGGCCCACTGCACACAACTGAAATTTGTTCGATATCCTGTTTCCATCTAAGACGTGGTTAGGCTGCTCGCTCCCGTGCAGAGAGGCGTTTCTTCATGATCATCATCACCACGCTTGACTGGGTTGTGAAACTCTGCCTCAGCCTTACAGTATATTCTACACATCCTTCATGTCGGGCTCACTCTTTGATTTAATGCAAGGCAATAATATTCTGTTATCGCAGGCACGATGGCAAAACGCTGAATTAATATTAAATTATAAAATTGGGAACACAGAGCTAGTTCTGTATTCATCCCAGTATTTGGCACTGCATAACTAGTAGGCCCACCCAACACCGTCAACCAAAAGCATAAAAATCATATTTTGCTCAAACTGACCTATTTAATCTTCCAATTGTTCCGAGAGCAATTAGCGAATGAAAGTGCATCAGTGATACATGCGATGAAGCTACAAAATAATGCACCTCACCCTCCATTGTTGTTGTGTCATTGATACTTTTTTGTATTTGTATTAAGTAGCCTGCATCGGCTATGAGCCCGCAGTATTAAACGAATAAATAAATGAATGAGCCAATAATAAATAAATAAATAAAGAAACAAATAATTAAACAACTGCTCGAGGGCAAAATAGATGAAGTTATATTGGGCATGCTCTTTAAGAGCCTGCTAAGACGGGTAGACAAGGTCGTATAATATAAGGCAACACAAATACAACGAATGGCCTTTGTGGCGTTTTTAAGTAGTGTGTCTGTTTGTGCACCTTCCTTGCTTCTGGGAATAATCCTTTTTATTTAGCCCATATTTTTATATTTGCGATTCACATACATTAGTACCATTGTGCAAATATCAAAGAACACACCATCGATTCTTCGGTAATTGATTTTCTAGTTGGAAAAGAGGTGACGTCAGAAATATAGCTTGTACTGGTAGGCGCATGCAACAATCGTTAACACATTGCATCGAAAAGTCCCAAGGGAGTTTTTGAGAAATGATTTATTTGCTTTCAGGAAAGATGCAGCTATGTTGTGGCTTAGGTGCCATTTACCTCTAGATATAGTAGTCAACATACCCGCTCTAGTAAGAAAGGGGACTTGGGACTTCTATGGCCATGGAATGCTTTCTTATGAGCAGAGGGTAAAATTGAAGAAGTGCCCTAGTATAGTTTGACATACGGAAAGCAGACACCCTATAAAAGGGTCCTGCATCACTCGTCTAAGTACTGATAAAATTGATTCACTAAAAGAGGTTATGCACTGCTCCTGCTGCAAAAAAAAAAAAAAAATTTAGACACCGACCAGTACAACTGAAGTCGCAAACATTTGTCGTACACTGCAACTGCTTTTTTTTCATTGTCTACGGATTAAGTCCCAGAAAGCTAAGTAGGGAGAGATCACACGGGAGAAAAAAATACGCCATGCGCGATGTTATATTCTATACGTCTTCTATTATCTAAAACTTGTGCCAAACGTTACTGCTTTTGCGTATCATTGCAGTGGTATGATTCGTAACTTTTACTTACCCGATTTAGTGGCAAAAGAATTAAGGGGTATCGTATGCAGCCATGCTACATACCTAATAAGCAGAAGCAATAAAAGAATGATGCCGAAGAAAGTATCCGGAATGTTGTTGGTGGTAGTGTAATGTTAATGTGAAAAAATAAAAAGGGACTAAAATTAATGTTTTCCCACTCGTTTTCTTAGTTCGTCTACCAACTATGCTACAGTGGTGGTGGTCCCCCATCCTAAGGACACATCTGTGAATAAACATTGTGTTGAGACTTAGCAACCAAGTTGTGTCTCCCCCTTAGTTGTCTGCGTTTATTCAGCGCTAAATTTTGACTACATTATATACTTACAAGCCAAAAGTCAAGCGCACTGATACGCAGAGTATTTATGTACATGAAAATTTAAAAAAAGTATATGAGTATGGCGCCATGATCTGAAATATAGTCAGCAGCTCTCTTTTTAAATTTTATTTGTGGCTCAATATTTCATGTACACTGAACTGTCCAAACGATCTGTGTTGAAGACTGTGCCTGCTGGAAATCCCTAAAGAGGCACTTGTGTTTATTAGGTCTTAAATGTTTGTGTATGCACGATCAGCTCTTTTATGTGTTTGCCTCATGGCGTCTTACACATCAAAATATGCAGAACGAACATGCCCACGCTGCTGTTGTTGCAATGTACACTGATATGCAAGGAGATAGATTCCTAAGATGCATTCTCACCATGGTTAGTCCAGGTAGGATTTCTCACGGATCAGTGCATTCTAACTCGCTTGAAGAGAGAACAAAATATTTATATAAAGGAATGAATTGTCTCAATGTTTTTAAACGCTCACTACCTGGACATGAACAACTGTTCTGCACACTGTACACTAGTGTTTGTAATCAAAAGGCGACATAATTATCTCACTATAAATCAATTTATTATTATATTGATTTGGTAAAAGGTAAAAATGGTTAAATGTATGGTTTTATAAAGCAAAGAAGACAACTATACAGGCTAGGGCCTACTCTGCAGGTAACACGTCTTCATTGGGAAATAGAAAAAAATAGAAAAACTTCTATTTTATCAAACAATGTTGATATAATAACACTACCTGAATTGACCCTAACAGAAACAATTGAAAAAAAAAAAACGAACTAGCATGGTTCTTTTCAGGGAGACCGAAAGGTGAAGTGCACCGTCTTCATTCTCTGAATTATCACTTCTCTCATGGTGGCGAGGGGCTGGTCACAAATTCCACACTGCCCGAACAATGATAACAATTTGTTCGAGGATTCCATGCTTTCTTGTGTCCTGCAGCTTTTTATTTTTTCTTACACTCTTTCAATTTATATTCAAAATATTTGAACAAGCTCGTTACAGTATTTAATATTATTCATTTATTTATTATTTATTTATTTACTCATTTATTGCAAAATTTGTTTCGCTCGGATGCGGTAGTTCATCTCAACTGCAAAGTTGCATGAAGTTTGATTATACAGTTTTGCGGAGGCCGCGTATTGATACCCTCATATATCGTGTACGCACCTACACGATCCTGAATGTGCTTATGTCTTCCGAGAGTTTCGATATTCTGCCTAGTCTTTCCCCTTTCTTTAACGCTTGCACTAGCTGTACATTTGTCGACACTGAAACGCAGCTACGTCAGATGTTTCTGCAAAGTGCATCGTCATTCTATTTACTGTTTTTAACAGCAGCTCCTGTGTCCTATAACATTGACAAGCACAAAAATTGCTACCGAAAAGGGCCCACCCTCTTATAGTTTTCCTCGAATGTTTTCCCATTTACTTCAGAAGATAGCGTGAATAAATTCTGATCACTTTTAGTCCTATCTGGCACACATCTTTCTCCTCTCTGATTTATTTATTTCATTTTGTAGCATTGTTTTAGGTTACTACTGAAAACTACTACGAAAGAAAGTCACCACGTTTTTACTCATCCAGTACGTCATTGAGAAAGCGCGTTACATCAAGTGATTTCTATCAGTATTACTCTCATCCTTTTTTTATGGTAGGAAGGGAAGATAAAAGGTTCCGATGAAAAAAAAAATGGCAGGTCCCAGGTACAGTGCAAATCGATATAAAAGAAGCACGAATGAGAAATATTCATATGTCACTTTAAAATCGGCACAACGTTACGAGGTGGAGGTAAATGACCGCACATAACTTTCGTGTCATGATTATCATGTTTGAATGTCTCGTTTACCTTCGTCATCTATGCAGGTCACGTGATACCAAATTTAGTGTATGTGAAGCTAGGCAAACGGCTGCGAGCATGCCATGAGCGTGCTATGTTATTATGTTCTTACATGACACGCGTGTGAGGATTATCATGTTTGCACCAGCCATACATATCGTCAACTCTTCACATCACGTAACATCAAATTTGGTATATGTGGAGCTAGCAAAACGGAAGCGAGCGCATCACGAAGGTCCAATCTACTCCAATGTAGCGTTGACGCGCACATGCTGGGCACAACGAAGCTACGTTAGCAAAACGCGAGCAATCTATAGTCTGATGCCAGGTGCGTCCAGCGTTCGTCGGCGCGGCACGACGGCAGCCAGCACGAAATGCGACTTGCTGTATTTCCTGCCGATGCGTTACCCTGACAACACTGCGTCTCCGCCTGTTTTTTCGTGACAGAGGGACGCCAGACGCGTTGAAACGCGCATGCGTCGAAGCAACGCAATGCGGCGTGCGCCTGCCAGTCAGTATATAAGAGGACCGGCGCCTGGCGGGGCAACGCCGGCGTGAAGTGACGAAATGAACCCGGGTGGCCACGCGCACCTTGTCACGTCTAAATGTATTGGCGCTTTGACTGTGGCATGTAGTCATGTTTTCTCAAGACACGCATCTCATGATTATCATATTTGCCCCCGCTATATACGTTCGTCATCCAATGGCGTCGCCCAATGCCAAATTTGGCATACGCGAAGCTAGGGTAACGGCCGCAAGCGCATGATCAGTGTGGCATGTAGTCATTTTGTTACATGTCACGCATGTCGGGATTATCATGTTTGGATGTGTCATTTACCTATGTCGTCCGTCAACATCGCGTAATACTGAGTTTGATACATGTGAAGCTAGTGAAACGGCCACGAGTGCATCATGAGCGTAGCATGTTGTCTTGTTCCAACATGACACTCATCTGATGATTATCATGTTTGCGTCAGTCACATACCTTCGTCAACCATTCACGTACCGTAATACCAAATGTGGTATATTTTACGATAGAAAAACGGCCGCGAGCTCATAATGAGCGTGGCATGTAGTCATGTTGTTACATGACACGCATCTAATGATTAGCCACCGCAAGGGCTGTAGGACCATGAAAGGTAAATCATGACAATCATGACATCCATGTCATAAATTTCATGTTATTACTAGTCAAAGACTTTCTTCAAACAGTCATGTTATGCCATACAAAGTTTGGTATTGATACCACTGACGAAACGGCCAGGAGAGTTAAATGTCGTAGGCAGCAAGATAGATAGATAGATAGATAGATAAATAGATAGATAGATAGATAGATAGATAGACATACATACATACATACATACATACATACATACATACATACATACATACATACATACATACATACATACAGATAGATAGATAGATAGCTAGATAGATAATTGATAGATAGATAGATAGATAGATGGATAGATACTCTCAATGCTGCCAAAGTTCGCTAGGAAATGCTTCGCATTTAAAATCCGGGAAGAGGGGTTGTGTAGAGATGTCGTTTCGGCAATCTGACTTGGCTTTTTCAAGGCTAGAACAGAACCGAATATTGACATTGAAGTTGCCTCGCAGTAAAATATACTGACTTTTTTTCTTATTCATGAACAAGTCCACGCCTTCCCAGAGGCATTCAACTATCAGTTGTCATGCCTCAATGTAAGTGCGGAGTCATAATTTGACTAAAACTTGTGCGCCCTGATAAGTCCACTTATGATACTCGCCCCCCCCCCCCCGCGCCTCTTGATATTGTTGTAGAGTTTCGCTATGCTATCAGATATAGTCTAACTGATGAGGAACCCCATCTATAGATCTTTTTGGTTTTAATGAGTACGAAATGTAATGAAAGCTCCTTGACGGCCTAGTGGCCGATATGAAGACAACGCAAGGGATTCAAATGGGCGTCCAGAAAAAAGTCCCCACGAGAGCGAACAACATACAGCACAAGCAGTTCGCCTTGTCGGAAGGGAAAGCAGTCGACCACGAAAGTGTGTTCAAAGCCAAAACCTTGTTGGCCTTTTTAGTTCATAACTAACACGCCATTCAATTGGATAGCTTTCGACAGCTCCAAAAATAGAGTGCGCAACATCTCATTTATTATGGCAACAAGAATAGGATTTGTCTAGTAGTTAATATAGAGAATAGAACCAAAAATGAATTAGCTCCTGAAGTAATCATTATTCTTCATTCTACAATACAAGAACACATAGAGTAGCCCAATTTATTTAAAGAGTAAATCACAGAGGGAGTGATTGGACAGACAAAAACACTTATTAACCCTTGTTCAAACCCGCGTGCATGTCGTATTCAATGTCTTTTTTTTCATCTTGTTACTGTGATTTTACCCCAACAGTAGGACTCGTTGTGCACACTCATATTAAGCGTAAGGCGTTACATTATTCAGAACATATCAGGTACAGCTCTGACAAAGACCACAGATAAGAAGCACCTCATCTATCCCTGGCACCAATCACTTTGTGCAACACGTAAACTAGAAATGACAATTACGAGTCAGAGCTGTCGGGGGCCGAACCTTAATTTCTACCAACCCTTGTCTGGTGTGGCTTGTCCTCCAATGTGAGCTTTCTGCCGCGAGCTGGAAAATAAAAATAGATCAATTCTTTTTGAGCCGAAGGAAGTTTACTACAGCTTCAAGACATAAGAAAATTCTTGACATGCTATAAATATGAATTTATGCATGTCTGGGAATAACCTTTTTCGTAATATCTATTTCTGGCTTCAGGTTGGCTGATGGAATGTTTGCATGGTTGTGCGGAAATATCTGAATGAAAACGACCCACTAACATGCTAAAATATATTATAATCCTTCTTGGTCAACATGGCATACTCTTTATTTATTTATTTCTGTTTTTTATGCGATGATAGTTAAAAGTATTATCTATTAGAAAAAATAATTTGGTAGATGTGATTGAACATATAGGTGTTACTAGAATGTGTGTGATTTTTTTCATTATCTTTCATTACTCGATAATTCCATAGGTTTCTATGGCCATTCAATTCTTCGCCAACATCCTACAATGAGCTTTTCGCCTCCGTGTCTTTACCGTGAAAACGAGGAATCCATTAGCCATTACTTTCTGACTTGTCTTCCTTTCTTGTCATTGCGAAAAGAATTCATACTACAATCTCTTCGAAATGTGGGTCTGAAAATGTCGAAAATAGCTTTTCTTTTCTTCGGAGCCTCTTTTGTTTGCTATACCGGGATGCTTCCATTGCTACTGAGGAATTCATCAATCAGTGTAAAAATATAAATTAGAGAAATTCTTCATCTTTTAACTAGCTAATCAACAGCATGTTCAAAATAAATTATATAACAAATATTTCTAGCTTATATGACTAGTGTAATAAAAAATACTGAAAAAAGCTCACCCACTAAATGGCCGATCCCCTGCGTTGGGTATAAGCTATCAGGAAAAGAGAAGAATAAGAAAAAGAAGAAGAAGCGGCACACGCTGACGTTCCTGAAAGCCGCCTGCGCCCCGTTTTGGTCGGACGCCAGCAGGAGGTTTTACCGAAGGTGCGGCCCACCAGCCTGCACCTGCTGAGAAGTACTGGAGTTCCAGCCTGTTTTCAACTCCAACCTCTGCGAAAGTGCACCCCATTCGACGCCCAGCCGAGAAGGAGCACGAGGGTTTCTGTGGCAAGTGAGCTGTGCCGTCGCCTCGTAATTGCGCCAAACGTGCAACGGCCCCGATTCGCCACAGCACATCCTCAGAACAGAGCTGCAGCTACGCAGCCAGAATCGGACGTCCTCTGTCCACAATCTTCACAAGTCCAAGATTACCATCATCGTGCCGGTAGGTCTTCTTGTCTTCGACGTTATGCCAGCCACGCTAGTAGCCCGGAGGCCCCTACCGAAATGGAAGGTGGTCTTGAGCCTGCAGCGCCCGGCCTTGGCCTGGCTCATGATGAATGTCTCCTTCGAGAACATCAACGCGTCAAAATCGGCATCCGGCAATGGCTTCCCCGCCATGGCCTCGGGTTAAGTGCGCCGATGGAAGGCCCTGCTCAACTTTGTACTAAGGGAGAGCAACAATATGGCCAACCGGCAGCCAGGAGACGATTACGATGAGCTAGACAATATCTGACTAGTCATTGCTTGTGGACTGAATTTTGCGTTTATAATAATTCAACATAATTTCATTCACAACTATCTTGTTCGCATAAAGCCCAGTTTTATTGATAAAATGTCCTGTGTATAGTCTACTGGTGTTCTGCCAGAGGAGCTACGTTCACTTGTGACAATCACAACAAGAAGCATTTCAGACACAAATACGCGTCTCTTAAAAATTGGGAGATGCCACGTACAGTGGTAATCGATGTTATGTGAAGCACAAATGAGGATGGGTGATAGATCACTTCAAAATCAGTCTAACGCTAAGAGGCGGAGTTAATTTAAACCGTACAAGACTTGCATGTATTGATTATGTTTGGATGTTTTATTTATCTTCGTCATCTACGTGATACCAGCTTTTCTATATATTGCGCTAGCGAAATCGTCGCGAGCTTTCTCTGAGCGTAGCATGTAGTCATGTTTTATATGAAATCCATGTCGTAAATATTATATTTGGACGTGTCATTTACATTCATCATCCATTACCCTCGCATAACGAAATTTGGTAAATGTGAAACTAGTGAAATGGCCGCGCGAATGCTATAAGCGTAGCATGCAGTCTTGATATACATGAAATGCATATTATGGTTTTCAGGTTTGGACGTCTCATTTAGCCTTGTCGTCTATCCACTTCTCGTGATCACAAATTTGGTACACGTGAAGCTTGCGAAATGCCGACGGGTGCATTATGAAAGGCCCAATATACTCCGACGCAACGTTGATGCACGCGAGGGCTGGGCGCAGCGACGTCACGCTAACAAAACACCAGCCCTGCATTGTGTGATGCCAGGAGCGACTTGTGTGAACAGCGTCCGTTGGCGCAGCCCAGTTGCAACCGGCACGAAATTTGACATGCTGCATTTCGCGCCAGCGACATTTATTAGCACCGCGTCTGCAGCCTCTATCGGGACACAGGGACACATGTGTGCTCAAACGCGCATGCGTCAAAGCAACGCAGCATGGCACGCACCTGCAAGTATATGGAATTTAAATCCACAATGACGGTCAGTGGGTGGATCCACTGATCTCTAATGGGGGAATATCGGCACCTGGCGTGGCATCGCTGGCGTGACACGATAAAACAATAAAAATAAAAAATAAATAAATACACAAAAAATAATAAATAAGTGAATAAATCGGTGCTCGAAGGCAAAATATATAAAGTTTTATTGGGCATGCTAAGACGGCTAGACAAGGTTGTATAATACACGACAACACAAATGCAACAAATTGCCTTTGTTGCGTTTTTAATTAGTGTGCCTGTTTGTCTTTGTTACCTGTGATGTGTTTTTATTTAGTGTATCTGTTTGTGCACCTTCCTATCTTCTGGGATTAATCCTTTTTATTTAGCCTAGATTTTTATATTTCCAATTCATATACATTAATAGCATACTGCAAATTTCAAAGAACACACCATCGATTCTTCTGTAATTGATTTTCTAGTTGGAAAAGGGGCAACGTCACAAATAGAGCTTGTACATGTAGGTACATGCAAATATCGTTAACACATTGCATTGAAAAGACCCAAGGGAGCTTTTGAAAATTCATTCAATTGCTTGCAGGAAAGATGCAGCTATGTTGTCGCTTAGGTGCCATTTACCTTTGTATATAGTAGTCAACATACCCGCTCTAGTAAGCACGGTCACTTAGGAGCTGAAGGGCCATTTGACGCTAATTTTATGGGCAGAAGCACAGGTCGAAGCAAAGCCCTCATATAGTTTGACTTAAGGAAATTGGACACTCCATAAAGGGGACCTGCATCTCTCTTCCAAGTACAGATAAAATTGATTCACTAAAAGATGTTATTCACTGCTGCAAAAAAATCAAAATCCACCCAGTACAAGTGAAGTCACAATGATTTGTCGCATGCTGCAACTGCATTATATTTTATCTTCTAACGACGAAAGCCCTGGAAGCTATGCAAAGACGGATTACACGGGAGAAAAAAATACGCCATGCGCCATGTTATATTTACTAGGTCATTTATTATCTAAAACTTGCGCCAAACAATATTGTTTCCGTGAATCATCACCGTGGTATGATTTGCAACATTACTTACTCAATTCTGTGGCAGAAGAATTCAGGGGTATCTTATGCAGCCGTGCTACGTACCTGATTAATAAGAACTATTAAAAAATTATGCCAAAGAATGTATCCGGAATGTTATTGGTGTTATTGTTGGTTATTGTGAAAAAATAAAATGGCACAAAAATTCATGTCTTGCCACTCGTTGGCTCAGTTGATCTACCAACTAAGGTACAGTGGCAGTGGTCCCCCACCCTTAGTACACATCTGTGAATATAGCTTGTGTTTAAGCTTAGCAACCAAGTTGTGTCTCCCCTTGTTTTGTCTTTGTTTATTCAGCGCCTAATTATATCTACAATATATACTTACAAGCCGAAATTCAAGTGTGTTGATACGCACAGAATTTATGCGCATAAATATTTAAAAATATACGTGACTATGGCGTCATAATCTGAAGTATAGTCAGCAGCTCTCTTTTTAAATTTTATTTGTGGCTCAATATTTCATGTACACTGAACTGTCCAAACGTTCTGTGTTGAAGACTGCGCCTGGTGGATATGTCTACAGGAACACTTGTGTATATTAGGTCTGAAATATTTGTGTATGCATGATCAGCTCTTTTATGTATTTGCCTCATCGCGTCTTACACATCAAAATATGCAGAACGAACACGCCCACGCTGCTGTTGTTGCAATGTACACAGATATGCAAGGAGATAGATTCCTAAAATGCATTCTCACCATGGTTAGTCCCGGTAGGATTTCTCACGGATCAGTGCATTCTAACTCGCTTAAAGAGAGAACAAAATATTTATATCAAGGAATGAATTGTCTCAATGTTTTTAAACGCTCACTACCTGGACATGAACAACTGTTCTGCCCACTGTAAACTAGTGTTTATAATCAAAACGCGACATATTTATCTCACTATAAATGTATATAATATTATAATGATTTGGTAAATGGTAAAACTGGTTAAATGTATAATTTTTAAAGCAAGGAATACAACTATACAGGCCCTGGGTCTACTCTGCAGGTAAAACGTCTTCATTGGGAAATAGAAAAGAAATAGAAAAACTTCTATTTTATCAAACATTGTTGATATATTAACGCAATCTGAAGTGACCCTAATGGAAGCACTTGAAAAAACAAAACCAACTTGCATGGTTTTTTTTCAAGGAGACCTAAAGGTGAAGTGCATCGTCTTCGTTCTCTGAATTATCACATCTCTCGTGGTGGAGAGGGGCTGGTCGCACATTACACACTGCCCCAACAATGATAACGTTTCGTTCAAGGATTCTATACTTTCTTGTGTCTTCCAGCTTTTCATTTTTCTCTTGCACCCTTTCCATTAATATTCAAAATATTTGAATGAGATCATATGTATCGATTCTTCTTCACCTATTTATTATTTATTTATTTACTCATTTATTGCAAAATTTGTTTCACTCGGAGGCGGTTTTTAATGTCAACTGCAAAGTTGCATGAAATTTGATTATTCCTATTTGCGGAGGCCACGTTCTGATCCCCTCACATATCTTGTACGCACCTACATGCTCCTGAATACGCATATGTTTTTCGTGAGTTTGGATACTCTGCCTAGTCTTTCCCCTTTCTTTTAAACGCTTGAACTAGTCGTACAATTGTCGACACTAAAAACGTAGCTACGTCAGCTGTTTCTGCAAAGTGCATCGCCATTCTATTTACTGTTTTTAACAGCAGCTCCTGTGTCCTATAACATTGACAAGCGCCAAAATTGCTGCCGGAAAGGGCCCACCCCCTTAGAGTTTTTGACGAATAATTTCCTATTCCTTCAAGAAGATAAGGCAAATTTATTCTCATTACTTTTTGTCCTATCTGGCGCAAATCTTTTTTCTTTCTTATTTATTTATTTCATTTTGTAGCAATGTTTTAGGCTACTACTCTTAACTACTTCGCAACAGAGTGACCATGTTTTTACACATCTATTACGTCATTAAGAAAGTGCGGTAAATCTAGTTATTTCTATCAGTAATACTCTGATCCTTTTTTTATGGTAGGAAGGGAAGATAAAAGGTTGCGATGAAAAAAAAAATGGCAGGTCCCATGTACAGTGGGAATCGACGATATGTGAAGCACGGATGAGAAATGTTGATAAGTCGCTTTAAAATCAGCACAACGTTACGAGGTGGAGGTAAATGATCGTACATGACTTCCGTGTCATGATTATCATGTTTGAATGTCTCGTTTACCTTCGTCATCTATTCACATCACATGATACCAAATTTATTGTATGTGGAGCAAGCGAAACGGCTGCGAGTATGCTATGAGCCTGGTATGCCGTCAGGGTCTTACATGACACGTGTGTCAAGAATATCATGTTTGCAGCAGCCATACATTTAGTCATCCATTGACATCATGTAATATCAAACTTGGTATATGTTAATTAGCAAAACGGAAGCGAACGCATCATGAGGGGCGCAAACTACTCCAAGTAGCGTTGATGAACGTACACGCTGGGCACAGCGACGCTGCGTTAGCAAAACGCAAGCACTCTATAGTGTGACGCCTGGCGCGACCAGCGTCCGTCGGCGCGTCTCGACGGCCACCGGTGCGATATGCGAGGTATGCTGCATTTCGCGCCGATGCGTTACCCTGACAACACTGCGTCTCCGCCTCTTTTTGTGACGGAGGAACGCCAGACGTGCTGAAACGCGCATGCGTCGAAGAAACGCAGTGCGGCGTGTGCCTGCCACTATATAAGAGGACCGGCATCAAGCGTGGCAACGCCGGCGTGAAGCGACGAAATGAACGTCGGTGGCCACGCGCACCTTGTCGCGTCTAAATGTATTGGTGCCTTGACTGTGGCATGTAGTCATGTTTTCACATGACACGCATCTCATGATTATCATGTTTGCCCTCGCCACTTACGTTCGTCATCCATTGGCGTCGCGGACTACCAAATTTGGAATACGCGAAGCTAGGGAAATGGTCACAAGCTGATCATCAGTGTGGCATGTAGACATTTTGTTACATGTCACGCATGTCGGCATTATCAAGTTTGGATGTGTCATCTACCTATGCCATACGTTAGCATCGCGTAATATTGAGTTTGGTACACGTGAAGCTAACGAAATGGCCACGAGCTCATCGTGAGCGTAGCATGCAGTCATGGTCAAACAATTAACTCGTCTTATGATTATCGTGTTTGCATCAGTCACATACCTTCGTCAACCATTCACGTACCGTAATACCGAATTATGTTCATGAAAAGCTAGCGAAACACCGAGAGTGCAACATGAGCATGGCATGTATTCATGTTGTTACATGACACGCGTATCATGATTTTCATAATAGGGTCTGTCTCTTGTTTTCGCCATGCAATCATGCCATACCATACCAGTTTTGCACCATGCCATGTGAACGAATCCACTGCAAGGGCCGTAGGATAATGAAATGTAAATCATGACAATCATGACATCCATGTCCAGATTTTCATGTTTTTACTAGTCAAATATTTTCTTCAAACAGTCATGTTATGCCATACCAAGTTTGGTATTGATAACAATAGTGAGACTGCCAGGAGAACTGAAAGCCGTAGGCGGCTAGATAGATAGATAGATAGATAGATAGATAGATAGATAGATAGATAGATAGATAGATAGATAGATAGATAGATAGATAGATAGATAGATAGATAGATAGATAGATAGATAGATAGATTCTAAAGGTTGCTGAAGTTCGCTAAAAAATGCTTCGCATTTAAAATCCGTAAACAGGGGTTGCGTCGAGACGTCGTTTCGGCATTTTGACTTTTCTTTTTCAAGGCAAGAACAAGCCAGAATATTGACATTGAAGTTACCTCACAGTAAAATATACTGACATCTTTTAATTTTCATGAACAAGTCCACGCCTTCGCAGATGCATTCAACCGACGGTCGTCATGCCTCGATGTTGGTGCGTAGGCTTGTATCAACTAAATCGTGTGCGCCCAAATAGGTTCACTTATGATACTCGCCCCCCCCCGCTCCTTCTTGCTTTTGATGTATAGTTTCACTATGCTATCAGATATATTCTATTTGATGAGGAACCCTATGTATAGTTCTCTTTAGGTTCACTGAACACGAAATGTAATGAAAGCTTCTTGCCTGCCCTAGTGACCGATATGTAGATCACGTAAGGAACCATGGTCACGAATGCTGAATTGTCGCGTGAGGTTGACGGACTTTAAAAAGAGGTGGCAGAAATGCGCAAAAGCCTTGAGATGTTTAACTCACTGTACAAAAAAAAAACAAGATCAGGAAGCGTTAGCTTTGGACAACAAAACTTTGAGAAAACGAAACGAGGACCTAGCGAGAAGAGTTACTAATTCGGAGCAATATTCACGTATCAACAACATTGAAATCAAGGGTATACTCTGCGCGCAGGGGGAGGACTACAAAGCCATCTTGCGAAAATTCGGGAACAAGATAGAGTGTCCAGTGACCTCTACAGACATTGACGTCATTCACCATGTACCCGCAAAGAAGGACAAAGAACAAAAACATAATAGCCCGATTTTGCATGAGAACAAAGAAAGCTGACTACATCAGCAAAGCTAGGAAAGCTAGGTTAACTACGGCAGACCTTGACCTCCCACAAACCCCGGCCGTTTCAATCTATATCAATGAACACTTGACGCCTGAAAACAAGCAACTTCTTGCGCGGGCATTAGCTCTAAAAAAGGAAAAAAAGTGAAACTTTGTTTGGTGTGATGGATGTCGTATCAAGGCGAGGGAAACAGATGACAGCCGGGTGTGTGTCATTGGAAGCACAGGTGACCTGTCCAAAATTTGCTAATGGGACCTAACGAAATTTGACTTGGCTTGATAATGGGTTACGTGCCTTCCGGAATAAAACACTTAGTCTCAGCTAAAAAAACCAAAATCGACGTTTTTTCATCAGAATATTCGTTCACTGCCAAACAACATAGACGATTTCAGCTTGCTACTCGATACTTTCGGAACATCGTTTTCAGTAATAATGTTAACTGAAACTTGGTTAACGCCCACATCGGACGTGTTTCAGGTTCCTGGCTATCAATCGTTCCTCCGAAATTGTCGCAATAAGCGAGGGGTGGTATCGCATTGTTTCTCAAGGAAAATATCTTGGCTGAGCTCATGGTCGAATTTACTGATGTAACCCCTGATTATGAGGTGTTAACAGTGCAGAGCCGTAACAACATGTTCTCCGTTATGTACAGACCTCCATCTGGTGACACAACAAGATTGTTTGCATTCCTTGAAAAGCTTTTCAGCTATTCATTAGAAGGGAAAAGCAACCTGATCTTAGGTGGTGACGTCATTATAAACATGCTTTCATCGTCCCGTTACAAAAAGATTTCCATTCACTCATCCCAACTTAAGGTTTTTCAAACACGATATCTTCTGCAACACGTGTGACTATCGACGGCGCATCCCTGTTAGATGTATTCATCTCTAACATTTCCATCGACTTCTTGGAGGCCGATATTGTGTACACTGACATTAGTGATCACCTAGGTATTATATTACTGGTAAATTGAATGCACTCCATAGCTAGTAAAACTACAAAGCCAGTTCTTATTTAATCTATTACCTCAGCAAATCTTGAAGAATTTCGCAAAGTTATTGCCCAAGAGGCATGGCATAGCGTTTACAAATTGAAAGATAGTGACGCTGCATACAATGCTTTTATTAGCACTTTTCAAATACTTTACCGTGATCATTTCTGTAAGAAAAAAGTGGCACTGGCATCCAGGGCACGCAAACCTTGGCTAAGGCCTGAGATTCTTCGTATGAATAAATGCAAACATGCCCTGTATGCTCAATTTGTGAAGTCTAGAGATCCAGCCCTCTTAAGCGAACTTAAAAAATATCGAAATAGTCTAACAAGCCAGCTTATGTCTGCAAAGAATGCTTATTTTGTAGCAATGTTTAGTGGCCCAGTCAATCAAAAAAGTGATGTGGCCTAGCGCAAACTGAATGCTTTGTTAAAGCCTACTTCACTTTCAGTACTTCCGGACGTTTTGAGTCACAATGGCTAAAAACTTTCGGGAAATGCGATACCGAATGCGTTTATAGAGTTGTTTTCATTGAAATCTCAGCTAAATAATGTTGATGGCCTCAATAACTACGCTCATTTTCTGCCTGTAAACGCGTTTAGTAACACTCTATTTCTTGCCCCAACTACACCACTGGAGATTTTTTCTTGCTTCAGTACTATTAGTAACAGCTGCTCCTTGGACGCCGATGGTATCCAGATTCGCCCCATGAAGCATGTGCTTGACATCGTATGCCCCATAATTACCAATATTTGTAATTTAATATTATCTACAGGTGTATTTCCAAAACAAATGCATATTTCACGCGTTGTTCCTGTTTACAAGCATGGTGCTAAAGAGAACAATACCAATTATCTACTTATTTTATTAACCCCAGCGTTTTCAAAAGCAATGAAAAAATAATGCATATCAGAATGTTATCATTTTTAATCACCACAATTTGCTTCAAGATTTTCAACATGGGTTCAGGAAGCATCGCTCTGCTGAAACAGCCCTCTTGACTCATAAAGAAATAATCATAGATGTGTTTAGTTGTAAAAAATGGCACTAGGCATATACGTCAATTTTTCTAAGGCATTTGACCTAATCAATCGTTCCATCCTTCACAGCAAATTGGAACATTATGGTGTGCGTGTGACAGCGCATGCTCTTTTAAAATCCTACCTTTCAGACAGGACACAATTCTTAGACGCCAACAACGAAATATCTGCAAGAAGTCGGTCGTTGTAGGTGTGCCTCAAGGAAGTATTTTAGGGCCACTTTTATTTTTGATCTATATTAATGACATTGTACACTGCACAAACAACGCAATACTTGTCTCTTACGCCGATGACACAGCATTTTTATTACAGGGAGCATGGAAACAGAGATAGAAGAAATGGCTAATGAAACACGGTCTGCTATAGATATCTCGGCTTCAGTGAATTTGCTAAAACAAAACACAAGGCACAAGCCCTTCAAAAACACAAGTCATTTTACATACGCCTAAAGGAAAAACCTTGATAAATAAGATGAGCTTATTTCTGGGCTCTCAGCTGTTAGACATGGTTGGTTCTGGTAGTATTCTTGGTGTATATTTTTCACGACACCTTACGTTGAATATACATGTTGATATTCTATACTCTAAGATGTCATCGGCCATTGGTGTCCTTGCACGTATGCGATCTCTTCTTCCCACTAAGGTGAAAATTATGATATACAATAAACTGGTATTATTTTGTTACAGTACTGTAGCTTAGTGTGGTGCACAACCAGTTTGACGAACTTGCTCAAGTTGCACTTACCACAGAAAAGGGCCGTACGACATATTGCGGCTGAACACTATCTGTCCTCTACGAAACTTCGTTTTCTAAAATATTGCCACCTAGAGTTGTGAGCCGGCAAGCCCTAGCGCCTCGTCCTGAAGATACACGCTCGTGTCTTTCTGCCCCGCTGTTCCTGTCTTGTCTCTACGGCTCTTGGTGCGTGACAAACTGGTGGAAGTGCTGGGTAATCTATGCACCGTACCCCTCCACATAGCAGGAACACAAGCGTCGTACCGGTAGTAACACCTGTGCATCGCACCAGCACAAGAATCCGAGGGCTATCCCCTGAGTTTGGACTGCTCGCAAACAACATGGCAGCTCCGACCAGCCCTACCGACACCAACCCAACCGGTACGAACGGCGCAACGCCGCTTCATTGCAATTAATCACACCGCGAACGCCAAATCCCTTTCATGGCACAGCACTTGAGGATGTAGAAGATTGGCTTGTTCATTAAGAGTTTGTTGCCGTGCACAACCAGTGGGACGACGTAGACAAACTGCGGCACGTCTATTTCAGTCTTTTGGATGGCGCACGCGTCTGGTATGAGAACTGGGCAGGTATTCTCACATCATGGGAAGACTTCAAACGCCGACTTCTTGGGACATATGCCAGCCCTGACCGTCGGGAGAGAGCTGAGCGCGATCTGCAGCCCCGCATACAATTGCCGAACGAAGGGGTTGCGATGTATGTCGAAGAATTGACGCACCTTCTCCGCCGAGCTGCTCCGGCATGCCAGAAGAAAAGAAGGTGCGGTACCTCATGCGCGGGGTGAAAGAGCAGCTTTTGGTGGGCTTGTACGCAGTCCATCCAAGACTGTGTCAGAATTTCTCACAGAAGCCGTCACCATAAAAAGCACTCTTAGGCACCGGGCCCCGTCATACGAACGGCACGTCAACGCTTCAACTACGGACTATACGTAGGAGCTTTTGGTGGTCAAATTAGTTTATTGCGAGAGATAATACGTTCAATCATCCGCGAAGAACTCCAGAAGCTGTCAGTGCCCTCGCAGCCCACTACCTCCTCGTTGTCTAGCGTTGTCCGAGATGAAGTCCCGCATGCCTTAAGAGAACCGCCTTGCATGCGGGATTATCAATCACCCGGTGACTTTCCCCGCATGTCGTATGCTCAAGCTTTGCGGCAACCTGTTACACCTGCAATTCCGCATCCCACCGTGGCCCCAGCCATGCTGCAGACGGTCCAAGCGGCGCCATATAACAGCGCACCTCGCCTGATCTCGCGGAAGTCAGACGTCTGGCGTGCGCCAGATCGACGTCCTTTATGCTTCCACTGTGGTGAAGCAGGGCACCTTTACCGACAGTGTCCTTACCGACAACTTGGACTACGCGGTTTTTCGACGAACTCACCACCACCAACGTTCGGTCAGCGGCCCCCTGAAATGGAAGAGTATGTGGCTCAACAGCGCGGAACTTCGTCATCCTTGCACCAGTCACGCTCCCCGTCACCACGGCAATTTTCTCCTAATCACCGCACCTATTCAAGCGTGGCACTGGGTCGGTCACCCAGTCCACGCCGGGAAAACTAACCACAGCGACCTTCGGGGGCGAGACCGCTCATACTGGACAAGTTCAAGGCCTCCTACCGACGCTTCCGCAAACTGACGATTCTCCGACGACGACGACACCAGCTGGTTCCGCGAAAATTTCATTAGACATTCCAATGCTGCTCTACATTCGCAAAGTCAGTGCTTTAGTTGACACGGGTGCCGATTTTTCTATAATAAGTGAAAAACAGGCTGCTCTCCTAAAGAAAGTGACGATGCCTTGGAACCTCAGGCCAATTCGTACTGCTGGCGGGCACATCATCATGCCACTCGGCGTTTGCACAGCACGAATACAGATTCGTGGTTCTCTGCGTAGCACGAAGCCTAGTAGACCTACAGGCTGGCCACTGTGAGGTACTTGTTACGAACTTCAGCTACGAGCGCCGACACCTTTTCCCTGGTACTGTCATCGCCTATGCCTACCCAGTAACCAATGTGACTGAGTGTTTTGCTTTCAAGGCAACCGATAATGCTGAAGCACCTCTCTGGGCCGTCGATATAAATCCAACGCTTTCTGACGAAAACAAACGAAGGCTTAATGACCTGTTGATAGAATTCTACGCCTGTTTTGCACGTTCATCGAGAATCCGTCGAACATCGATTACCAAACACCGTATTACCACCTATGGCGACGCGCACCCTATACGGCAACAGCCTTACCGCGTTTCACCAACCGAGCGGCGTGCAATTCAAAAGCAAGTGAAGGAAATGCTTCAAGCTGGTGTAATATAGCCATCAAGCAGCCCTTGGTCATCGCCAGTGGTCCTTGTAAAGAAGAAGGATGGTACACTTCGATTTTGTGTCGATTATAGGAAGCTGAATAACGTCACAAAGAAAGACGTGTACCCGTTGCCTCGAGTGGACGATTCTCTTGACAGGCTGAGGCGAACAAAGGACTTTTCCTCAGTCGACCTTAAAAGTGGTTATTGGAAAATTGAAGTCGATGAACGTGACCGCGAAAAAACGGCTTTTGTAACTCCTGACGGCCTGTATGAATTCCGAGTGCTCCCGTTCAGCCTCTGTTCTGCTTCGGCCACATTCCAACGAATGATGGATACCGTTCTCGCTGACCTCAAGTGGAAAAGTTGCCTAATCTATCTAGATGATCTCGTTGTCTTTTCAGAAACGTTTTACGAGCACCTTCGTCGCCTTCAAAGTGTTCTTGAAGCCATACGGTCCGCTGACCTTACCCTCAAGCCTGAGAAGTGCCATTTCGGCTACAATGAGCTGAAGTTCTTGGGTCACGTTGTGAGTGCTGCAGGCGTTCGGCCCGATGCCGAGAAGACTGCCACTGTGGCCGCTTTTCCAGCTCCGACAGACAAAAAAAGTCTTCGGCCATTTCTAGGGCTCTGCGCCTACTATTGTCGCTTTATTAAAAACTTCTCTAAGGTTGCGGAGCCTCTCATTAGACTTACGCTTGACGACACCCCATTTATGTGGACTGACGAACAAGCGACTGCCTTTGCGGAACTGCAACATCGATTGTCATCCCCTCCTGTACTCGGTCATTTCGATGAGGACGCTGACACAAGGGTGCGCACTGACGCAATCAACTTTGGTCTCAGGGCTATCCTGGTGCAAACATAAGATAGGATCGAACGTGTGATTGCCTACGTGAGCCGCACTCTATCACGTGCCGAAAACAACTATTCAACATCAGAGAAGGAATGTCCCGCAGTAATATGGGCGATTACAAAGATCGGGCCTTATCTCTATGGGCACCCATCAAAGTTGTGACTGACGCGTCTCTCATAATCATATGGTGGTTTTGGGACGTTAAACCCCACATATCAATCAAAGTTGTGACTGATCACCCCGCTTTATGTTGGTTGGTTAACCTCCGAGACCCCTCCGGACGATTAGCACGGTGGAGTCTGCGACTTCAGGAGTTCGATGTCACCATCGTATACAAGTCGGGTAGAAAGCATGAAGACGCCGACAAGCTATCACGAGCACCTTTGGAATCCGACGATACAGCTGTAGAAGACGACAGCGCCTTCCTGGGGACTCTCAAGGGGCGGACCTCCTCAGTAAGCAACGAGTTGACCCCGAGTTAAGTCCCATCATCGATCATTTAGAAGGCAGCACCGCGTCTGTTCCTCGTCCACTTTCCCGTACGTTGCCGTCATTTCGCTTACGACACGGCATATTATACAAGAAAAACACCGGTGTTGGCAGCAGATCTTATATTCTAGTTGTCCCTCAAGACCTTCGTGATGACATCCTATTAGCCTGCCATGATGAGCCGACATCCGGCCATCTGGGATACTCACGCACGCTCGACCGGGTTCGACAGCTATATTTCTGGCCAAAACTCGCCGCTTGTGTCAAACGCTACGTGAAAGGATGCCGCGAATGTCAGCGTCGCAAGTCACCACCTGTAAAGCCTGCAGGCCTCTTACAACCCTTCGATCCACCGCGTACGTCGTTTGACCAAGTTGGGAGGGACCTCCTTGGACCGTTTTCTTTGTCTCACTCCGGAAACAAGTGGATCATCGACGCAACTGATTACTTGACGCGTTACGCTGAAACGAAGCTATTGCCATGCGGTACAGCATCTGAAGTCGCCCAGTTTTTCATGAACCACATTGTGCTTCGTCACGGTGCCCCGTCATTCATCATCACTGACCGAGGGACAGCGTTTACGGCAAACCTGTTGGACGACATCTTCAAGCTCAGTTACACGAACCACCGCAAGAAACCGCATACCACCCCCAGAGTAACGGCTTAACAGAAAGGCTGAACAAAACGCTGGCGGACATGATTTCTATGTACGTGGATGTGCAGCATAAAACATGGGACGAAATCCTGCCATACGTAACGTTTGCGTACAACACCGCAACCCAGGAGACGACAAGGTTCGCACCATTCCGCCTCGTTTACGGTCGAGACGTGCAAACCATGCTAGACGCTATGATTCCTTGTGACATCGACCAGGAAGAGCTACTAACTCCTGATGTCGACGATTACATTCAGCGTGCAGAGGAAGCACGTCAATTAGCTCACGTGCACATAAGATCGCAGCAATATGAAGACGCCCGAAGGTACAAAATCCACCATCGACAAGTCTCCTATTAACCTGGCGACCAAGTGTGGGTTTGGACTACTGGTAAACGGCGAGGTCTCAGCGAAAAACTCCTGAGCAAGTACTTCAGACCCTACAAAGTACTACGGCGGTTGAACGAGGTCAATTACGAAGTTATTTCAGACGGAGGCTCGGCAACGACCCAACGCCACTCACCACGAACAGAGATTGTGCATGTCGTCCGCCTAAAACCTTATATTACACGATGATACTCGCTTTATTGTGCCCGGGCAGCAAACATTTCCTTTTTTTTTTTGACATTGTCCGTTACGTCTCGAACGAACTGTGAACTCAGTTAATGGTTTTTTCTCTTATGACCAATCTCAGACATTTTTTTTTTGCCTTGCATATGCCCTGTGCACTATAGGTACCGTTTCTCTCTCTCTTTTTTTTTCCTTATCGGCCCTGCCATCCCCTTGTGTATGATTATCGAGTCGATGCTCTAATGACAGAGGAAATAATGCCACCTAGAGTTGTGAGCCGGCAAGCCCTAGCGAGCCAAAATTGGCAAAGAGAACAAAAAAGAAGTGTGGTTAGCGCCTCGTTCTGAAGATACACGCTCGTGTCTTTCTGCCCCGCTGTTTCTGTCTTGTCTCTACGGCTCTTGGTGCGTGACATTATGATAATCTTCCAGTTTTCTTCTTGTACAATTACAGACTGATGTTATGCTATAAAGAGTTTGTCAAACATGGTACCAATACCACAATAAATCTTTCTAAACTTAGCATGAACACAAGCGTTGGACTCACCAGGCACAAAGACGTTTGGGCTGTACCCACCCCAAGAACTTTTTATGACAAACAATCATTGTCCTACAGACTACCTTCTTTGTTAAACTTTTTAAACCGCGAAGATTTCGATCCTTCCACTAAACAAAACTGTCAGAATAAACACTTCGCCCAACTGATACTTTATCCTCAATGATACATCTCTCAGAATTTATGCCCATTTTTTCCTTTTTATTATTGCTTTTCATGTTCATGCCACTTCATGACCATACATTTGAGCTACTTTCTTTTTATCTTAGCACTGTTTTTACAAAAGTTTTGTATTTATTTTTGTGATGATATACCTAGATGTTAATTTCACATTTGTTGTGCATGATTGACTGCCATTCCTGCTGCTTTGTCAACTTGTGATTGGGGTCAGGACCTCGTCAAGCTCTTGAGCTTTTAGTCATGTCCTCCACCTTGTCTAAAGGAATTAAAATAATTGATTGATTGATTGAAAAAAAAGTCAAGTAGATGTTCAGAAAAGAAGTCCCCGTGAGAGCGAACAATATACAGCACAAAGCAGTTTGCCTTGTCGAAACGGAAAGCAGTCGCACGCGAAAGTGTCTTCAAAGCCAAAACCTTCCCGAACTTTTTAGTTTATACGTCACAGGCCACTTGATTGGATAGCATTCGACAGTTCGCAAATGGACTGAGCAACAGCCCATTTAATATGGCAAGAAGAATAGGAAGTTCGTTTATTCATTTTGTCTAGTAGTTATTATAATTATAATACAGACAAAAATTGAATTTTTCCTTAATGAATCAATATTCTTCATTCTACATTACAAGAACACAGAGAGTAGCCCAATTTAATTAGAGAGTACACCATAAAGGGAGTGATTAAACAGACAAAAACACTTATTGGCCCTTGTTCAAACACCCATGCACGTTGTATTCATTGTATATTCATCTTGTTACAGTGATTTTACCCCAATGGCATGACTCATTGTGCACCCTCTTATTATGCATCAAGCGTTACATTTTGAAGAACATAGCAGGTACAGCCCTGATAAAGGCCACAGATAATGAGCACCTGATCAATACCTGGCACCAGTCACTTTGTTCAACACGTAAACTAGAAAGGACAATTACTAGTCAGAGTCGTCGGGGGCCGAAACTTAGCTTCTACCAACCCAAGTCAGGTGTGACTTTTTCTCCAATGGGAGGTTTCTGTCGCGAGTTGGAAAACAAAAATATATCAATTCTTTCTGACCTGTTGGCAGTTTACTACAGCCGGAAGTTATAAGTCAGAAAACTCTTTACATGCTATAAATATGAATTTATGCGTGTCTGGGATTAACTTTTTTCGTATCCTCTATTTCGGGGCTGGGGCTGGTTGATGCGAAAGTTTGCATGGTAGTACGGGATTACCTGAATGAAAACAATGCACTAACGTAATAAAACATAATATTATCCTTCTTTGTCAACATGTGCACACTCTTTATTTATTTTTTTCTCTTTGTTCTTTTAACGATGATAGTTAAATTTATCATCTATTACAAATAAAATATTTTTGGCAGATGTGAATAAATATTAACGGTGTAATTACTAATTGTGTGATTTTTTCAATATCCTTCATTATTCGATAATTTTATAACTTGCTTTAAGACCATTCCATTCTTTGCCAATATCCTACAATGGACTTTTCGCCTGCGTGTCTTTACCGCAAAGACCAGGAAACCATTAGGCAATACTCTCTAACTTGTCGTCCGTTCTCGTCATTGAGAAAACAATTCATATTACCATCCTTTCGAAATCTGGGTCTGAAAATATCGAAAATAGCTTTTTTTTCCTTCGGCGCCTTTACTCTTTGCTACACAGTGATGATTCCTTCGCTACTTAGGAATTTATCAATCAGTGTAAAAATATATTATAGCCAAATTCTTCAACTTTTTGATAGCTAATCAACACCACTTCACCAATAAATTAGTTATAATAAATATTTCTAACTTATATGAGTAGTATAATAAAAATACTTTAAAAATCCCACCCACTACATGGCCAATTCCCTGCGTTGGGTACAAGCTATCATGGAAAGACAAGAAAAAGAAGTGGCACGCGCTGACGTTCCTGAAGGCCACCTGCGCAATTCGCAATCTGCTATTAAATTAAATTCGCAATCTGCTACTTTTGTCCGAGGTCTCTCTAAATCTGTAATTGAATTGACATTTTCAAGCTCATCTCTAAATATATGTTCGTGGCAAACTTTAGACTGTGCTACTAACAGTGACCACTTGCCTATTAGTTTTGTACTGAACTTTCCAAGAATACATGTCACCGAAAAGGCCCGCTCATTCCTCAACTATAGAAAATTAGAAAAAGACTTGAGGGCTACTTTTGATCACCGCAAGGGCATACAAGGTGACATTAGGGCTATGAGTCTGTGTGCAGTGTTAAAAAGATCAGTAAAAGACGCAACCTTTAAATTAGACTCGGCCACAAGAGGTTCTTTTCGTCCATGGTGGCCTGAAGAGTGCATGAGGAGCTATAGAAAACAGAAAGCTGCATGGAAACAACTGCTGGTCAACCAATGTCGAAAAAATTGGTGTGATTATTAATTCGCAGCAGCAGACTTCAAACGCACAGCAAGTACAGCAAAAGATGGTTATAATTTGAAACGTCATGAGTATCTTTCTAGGGCTCAAAACAAAAAAGCACTCTTCAGATGTTTAAGATCTCAAAAGATGTTACCACCCGCTGAAAATATTGACTCTTCTGTTCTTTCCCCCGTGAGCTTTCTGATTAAGTAGAAAATATTGCGAAAGGGCTCCAAGATAGATTTATATCAACTATACCACTGCACATTGTGAACCTAATGGCAGGCGAGGATTTCGAGGAGGTTACTTTAGATGAGCTGGCAGAGATAATAAGGCACTTATCTCCTTCGACACCTGGACCAGACGGGGTAACAAATGCAATGATAAAAGTATGATTCGAGATTTGTCCAACTGAAGTACTTAATCTGGTGAATTTTTCTTTGAGAAAAGATTGGATACCTGCGGAATGGAAGCTGTCTAAAATGATTCCACTTCTTAAAAAGCAGAAAAAAGAATTCGCCTGGGACAATGTAAGGCCGATATCACTCACGTAAAATCTGGTTAAGCTAATTGAAAGAGTTTTGAATGCCCGGGTAATGCAATATATTAATAATAACGCAATATAAACCCAAGTCAAATTGGTTTTAGATCCGGTTGCTCAATATGGTGTGCGCATGTAGATTTAAAGAGCCGAATACCACTGGCTCATCGTCAGCGCCAATACTGTGATTTAGTTACCCTGAATTTGGCTAAAGCATAAGATAGGGTTGAGCATTCAATTTTATTAAAACAGATCTAATATCACCACTTTCCCAACTACATCACTGCGTGGGTGTCGGAGTTTTTAAGACAGAGAGAATATTACTGCTTTAAAGATGGGTACTCATCGAATAGATATAAGCAGACACGTGGCGTACCACAGAGGCTGTCCTGTTGCCAGTTTTATTTAACATTTTCTTAAGCTCCATTCCATCAACTAAGGATATTCAGTTATATGTGTACGCGGACGATATTGTTTTCTTTGCAAGTAATACCGACCTTCAATCGTTATACGAGAGTCTACAAAATTATCTCAATATGATAGAAAGATGGCTTAAAAATATTCATATGACCCTGAACGTAAAGAAAAGTGTGCTTCTTGCATTCTCTTTTTTGCAGCCTATCAACATCTCGGTAATGTACAGTAATGAGCTCATTTCGCAGGCGAATTCCCTTAAATATTTGGCCATCATATAGAATGACACTATAAATTGAGAAGTCACATTGATGATATGTACACCAAGGCAACACGGGCCATGGGGTGGCTACGGAAGCTTGCAAACCGTAAAGCGGGTTTAAGAAGAGATGTCCTAATAATGATATATAAACTTTATGTGCGGCCCATCATGGAATTCGGATGTGTAATATTTTCTGGCAGCGCAGCTTATAAAATGAGACCCCTAATACTGCTGGAAAGAGAAGCGTTGCGTTTGTGTCTTTGTCTACCAAAGTTTGTTGCAAATAACGTGTTGTATATAGAAGCTCGCCTACCTTCACTGCTAAATAGGTTTAAAACTCTTACTGTGCAAGCATTTCTAAAGATATACAGTTCACACCAAAGACTCTCATTTTACGCTTTCATTCAAGAACCGACTTTATTTTTCGAAACCCATTGGTCGCGACTACACACCCCGCAAATAGTATTTGCACAAGCGCTACTAAAGCAACTGAATGTAAAAATTAGACATATTGGTCCAATACACAACCTAAAGTCAATGTTTAGCATACAATTCGATGATATATTTCCTCATAACGCGAAACAATTGTCATATAGGTATTTAAATGACCAGTTAGCAGATTATCTAGCTCACCTAGAGATAAGCAATATCATAGCGACTGATGAATCTTTGTCAAAAGAAAAGGCTGGGGTTGGCATCATCTCTCCTTCTTTGGACTGGTCCTTTTCGATTCGACTCCCAGATTATACCCCGGTATTCATTGCAGAAATATTGGCCATTGTCCTCGCCCTACGCAAATTACCCTCAAGCGAATCATTAGCAGTTATCATTACACATTCGTTATCAGTTTGTAATGCACTTTCTGCGGCAGTAAACTCAGAGCTGATGAATACGTTTCGGCATTTAGTACCAAAAAACGTAAGAAACCTGCACTTGCTATGGTACCAGGCCACCGCGGAATATAATTGAACGAAATGGCGGACTCTTTAGCAGCACAATCCCTGAGTGGGCCCACCATCCCAGTTTTGCCTGATACGGCTTACGTAACTGGGCGATGGTTCCGAAATGCTTGCCTGCAATGGGGAAAGGTAATTTGGATAAATTCAAAGATTTCGAGCATTTGAGCTATTGCTGGAATAAACAGTGGTGTGTATCTCGCCAGTTAGAGGTCACTTATGCCATATTGCGCTGTGCAGTTCCACAACTAAAATATTACCTTAATAAAGCTCGGCTCAAGGCGTCACCGCTAGCATTTGGTGCAACGAAATTGAAGCAATTGAACATTTCTTTTTATTCGGTCATCTTCATTCTTATCAGAGAAAAAGATTTTTAGTAGCCCTATTAAGAAAGCTAGGAATACAAGTGAATCTACCAGTAATTTTATCACTTGGCGGAACTTCATTTGGTTACTGCCACAGGGATGTACGCTCCGCTGTGTTTGATTACATCAACGCAACTAAAAGATTACCATGCTAGTGAACCTATACCTTTTCAGATCTTTAGTTTATAATTCGTAGTTATGTCTTTCAAAAACAAAAGATGGTTTGACCGCTTGCTCAGCAAACATTTTTGCTTTTCGGTAGTATTAATTTAAGCTACTTTTTCAGATTGGCTTCATTTTCAATTTAGTTTCATTTAAGTATCCTGCCGCCCAGTTCTTGGCCCATCTCTTTTGTGGGTAAGCGCCATCCATCAGAGGTCATCAGCATCAGCATCAGCCTGCCCCCGTTTGATTCAGACGCCTGCAGAATCGTTACGAGATTTGAACGAAGCTTCGGACCACCAGCCAGCACCTTGAGAGAAGAGCTGGCGTTCCAGCCTGTTTTCAACTCCATCTTCTGTGAAAGCGCACACCATTCGACGCCCGGCCGAGCAGGAGCACAAGGGTTTCTGTGGCAAGTGAGCTGTGCCGTCGCCTCGTCATCGCGCGAACGTGCAACGGCTCTGATTCTCCACAGCAGATCCTCGGGGACAGAGCTGCTCCTACGCAGCCAGCATCGGACGTCCTCTGTCTACAACCTTCGCATGTCCAAGATTACCATCAAGGTGCCGGTAGGCCTTCTTGTGCTCGACGTTATGCCGGTCATGCTAGTAGCCCTGTGGCCCCTCCGGAAACAGCAGGTGGTCTTAAACCTGCAGTGCTCGGCCTTGACCTGGCTCATGATAAACTTCTCCTTTTACAACATCGAGTCAAAATCGGCTTCCGGTGATGGCTTCCCCGCCGTGGCCTCGGGTTTATTGCACCGGTTGAAGGCGTTGCTCGCTTTTGTACTAAGGGAGAGCAACAAGATGGCCAACCGCAGCCAGGAGACGACTACGACGAGCTAGACAATATCTGACTGGTCAGCGCATGTGGACTGAATCTTGTGTTTATACTAATTCTTCATAATTTGATTAACAACTATTTTGTTCGCATAAAGCCCAGTTTTACCGATGAAATGTCACATGTATAGTCTACTTATGTTCTGCCAGAGGGGCTGCGTTCACTTATGACAATTACAACAAGAAGTATTTCAGACACAAATACGCTTCTCTTAAAAATTGGCAGATCCCACGTACAGGGGTAATCAGTAATACGTGAAGAAGGAATGAGGATGGGTGATAGATCACTTTAAAATCAGTCTAACGCCAAGAGGCGGAGGCAAATTATGCCGTACATGACTTCCATGTCTCGATTATCATGTTTGTATCTTTCATTTACCTTCTTCATCTACGTGATAACAACTTTGGTATATATGGCACTAGCGAAATGGCCGGGAGTGTTCAGTGAGTGTAGCATGTAGTCATGTTTTACATTAAATACATGTCATAAATATCATATTTGGACAGGTCATTCACACTCATCGTCCATTCATCTCACGCAATACCAAATTTGGTAAATATGCAACTAGTGAAACAGCCGCGCGAACGGTATGACCGTAGCATGCAGTCATGTTTCACATGAAATGCATAATATGATTATAAAGTTTGGACGTCTCATTTATTTTGGTCGTCAATTCACTTCCCGTGATTCTAAATTTGGTACACGTAGAGCTAGCACAACGGCGACGAGTGCATCATGAAAGGCCCAATATAATCCGACGCAACGTTGACGCACGCGCAGGCTGGATGCAGCGACGTCACGCTAGCGAAACGCCAGCCCTCTATAGTGTGACGCCAGGACCGACTTGCGTGACCAGCGTCCGTCAGAGCAGCCCTGTGGCGACCTGCGCGAAATGCGACATGCACCATTTCGCGCCGCCGATGTTACTTAGCACCGCGTCTTCCTCTCTTCGTGATGGAAGGACACATGTGCACTCAAACGCGCATGCGTCAAAGTAACGCAGCATGGCACGCGCCTTGCAGTATATGAAATGCAAATGCACAATGAAGGTCAGTTGGCAGATCCACTGATCCCTGTCAGGAGGATATCGGCGCCTGGCGTGGCATCACCGACGTGACGCGATAAAACGAACACCGGCGCGCACGCGTGCTGGTTCACGTCGAAGTGTATTGGCACCTTCATTGTGGCGTGTATTATAGTTCTTATATGACACCCATTTCATGATCATCATGTTTGCACCAGTCACATACCTTCATCATCCATTCACGGGACGTAATACCAAATTTTGTCATATGTGAAGGTAGCGAAACGGCCGGGAGCACATCAAGAGTGTGGGACGTAGTCATGTTCTTACACGACACGCATGTCATGATCATGTTTGGACGTGCCATTCACCTCAGTCGTCCGTTCGCCTCCCGTAATACCAAATTCGGTACATCCAAAGCTAGCGAAACGGCCGTGAGCGCATCATGAGCGTAGAAAGTAGTCATGTTCTAATATGACACGCATCTCATGATTATGATGTTTGCACCAGTCACATACCTTCGTCATCCATTTGCGTCCAGTAATACCAAATTAGGTTGAGGAGAAGCTAGCGAAACGGCCGCGAGCGCAACATGAGAGTGGTAGTCATGTTGTTACATGACACACATCTCATGATTATTATGTTTGCACCAGTCACATACCTTCGTCATCTATTCAGGCCCCGTAATACCAAATTCGGTATATGCAAAGCTAGCAAAACGACTGCGAGCTTATGAAGAGTGTGGCATGTAGTCATGCTGTTACATGACACACATGTCATGATTCATGATTTTCACATTAGGGTCTGTCGCTTGTGTTCGCCATGCAATCATGTCATACCATACCAGTTTTTTAACATGCCATGTGAACGAAACCACCGCAACAGCTGCAGGGCCATGAAACGTAAATGATGGCATTTATTACACACATGTCATGATTTTCATGTTGTGAATAATGAGTTATGTTTGTCATACGGTGATGTTATATGATACCAAGTTTGGTGTCGATACCAATATCCAAACGGCCAAGAAAGCTAAACCGCAGGCGGCTAGATAGATAGATAGATAGATAGATAGATAGATAGATAGATAGATAGATAGATAGATAGATAGATAGATAGATAGATAGATAGATAGATAGATAGATAGATAGATAGATAGATAGATGCGCTCAAAGTCGCCAAATTTCGGCAAGAAATGCTTGGCCTTCATCACGGACACTGACATTTCTATTGGCGGCTAAATATTACGGATAGTTTCTAAATTGACGCCAAGAAACAGTTAGTTATTGTCTGCCGAGCAGAATTGAGACGAATGGGCAAGCTTCTTAGTGGGTAAAATAAAATTTTCCTCGAATATAATGTCGCGACGTCAAGACAGAGGTCGTACTTGAAGACGCTGAGAAAACAGCAGCGGGTCGGTCTTTTTATTAACCGCGCGCGCCGGAGAGTTTCTCGTCTTTCTTGTTGTTGCGTTCTGCATAAAAGCGTGCAGATGCGCGTATGCGCTGTCGCCTTCATCTTTTTCGCGGGACGCACGTGACAATATTGGCATCTCGGATAAGTTTTCTAAAGAAGCAGTTTAACAGTACAAGGAAATTATAACGAATCAATCAGCGTCATTTCGGCACACTTTCACGATGATTATGGAAAATATTGTGCAGTGCTTCAGTTCGCAACATTAATGCGGTTGCCAAAAAAAAATTCATCAAAGGCCAAATCGGTCCATCTGCGTCATCCTCTCGCAATGTCGAGAGTGAGTAATGCAAAAGGCGTTCCTCATAACCAAAATGTCTTACATCATCATGACTTCACTCGGACGCCATAGACCATGACGTCAGGTGTTTAAAGCACACGGCCAACGCAAAAGAATCTGAAGTGCCTCTGATGTTCGACGCAGTGCGAAACCACGTGAGATGTAGAAATTTCGGCATGATAAGGCAGGACCAATCTTCGCTATACTGTATAAGCCACAAATGCATTAACTGAAAGGGAAAAAAATACAGGTGGTTTTTCTCCTCGAACCACCTTGTGAATAAAGAATTTCCTGGAAATTTTCGATCTCTGAATTAAGATGTCATATATTTTAATATAGCTGTTAAAATATTCCCTGTAAAGGTTGCTACTAACATAATTATTAGCAGTGGCGGAGGCAAAGGGGAGTGGCGCCAGTGGGTTTCGTTGCAGTCCTACTTCAGTTTTGAAGGATGGTGCAGAGTCATCCCGGCATGTTTACTCAGTGGGTTTGGGGTGATCCGGGAACTCCAGTTATTTCAAACTACGTTGAAAACAAATGCATCCATTTGAAGACAACATTGGCTGAGAACGCGTGATGTTGGATTGCAAAAATGATTTACTTCTCCCCTTTTTTCATAGATGTACCATGTCAAAAGCACGCTTCTGTGAGTAGCATAATTGATTTATATCACACTTATTTCTGAACTTGGATTTGGTAATACTATACACCTATGAAGAATGACATGGTACTATTCTTTACAAGCTGTATCGCTATTCGAGATAAGCACCACAGCACACTTAGTAAACGCCACTTATGAAACATTGTTGAAATGCGGGTATTTGCTTGAACTTGTGAGTGTGCGTGTCTATGTTCGTGAGTGTGTGTGCAGGTGTGCGTGCGCGCACGAGTTACTGCGCACATTTAAAAAACGAGGCAAAAATAAACAAAAAACATCACCAGCTCCCAATGAAGAGAACCATGAGTAGCATGCAAAGTAGCGCATGGTTTCAATAAAGTTCCATTCATCACGGGCATCTCACCCGATGTCAATTCGTTCTTCTATGTGGAGCACATCATGCATTCACAGTAATTTGTGCTGCATTTACTAGTCACAAACTCTTGTTGTAGAAAATCACTCAGGTTCATTGCCCGCCATGCGGGAGCACGTAGATTGATCCCGTATTTCCATAATTTCATTTGCTGACACCAATACGTGATCGAGAGAGAGGGTTAGCGGGACAGGCTACAGCCGATTATACAGCCACTTAAGCAGAGCCGCTCATGGTAGCGCGCGCAAGCGCGTTCTGACTAGGATACAACACGCTGGTTAATCGTACGTCTGCAGAATATCGTTCTCCAACGCCATCAAATAACTGCTGAGATAGTGTAAGGGGGAGAAGCCACAGCATCTTATCCATCTCTTATACAGGCCGCAACGCGTGAGCGCGTCAGTGCGTTCTGGCAGTGCTTGAGTCAGTTGTTGCGCATGCGAAGTAAGCTGGCCCACTGCATACAACTGACATTCGTTCGATCTCCCGTTTTCATCTAAGACTTGGTTAGGCTGCTCGGTCCCGTGCAGAGGGGCATTTCTTCATGCTCATCATCACCACACCTGACTGGGTTGCGAAGCTCTGCCTCAGCTTTACAGTATATTCTAAACATCCTTCATGTCGGGCTCACTCTTTGATTTAATGCAAGGCAATATTATTTTGTTATCGCAGGCATGATGGCAAAATGCTAAATTAGAATTAAGTTATCAAATTTGGAGCAGAAAGCTAGTTCTGTATTCATCCCAGTATTCGGCACGGCATAACTAGTAGGCCCACCCGACAGCATCAACCAAAAGCATGAACGGTATATTTTGCTCACACTGACCTATTTAGCCTTTCAAATGTTGCGAGAACCATTCGTGAATGGAACTGAATGACCGATAGATGCGATGAAGCTACAAAATACCGTTCTTCACCCTTCATTATTGTTGTGTCATTGCTATTTTTTTGTATTTGTACTAAACACCCTGCATTGGCCATAAGCCCGAAGTATGGGACGAATAAATAATTAAATAAATAAACAAATTAATGTATATAAACTGGTGCTCAACGGCACATTACATGAAGTTTTATAATGCATGCTCTATAAGAGCATGCTAAGACGGCTAGACAAGGTCGTATTCTTCAAGATAACACAAATGCAACAATGTGCCTTCTTTGCGTTTTCAATTAGTGTGTCTGTGCACCTTCCTGTCTTTTGGGATTAATGCTTTTTATTTTTTTATATTTCTGATTCACATTTTATATAACTCGTTACATTTCCGATTCACATACATTAGTTGCATAGTTCAAATATCAAATAAGACACCATTGATTCTACGGTATTTGATCTTCTTGTTGCGAAAGGGGCGAGGTCACAAATACAGCTTTCCCTTACGGAAATGCTATACATGGCCCATAAATAGGTTATATGTGGCCACATATAAGCATATATGTCAGCATGTGTGGCTTTCATTTACCATATATGAATGTATATCTGGCGGAGTCGGTTCATGTATGGGGTTATAAGCAGCCATATATGATGCGGTTGGCCCATATAAGGAGTCAAATCCGGCCTTACTAAGGCACGGCCACACCATATATAACATATCAAGTGGATTCTTATATGTGAAAGTGCGCCCTTATATGGAATGAATCACGTATATATTAAGCACCATGATCACACTTTTATGCGGATTGTAATATATAACAATTTGTACACAAAGCTGACCAGCTTATTTTCTACAGCAATAGGAGTAATAACTATATATGTTATTTCTGCCATAGAAAAAAACCAAAATTTCAGGTCAGCTTTGTGTACGTGATAGTTGCAACTCAGTTGAATGCATGTATGCATACATTCGTGTAACTCGTACAGTTTTCATGGCATTTAGGGTTGTAACAATAAGTTGCACTCAATACAACGTAAGTAATGCATACGAGAGCAGACTTGTTTCACGATGAAGGAATCGTGTTAGGTCACAAAACGTCAAATTGAAGCTTCCGAACCTCGCTATTATGTAGAGCAATCCTATATAGTATTATGTAAAAACAAAGTGCATTCAACCTATATTCTTCATAATAATGCATTGTTTGTAGTGGCAGCCAGAAATAGTACTTTAATGCACTTTTAGCTTCCACATCGGTGGACAAAATTTCTGATTATTTGAAGGTTTTGATGGCTATATGCTCCCTTCATATAACAAGATTTCAATTAATCCTGTTGACCCCTCATCTGCCATTGCTTTCAGCAGCAATTTACCCTAACTGCATGCGCAGTGCAATGATTAAGAGAGTATTTTCAAAAAGAAAAAAGAACTTACGTGAATGCAACTGGCAGGCACTATTATGATTACATTCAAAATGGAAGTTGTACTAATTTATTGCAAAAATACATCTTGCGTTTCCTTTGGCTACGTTTAATGTTCCTGGCTGTGCACATATTAAATTTATTGAAATTGTTATGATAGCACTAGTAAACAAATAATTTGGTGCAATGTTTGCAAGCGTCAAATAAATCTCACGTCATACACATGTACGTTAAGAAAGGTGCAACTGACTTACACGTGATACACATTTAATCGACCTTGGAATGAAATGCTGAAGCTTGATAGCAACATTTAATGTAGGCTGCCGAATTCACAAAACTTCTATTTTGTTTAGGTATGTCATTACTTGGTCGAGGTCACTAATGCGCACGTGCCATCATCAGGATTAGCTTAAACATTGCCTTGCGAATACAATTAGTATGACACATTTTTGCGGGCTGGCGTGATGCCTAAGCCAAACTCTACATTATGTAAACAGCTCTTGCTGTGCAGGCGCGTAATGATTAAAACTGCTTGCGAACAAATCCTTTCAACACCAACACTGTAGTGCATTTACCTGTAAGATATGTATGCTCGTATATACCCAGCAAACTGCGCAATTGCACACTCGCGTATAGAAATTCATGGGCACCCAGACACTAGCATTTCATTCAATGTGGCCAGATATGTTCGGCCTTGTCAGAATGATATGAGTGTATTATCATTATAATAATAATATTATTTTATTGTTTTTGTTGTTGTTATTGTTATTATTGTTGTTGATGTATCTCGCAAAACGTCTAACGTTTCGATTCCATATGCTGTCAATACTGTGTCGCTATGTAAGTTTTATGAGATCAGGGATTTCGGTGTTCTTTTTAATAGCATGCTGAATTTTTTCTACTTGCATTAAATGTGCTGTCATGCGAGGCCTTCGTTCGCTCCCTGTTGTCTTAACATCTCTCGAGAATCTGGTTCTCCTACATCCTTGTACAAATTGTACACCGCAATATGTCGTGCTCAACTTGAGTACATATGCATATCTGATATGGAATGGCCTTGCTAAATCCAGCAGTAGCGTCACTGAGTCAGTCCAGAAAAATTTCATAAGCATTTACCCCCATCATTTCACTAGAATCCTTTCAACACTGCTAGAATATTATATTTGCCATTACTTAACGGCCGCCAAAATCGCGCTGAGCTGTTATTTCTTTACAAGCTGGTTCAGGGTGAGATATTCTGCCCTTCTCGGTTGTAATAATTTTCAAACTCCGCGTAAGTTATCCAGAGAAAATCGACCGTTGCATGTACCTACCAGCTTCTTTCAACACTCTATCCTTTACAGAATACCGAGTCTCTCAAACGTCAACTTTCTTGATTCGTTATGTTTTTCATAGTCTACAGTCATTTTTTTGGTCAGCGAGTGCTGCCCTGCCCTAACGTAGATTTGCATATGCACAGATTCTTCCCTTTTCCATCTTTCAGGAAGCCTTCTGCACGGTTATGTATATTCCACATTATTTTTCAGTCCCATTCTATGAATATCTACTCTTTTATTTGTTATTCCTATTGTGCGTTGATTTATTTTCGACTGCTCGTTTTTGCTCTATTTATTGATCTGCTTTTCTGTGAACATTCTGTATTGTATTGTTTATTTTTGTTTATTTTTGCGCGCGCCAGCACGAAAGACTTTATGGTTGTTCTTGGATACGTTAAAAATGATTTATTATTTATTGGTTGATTGAATATTATTACTATCATTATAAATGCTTGAGAAATAAGATGAAAATTTGACTGAAACGCGTCTTGGTAGCCAGCATACATGAATCAGTGATTTCAGCTCCACGGAATGTCTGTCTCAAAGGTCCTGCACGTGCAGCTTTCTGGGCCCACGAGAGGAAGTTGAAGTCCATTGTCCGAAAAAACTCGCCTGGCTGCACTGCAGCTCTTGGCAAGGTTGCAAGGGGTGCGCACAGTAAAAAATACAAAAAAGGGCGCCCGCCGGAGGGGTGCAAAATTCGGAGAACATTGTTCGAAGAAGCGCGCGTAGGCGCCCTGCAGCCCTGCCGTGGCCTACACCAGTCTGTTGACACAGCAGCAAAGAGAGTGCCGCGGCCCATTTCAAGTAACGACGAAGATAATAGTTTGCGCAAACATTCAGTCGTATGGTAATAATATTGCGTCAATAATTGTTAAAAAATAAAACGTCGTTCGCCAATAAGCTCCGGAAAATTTAGTTCTAGGGATAAGTGCGTAAATCATAGATCTCAAGGAGTAATGTAATGTTCATTGTAATGTTCATTGTCAAGCCTGCATGCACTGTATCCATCCGCGCCATTGTTGGTTTTTTGCTCGCTGGAGTCATGGGTGCAGTGCTGATCGAGTTTGTCCATTTTCATTTCTCTTGCTCTTATTTCGTGTTCAACTACTGCTCCAATTTACACAAGATAATCACGCAGCTCTCAGGAATCTACTTCGCTGTACGTGGCGAAATTGTGGACGGACGTGGAGGTGTTTTGTGTGCGTGTGCGTGTGTACACCGCAGGATTTGCGATCGTCAACTTTTCGTGCGAAAAAAAGGACACCCATGCTTGTGGGCAAGTGTTCCTTCAAAACTTCTTCCTAAAGCAGTACAAATGGACGTAGTGGCTTTAAGGTGTGAATAGGTTATCAGGATTAACAGGCTCCTTGAAAGACAAGTCTCGGTTAAATATTAAGGTAAGTTCATCATTTTCATTACCTTCGCACGTTGTTCATAAATATTATGATAACTCGAAAACATAGCGCATTGCATGCTTGCTGAGTAAATAACTTCATGCTAATCGTGGTTACGTCATTAGGCTGCTTTGTTTAAGCGATACGACAACACTTTCTTTTTTCACTTGATTCAGACAGTGCTCTATTTAAATAATCAAAAAATTTACGCCAGGAAAATATGTGTTTTGTGCCATTGTACTTTTCATAAATATATTGATGTAAATTTACTTTTGCTGTATTTTTCTAGTTTTAACGCTTGAGGAATTACCAAGGAAAAATTACAACTTGCGCAATTACAAATAAAAACAGTTGCAATTTCTCCAACTCCAAGGGTGTCATGAGATTTATGAGCCCGCGTTTGAATTTGTCTTGCGTTTGAATTTATCTTTCTTCGTCTACGTTCTCCTTGTTTTTATATTTACGTCTGTTTTGATAAGGACACGCAGTTAAAATTTTGTTGCTAGTTTGATTCTTCAAAGCAGGGTGCATTGTCACGGATCCAAATGGAAAAATTTAGGAATAGCCCGTAACTTTGTTTCCACCATCAACAATCAGGGTGATATAAGTGTAAATTTGACTGGAATGCGTACATCACAGGCAACATTATCGTTACTGATGTCGCAACATCGCGTGGTTATCCTGAGGAACTGCGCATACCCGCATACATAGTTACACAAAATAATGTGATGTCACGTTTTAATCCGTGAGCATTGTAGATAGTTTTACGCAAGCCGACAAATAAACTGGTCTGATTCATTAGGGTTTGCTCCTGTGTGAAAAAACTGGGGGACCATTAAGCTCCGTTTTTTATAGTTGAACGTGATAGCAGTATCGATCTTGTTTCTTGTGTGTAATTCAATCACTCAGTGTGTACTCTTTATTGCATGATGCTACTTGAACAATTTTATTTGTGGAATAGTACTGTGTAATTGAGAATGTTGAAAGTGTCTCAATGAAGGTTTCGCACATGGCTGTATTTTGTGCAAAAAATGGGTAGCATAGTGTAAAGAACGAGAAATATTATGTAATTACTGAGTTGCGCGAAAAAAATTGAAATACAAAAGAAAGACACCTAGACACAGCACACACTGACAAGTGAAACTTTGTTGGAGAAAACAGACATATATATGCGGTTACAAGAACACGTGCGGTGAAAGAAAATGATTAGATGAGCAGACAGCTTGTATAAATGATGTGCTTCCAGAAAAAGCCACCTCAGTAGCAAGCAACCTAAGCGAGAGTTACGTGACACATGAACCCCCAGCTTTGTTTATGAAATACGCTTCTTCGATTTCCCGCGCTATACCATGTCACTGAATCTAGCTTTAACTACCGTATCATCAAACAAGGGCGCGCAGCCACACTCTACAATGTGATGATTGGTTAGAGAATTGTTGTCTCTTTAGAGAAGCTTTGTGATCTGCAATTATATTATTGAATCCTAAATAATACTTCCCATGTGACAGCGCAGTGCCGTACACCACCTGATGTCCACACGGTGAAAGAAAATGATTAGATGTCTGCCCATCTAATCATTTTTTTCCACCTCATGTGTTCTCGTAACCACATACATATGTCTGTTTTCTCCAATAAAGTTTCAGTTGTTAGTGTGCGCTGTGTCCTGGTGTCTTCCTTTCGCACTTCAAATTTTTCGCGCAACTAAGTTAAGATGAAGTACAAAAGCGCCCAGCAGAACGTGCTTCTCAATATTATGTGTGTAAAATGTTTTAGAACTTTATGCACTCACTACGCAGTCGCAGTCGTGAGGAAATATGCGCAGTAACGTGTGTGCTTTTTGTAATGGTTGGCTGTCTTTAAACCGTGAAGTCACGTTGGTAATAACGTGTTGTGATGCCCGATGACAATGCACGCTTGTATCACGCAATATAGCTGCGATAATAAATGTTGTGCTGCGAAACTTGTATGCAGAATACGTGTATTTGTTAAGCATGACAGTTATTTTCCTTGCATTATCAACAAGAGGAAGTTATTAATGCTTTATTTCCAAGCAGATGCATAGCTGTGTGGTAGAGCACTTGCTTGCCATGCAAATGGCCTGCATGATTTTGATCAACACTCAAACCCGAAAATTTATATTATTTGCTTTATTTGCATTCTCTCTATTTTCGATCAAGGACAAGACGATTTTTCACTTAGAGCCACCGATGCCTACGCCGGAATTTCTGCGGAACGAGCTCTTCACCGCTGTTACGTTAATGATGCATTATTGGCAGAACGGAAAGTGGGTTACGTTTACAAAAGAAATTTTTTAGTGTCCCGTTGGGAAGAAATATCGCTAAAAGCCTCCGTTCCCACGCGCACAGAGACCTATAGACACCAGTTTTAGCAGTCGCTCTATAGGCTATTAGTCACAATACTTGTACATGACAAGCTTGCATACCAATCACTTTTGACCGAACTCCTTAAAAGTTGATTATCAACTCATTTAAGTTATTCAATGCACACGCAGTTCATACGGTCAATAGCAAGTCAATATTTCGTTTTGACTCACTATGGACGCTCCATTGACATGCCAGAAAAGTTTTAAATAAACACACTGTGAAAAATATCTTTACGAAACTCAAATAGGGTTCTTTTATGCTATTTAATATTGTCAAGTCGGAATCGATAAAGCTGAATATTTACTTCCACCGTACTATGTATCAGACCGTGTTGACCATAGGTTCAAGATAATAAATATCGCATGCAAGACTGACGTATTTCAAAATGATTTTTTACAAAGAAAAATTACAGGATGGAACCAAGTGCCTTCTAGCATTGCCTCTACACTCTCAAAAATTTTTTTTATTCCGTGTTAGAATCAGTGTGTTGCATTTTTGGGTGTGTCACATTTTTTTATTTATATATGTATTTCTCTTGCAGATTGTGATTCAGGTCACTTTGATTATTTGTTTGGCTGACTATGTATTTTTTGTATTCTACCTTTTGTAAACGCTTCCCCACTGTAATGCCAATTGGTGCTGTGGGTAATGAAATCAATAGATAAATAAAAAAGTGTGATAAATAAGCAATAAACTTGACCACAAGGAATGTATCTCTTCAGGAAAAGTGGACTAACAGTGACATGTGCCCACCACAAACTTTAAATATGATGCCAAGTTACATTTTTAACAATTAGTGATTGAGAATAACTTGAGATATAATGAGGATAACTTAATTGAACAAGAATGTTCAGGGGGTATGTACTGCCTTTGTTTTGGAGATGATAGTAACTGCATGCAGACCTTTCAACAAACAGCTATATTTCTAGCTGAAGAATGATTTGAGCAGCTATAATTTTTGCTGACGACACAAGCTGAACTAATATAGATGAATCGTCTGAATAGCTATATATAAAGGTATCCATATAAGGCCATATATATCAGCATCCATATAAGACCTTATATGGATGCTTCTATATATATATATAGCCATATATGGCCCTATACAGCAACACCCATAAATGGATATATAAGGCCCATATATGGCTACATCGAGAATTGGGCATATTAGGTTATATAGGGCCCATATGTGGGGATTCCATATAAAGCCAGATATGCACAATTCCTGATGTAGCCATATATGGGTTTTTTTATATGAGTCCATATATAGGTTTTTTATGGGTCTACATGTAGGCACATGCAACAATCGTTAACACACTGCAGCGAAAAGTCCCAAGGAAATTTTTAAAAATGATTCAATTGATTGCATGAGAGATACAGCAATTAAGTGGTTATGGTGCCATTTAGTTTTGTAAATAGTAGTCAACACACCCACTCTACTAAGCAAGGGGACTTCAGAGTTCAGTGACTATTTATTGCATTTTATGAACAGAGGGCAAGGTCGAAGTGGTGCCCTCTTTTAGTTTGACATACGAAAATTTGACGCTCCACAAAAAGGTCCTGCATCTCTGTTCTAAGTACTAATAAAATTGATTCACAAAGTGTGGCTATTAACTGCTGCAAAAAAAGTCAGAATCGGCCCAGTACAAGTGAAGCCGCAAAGATCTGTCACAAGCTGAAACTAAATTCTATTTTATGATCTACCGATGAAAGCGCTGGAAGCTAAGCTTAGAGGGATTACACGGGTGAAAAAATACGCCATGCGCCATGTTATATCTAATACCTCATCGATTATCTAAAACTTGCCTAAAACTATAATGTTTCCGCATATCATTGCCGTGGTATGATTAGTAACTTTCACTAACTATATTTTTGTAGCAGAAGAATTCAGGGGTATCGTATGCAGCAATGCTACAAACCTGATTAATTAGAACTAATGAAAAATAATGACAAACACCGTATCCGAAATGTTATTGGTGTTACTGTAATCTTAGTGTGAAAAAATAAAGGGCGAAGAAAGTTTATGTTTTGCCGCTCGTTGGCTCAGTTCGTCTACAAACTGAGCTACAGTGGTGGCGGTGGTATTCCCATCATAGTACACATTTGTAAAAAAACATTGTTTTGAAACTTAGTGACCATGTTGTGTCACCTCTTTTCTTGTGTTTGTTTATTCAGCGCAAATTTTAATGTACAATACATACTCACAAGCCCAAAGTTTAAGCGTGCTGATACGCACACAGTTTATGCGCATGAAAACAAAAAAACTATGTGAGTTTGGCGCCAGGATCTGAAATATAATCAGCAACTCTCTTTTTTATTTTATTTTTGGCTCAATATTTCATGTACACTGAACTGTCCAGACGTTCTGTGTTGAAGATTGCGCCTTCTGGACATGCCTCCAGAGGCGCTTGTGTAAATTAGGTGACCCAAGCACGCTGAACAAGAGGCGGCGTGTATAAATTGGTTTTTTGCTGCTTTTTAGGCAAGTATAGCTTGTAGTGAAAACGGATACAAGCGTAAACACATGCTTATGCTATTTAAACGTTACTTGCCTTGTTTTCGGAAGTTTACTATTCTCACTTCTAAACTTCATTTCCCTGGGACATTCAGCATAGGCTCACTGAGCTTCAACGTTGCGCCGCCAACATTTAGTATTTATAGCCACTTTCCAGGTTTTAGGCATAGTCAACTCATCATTGTTAATTGATGCAACGCTGAAAAACTTCTTCGCTAAGCCACCAAAATGAAAAAAGTCGGAGGTAGTGAATGCACCAGCAAATAATAAGCAAATCAAAGTCATAAAAATGGGAAAAAAATTGGAGAAACGAAGAGTATTTCTTATTCTCAGGAATACCCAGTCGGTAAGAAATTAGAAGCACGTGCTTCCAGTGACTAAATCGGCAAATATTTGCTTAAGGTCTGTGAGAGGTCGAAACGCTAACCTTGCCTTTTTTTCCCAGAATAACGTTATGTTCTCCACGGATACATTGCCACTCATCTGCTGTACAGGTTAGGTGTGTAAATTTAAACGTGAAATGAGCAAACCCCATTTCCGTGATCATGATTGATTGATATGTGAGGTTTGACGTCCCGAGACCAGCATATGATTAAGAGAGACGCCGTAGTGGAGGGCTCAAGAAATTTGGACCACCTGGGGTTCTTTAACGTGCACCCAAGTCTGAGCACAGGGGCCTACAGCATTTCCGCCTCCATCGTAAATGCAGCCGCCACTGCCGGGATTCAATGCCGCAACCTGCGGGTCAGCAGCCGAGTACCTTAGCCACTACGCCACCATGGCGGGGCCATTTCTGTGATCAAAGGTTGCAGTTGAAAGAGTTGAGATAAGCTTGATTGGTGGTGAAATGATGCTATAATACCTTCGAGAAATTTTGGGGATTTGTTGCCATTTCTGTTTCCATTTTCACTATTTGCGGTTGGGCAAACCACTGAAGTTCATAGGCTAGCTGACCAGCTCTCCGTTCTATTTTCCTGGTTCACCTTCTATTTCCTTGTCCTTTCCATTTTCCTGGTCCAGATGTTGCTCATGATATCATGTTGCAACAAGTGACCGGTGAGAGCGAAAACGTAGTGATGGCACGCGGCGGGTCATAGATTCTACACTACCCTACAGCGATTACGTTTCTTTCGAGCACTTCATGCTTTGTTGTGGCTTTCAGCTTTTTCTGTTATTTTATTGCGCTCTTGGTATTTGAAATCAAAACAATTGGTGGAGCTTACTTATATATTTATGATTGTTTATTTAATTATTTATTGCGAAAAATATTTAGATCGCAGGTGGTTGGTATCTATCTATCTATCTATCTATCTATCTATCTATCTATCAATCCATCTATCTATCTATCTATCTATCTATCTAGTCACGTAGGACCTTTAGCTCTCCTGGCCGTTTTATAATGGTATTGATACCAAACTTGGTATGGCATAACATGACCTCATAAAGATTATATCTGACTTGTCATAACACGAAAATCATGACATGTATGCCATGAATGTTATGATTCACATTTCATGGTCCTGCAGCTCTTGCGGTGGTTTCGCTCACATGGCATGTTGCGAAACTGGTATGGTATGGCATGATTGAATGGCGAACACAAGTGACAGGCCATATTATGAAAATCATGGCATGCGTTTCACGTAACGACATGACTACATGCTGCGCTCCTGATACGCTCGCGGCCGTTTCGCTAGCATCAGATATACAAAATTAGGTACGGGAATGAATGACGAAGGTATGTGACTGATGCAAACATGATAAAAGTGAGATGCGTGTCATGTAACAACATGACTACATGCCACGCCGATGAAGCGCTGGTGGCCGTCTCGCTAGCTTCACTTATACAAAATACGGTATTAAGGGACGTGAATGGATGACGAACGTATGATACTGCTTCACACATGATAAACATGACATGCCTGTCATATAATAACATGACTACACGCTACGCTCATGATGCGCCTGCGGCCGTTTCGCTGGCTTTAAGCGTACTAAACTCGGTATTACGCGACGCGAACCGACGATATATGTAAATGACACATCCAAACATGATAATCACGATATGTGTGTCATGTAACATGACTTCATGCCACAGTCAAAGCACCAATACATTCAGACGTGACGTGGTGTGCGTGCTCGCCGGAGTTCATTTTGCCGCGTCATGCCGCCGTTTTCACGCGAGGTACTGGTCCTGCCACATACTCGCAGGCGCGTGCCGCGCTGCATTGCTCTGACACATGCGCATTTCAGCGCATCCGGCGACTCTTAAGACTCTTAATTACCAAAATAGAGACGCAGTGTTGTCTGCCGTGAAATGCAGCATGTACCTTTTCACGCCGGTTGCCGTCAGGCCGCGTCGACCAACGCTGGTCGCACCTGGCGTCAGACTATAAGTGTTCGCGTTTTGCTGACATGGCGTCACTGTGCCCAGCGTGCGCGCGCGTCAATGCAAAATTGGAGTTTATTGTGCCCTTCTTCATGCATTCACGGTTGTTTTGCTAGCTCCACATATACCAAATTTGGTGTTACGTGCCATCAATGGATGACGAAGTATATGACTGGTGTAAACATGATAATCCTGACACACGTGTCATGTAACAACATTACAACATGCCACGCTGATAGCGTGCTGGCGGCTGTTTTGCTAGCTCCACATATACTAAATTTGGTATCACGTGACGTGAATAGTGCACGAAGGTAAACGACGCATCCAAACATGATATTGATGACACGGAAGTCATGTACGGCATCATTTACTTCCATCTCGTAAAGTTGTGGTGATTTTAAAGTGACATATCAACATTTCTCATTCGTGCTTCGCATATCGTTTCCCACATTACGTGGGATCTGCCTTTTTTTTCTTATTCATGAGCAAGTGCACGCCTTCTCCAATGCATTCAACCAACTGTTTTCATGCCTTGATTAAGCCATGTAGGCCTGTATCAACTAAAACTTGTGCGTCTCATCAAGTTCACTTACGATACTCGCTCCCCTCTCACTATTTATATAGAGTTTTGCTGTGCTATCAGCTATCATGTAATTGATGAGGAACCCCCTCTGTAGTTCTCTTCAGTTTCATCGATTACCAAATGTAACGAAAGCTTCATTAGTGCCCTGGTTGCCCATAATTATACATTTTAAGAACTATGACTATGCGCCCAGAAAACAAGTTGCCTTTGAGAGCGAACAGTACACAGTACAAAGCAGTTTGGCTTGACTGAACGCAAAGTATTCGCACACAGTTGTGTCTGCAAAGCCACAACCTTGTTTACTCTTTTAGTTCATACCCTATAGAACATTCACTGTCATTCACTGAAATTAACTGTTCCCGAAATTGAGTGAAGAGGAGCCTATCTACTATGTCAAAAAGAATAAGAAGTGCTTTTATGTACTTTTGTCTAGGAATTAATAAATAGAATAGACACAAAGTTCATTTGTTTTCGAGAAAATATTTACTCTTTTTAAATATTACAAAAACATACAAAGTAGCCACCTTTAATCAAAGAGGAAATCGTAAAGAGAGTGATTTGACGGACGAAAAAAAAACTTAATGTCCGATGTTCAAGTAAGGGGCCAGACAAGTGCACATTGCAATTATTGTTACAGTGGTTTTGCCCCAACAGTACCTCTCATTGTGAGCACTTTTGTTCTGTACTCTAGGTTGAAAGAGAAAGGAGCTGGAACTTAGCCGCGTGCTTCAGCACTAGTGGGTCAGTTTTATCATGTTTCATACCATCCGCTCATGTGAGGGCTGCGCGACTTCACAGGCGTAACATTATGCAGAGCATTGCAGGTACAGCACTGACAAATTTCACAGAATATCAGCACTTGGTATATATGTGGCACCGGTCATTTTGTGAAAAAAGTAAATTAGAAATGGCAATTACGAGGCTGCGCTGTGAGGTGCCAAAACTAAATTTCTACCAACCCAAGTCAGGTGAGGCTCTTTCTCCAATGTGCGACTTCTGTCACGAGCTAGAAACTATAGATCATTGCTTCTAGGGGTGAAACTCTTCAGGCCTGCGTCGTTCCCTCTCCTGCAATTGTAGTAGTAATATGCAGCCGCTCTTAGTTTATGAGTTGCTATACAGATATTTTTATGTGTATATGTCCTAGAAAAAAATATAACTAGATGACGTTAGTGGTTTTCACAACATATACAAGTAAAAGATGATGAGTGGGACCAAGCGTCCGTTTGTCCGTTTGGGAGTTCATGCACACGAGCACCCGTCCGTTCGCCCCTCCATCCATCTATCCGTGCTTCTGTCCGGCCGTCCGTTCGTGCTTCTGTCAGTCCGCGCGTGATTGTGTGCTTATCTCTGTCCCTGCATTAGTCTGTCTGTGCGTCTGTTAGTATGTCTGGCAGTCCAATTTTTTGTCTGTTCATCTGTCCGTCCATTCATGCACGCGTACTCCTGTCATTCTGTCTGTCTATTCATGTTTCCTTCCGTTTCTTTGCCCATCCTTCCGTACGTACTTCCGTCCGTTAATCCGTGCGTCTGTACGTTCGTATGTCTGTCAGTCTCTTCATGCTTCCGTCTATCCGTGCGTTAATCCATCCTTCTGTGAGTTCATCCATGAGTTCATCTGTGAGTCCATTCATGCGTCCATCCGTCTGTCTGTCTGTTCATGCGTCTGAGCTTCTGTCCATCCATCCGTGCCTCTGCCCGTGCTTTCGTTCGTGTGGACGCACGGATGGATAAATAAACGCTTCGCTTCATTAATCATCATTAACACCATTAATATTGTTACGGAGCTCGCAAACACACGGAAGAGAGAAATGAGCGTATTTCCTATATTTACATGCCAAAGTGACGCTTCAGAGCTGCCAGTCTCTCGCGCGGCGAGTCCACTTCTTTTTCATCGAACTGTTGTCCACGACGGTAGAGCCATGCCCACTGCCTCGTAATATCACCCCCGGCGAACAAAGCGCCGTCACGGCGCCCCTAAGTCAATCAGGACTGGCAGTATAGTAGGGCTTTAGGCGCGACACATGAACAACATCAGTAGATGGTGTAGCAGAGGATGAGTGCGGTTGAACGGGAGTGATGAGGTAGTCGACGTCGGTGACCTTGCGGAGAACTTTGTAGGGTCCTGTGTATCGTGGGAGGAGCTTCTCGCACAAACCTTCACGTCGATACGGCGTCCAGAGTAGGACAAGAGAGTCATCAGGGTAGTCAACGTCGCGGTGCGAGTCATCGTAGCGGACTTTTTGTGCGGCCTGAGAAGCACTGAGCCGAGTGTGCGCGATTTGGCGAGCGACGCGGGCTCGAGAAGCAGCGTCCTGCGCATAGACCGTTGGTTGGATAGTAGCAGAAGGAAGGAGTGTGTCGAATGGCAACGCAGGGTTGCAGCCGTACAAAAGAAAGAATGGAGAGTAGCCGGCGGTGTCATGTCTTGACGAATTATATGCAAATGTAACGTAGGGGAGCATTGCGTCCCAGTCACGGTGGTCAGCAGAGACGTACATAGACAACATGTCTGTAAGAGTTCGGTTGAGACGCTCCGTGAGACCGTTAGTCTGGGGATGGTAGGCAGTAGTAAGGTGATGTTCGGTAGAGCAGCTCCGGAGGATTTCGTCGATAACTTTTGCGAGGAAGCAGCGGCCCCGATCCGTCAAAAGCTGGCGCGGAGCTCCATGCCGCAGAATGACGTCATTTAGGAGAAAGTCTGCGACGTCTGTAGCGCAGCTAGTTGGCAATGCACGAGTTATCGCGTATCTGGTCGCATAGTCGGTTGCGACAGCGATCCACTTGTTGCCTGACACGGACGTCGGGAAAGGTCCGAGCAAGTCGAGGCCGATGCGGAAGAATGGTTCCGGGGGAATGTCGATAGGTTGGAGCAGGCCAGCCGGACGGAGAGCAGGACGTTTCCGACGCTGGCAGCGCTCGCAAGCAGCGACATAACGGCGCACAAATTTATACATGCCAGGCCAAAAGAACCGTTGCCGCACGCGGTGATAGGTGCGTGAAAAACCCAGGTGTCCCGCCGTCGGTGCGTCATGCAGATGTTGAAGAATAGTGGCACGCATGTGTTGGGGAATAACTAACAAATATTCCGGGCCATCAGACTTCATGTTGCGACGATACAGAATGTCGTTGCGAAGGACATATTGACGGAGAGAAGGGTCGGAATGTCCTGAAGATACTCGCTGAATGACCTTCTTGAGGGTTGCGTCCCGGCGCTGCTCTGTGCCGATGTCGTGCAAATCAGATATGGCGAGCACACAAGAATCGCCTTCATGGACAGCGAGGCTAGTAGGGTCCACCGGATAACGCGAGAGACAATCAGCATCTTGGTGCAACCTGCCCGACTTATAAATTACGTCGAAGTTATACTCCTGGAGACGTAGAGCCCAGCGACCTAGGCGGCCAGTTGGGTCCTTGAGCGACGACAGCCAACACAGAGCGTGGTGGTCCGTAATAACTGAAAACTCGCGGCCATACAAGTAGGGGCGAAATTTCGCTACAGCCCAGACCAACGCAAGACACTCGCGCTCTGTTATCGAATAGTTTCGCTCAGATGTGGAGAGAAGGCGGCTGGCATACGCAATAACACGCGTTTGGCCTCCCTGGTGTTGAGCGAGGACGGCGCCGATTCCGTGAGCACTGGCGTCTGTGCGTACTTCAGTCGTCGCAGACGGGTCAAAGTGAGCCAGTATTGGTGGTGAAATGAGCAGGTCGATCAGCGTGGAAAACGCAGCTGCTTGGTCTTGGCCCCACGAGAAGGGCACGTTCTTTTTGAGAAGATCAGTTAGTGGTCGTGCAATTGTAGCGAAATCGCGTATAAAGCGGCGGAAGTACGAGCATAAGCCCACAAAACTCCGAACATCTTTGGTTGAAGAAGGCAGAGGGAAATTCTTGACAGCGCTAATCTTGTCAGGGTCAGGTCGGACGCCAGCAGCACTTACAAGATGACCAAGGATCGTGATTTGTTGTCGGCCGAAATTGCACTTTTTCGAGTTCAGCTGGAGTCCTGCTCGACGAAAAACGGCTAAAATGGTCGACAAACGAGTTAAGTGAGTTTCAAATGTTGGGGAAAAAACAATCACATCGTCGAGGTAGCAAAGACAGATGGACCATTTATAACCACGAAGAAGAGAGTCCATCATGCGTTCGAACGTTGCCGGGGCGTTGCACAGCCCAAAAGGCATAACCTTGAACTGATAAAGGCCGTCCGGTGTGATGAAGGCAGTCTTTTCTCGGTCTAAGTCGTCGACAGAAATTTGCCAGTAGCCCGAACGCAGATCAATAGATGAGAAGTATCGCGCGCCATGAAGGCAATCAAGGGCGTCGTCGATTCGTGGCAGCGGATATACGTCTTTGCGGGTTATCTTGTTCAAGGCACGGTAGTCAACGCAAAATCTCCAGCTGCCATCCTTCTTTTTCACTAAAACAACAGGTGACGCCCATGGACTTGAAGAGGCCTCTATGACTCCTTTGGAGAGCATTTTCTCGACTTCTCGTTGTATGACCTGGCGTTCGGACTGGGAAACACGATACGGTCGCCGTCTAACAGGATTAGCATCGCCGGTATGTATTTGATGACGCACGAAGGACGTTTGACCTAAAGGGCGGTCATCGAAGTCGAAAATATCTCGGTAGGTAGTCAGAACGTGGTGAAGTTGCGCCAACTGACAGGGCAGAAGATCAGGGGCGATCATCATCGTGATTTCGTCGCTAGGTGCGTTTGCTCGGCTGGCTGCAGTATGGGACGAACAGTCTTCAGGGTCCAATGCCACGATGCTACATGCATCAAGTGGGGAAACGTGGGCTAACGAAATGCCTTGCGGGAGAACTTGGGTCGAACTACTGAAGTTAAGGAGCGGAAGCTGAACGTAGTTGTCCACAATAGTCACGATTGTATGCGGCACAGCAACACTTCGAGCCAAGAGCACATCCACCAATGGAGACACTATGTAGTCACCGTCAGGAAGAGCTGGTGATATCGTTAAGGCAACACACGTGGTGGCTTGCGGTGACAGCCGAACATAATCAACAGCGCACAAGCGGTGTGACGGTGAGGACGGCACAGGTCCAAGTCGAGGCAGTTCAAGTTGAAGAACGCCGGTTGCACAGTCGATGAGAGCAGCATGGGTGGACAAGAAATCTAAACCAAGAATTAGGTCATTTGGGCACTGCTCAATAACTGCAAAGAGAACAGATGTGGGGTGATCGGCGATAGTGATGCGTGCTGTGCACATTCCTGTGATGGCAAGACTTCTTCCGTCGGCGACACGAATAACGCCAGGGGCAGCCGGTGTGAGCACTTTCTTCAGGCGGCGACGAAGTCGGGCACTCATCACAGAAATATGCGCCCCAGTGTCAACAAGTGCAGAAACAGTCAGGCCGTCAACGTCGACGTCGATCAAATTTCGTCGTGTCGGCAGTACAAGGAGAGGATTTGAGGTCGGTACCGAGGATGCAGCTTCACCTCCAAGAGCTGCACCGCTTAGTTTCCCTGGTGAGAATTGAGCGGGGAGGTCGGGCGTCGTCGTAGAGGAGAAGGGGACGACGGGCGACGTCCTGGCGGCGAACGAGACTGGTGACGTCGAGGCGACGGTGAGCGGCTGTGCTGCGTATCAGGGGCATCGCAGGCGTAGGAATCGACGGGCAGAGGCCGGCGGTAGTTGTCGGCGATCGGCTCAGGAGGTTGGAAACGACGGTAGCTATCGGTGCGGCGAGCAGTGTTATACTGGTTTCGGGACGAAGACCAATGGTTGTGGCAATACCGTGCGACGTGACCTATGCGGCGGCAGTTAAAGCAGATCGGCCGATCATCCGCAGTTCTCCATTCGGCCGGATTGCGAGAGCGTGGATAAGACCTTTCTTGAGGTGGTGACCTGGGGCGAGGCGGCGACCTTGAACGGAAGCCAATTGGTCGAGACTGAGCAACGGCGCAGACATCGAAGCCCAAATTGCTCAGTTCTTCCCGCACAATCGACTGTACCAAGCAAACCTGAGGTACTTGCAAATCGACGTGGCCGTTGGCGGGAAGAGTAGGTGTAATTGCTTCGATTTCCCGCCGGACAATTCGCGTAATTTCAGACGCTGGTGAAGACTGCCGATGGGAGGACAGTCCATCTTCGCAGGAGGACGTCGCTGCGGTGTTCGGCAGTCGAGTAAATGATCTTGAAATCCGCCTGCTTTTGGCCAGTTCAAAACGCCGGCATTCCTCAATAATTTCGTCGACGGTCGCACAGTTCCGGCACATTAGCAGGTTGAACGCGTCGTCCGCTATGCCCTTGAGGACGTGGCCAACCTTGTCAGACTCCGACATGTCGTTGTCAACTTTACGACATAGAGCCAGCACGTCCTGTATATATGAGATATACGGCTCTGTGGACGTCTGAGCACGTATAGACAACTCCTTCTTTGCAGCCGCCTTTCGACCGATGGGCTTCCCAAATAAGTCGCGAAGCTTTTCCTTGAAGGTGTCCCAACTGCCGATCTCCTCCTCATGGTTCTCGTACCAGACTTTGGCCGTGCCTTTCAGGTAAAACAGCACATTGGCCAGCATAAGAGTCGGATCATACCGGTTGAGAGCACTGGTGCGTTCGTAGTCGGCTATCCAGTCGTCGACATCAACTTGGTCCGTACCGCAGAACGTTCCAGGATGCTTCGGATGCGTCAGCACGTACGTGGGTGGGGGTGGGGCCAGTGGAGGCGTTGCCGTGGATGGTGCGGGCGTCGCCGAGGCCGATGGAGAGGTGGCCGTGGGATCAGTCCCGTGTTCCATCACGGAAACTCCGATTTGACGACCACTGCGGAGCTCCGTTGTATGGCGCTTCGTTACCCAGCACCTCCACCAATTTGTTACGGAGCTCGCAAACACACGGAAGAGAGAAATGAGCGTATTTCCTATATTTACATGCCAAAGTGACGCTTCAGAGCTGCCAGTCTCTCGCGCGGCGAGTCCACTTCTTTTTCATCGAACTGTTGTCCACGACGGTAGAGCCATGCCCACTGCCTCGTAATAATATCATGTAAGTTTTTTATGGATGAATCTTTTTTTAGTCTAACCTTGTGCTGAGTCAGGCGAAACCAGCAGTATCTCCAGAACAGTATAATTGATGGCACTGTTTCATCCCCATTTATCGTCTTATTATTAGATGGTGTTAGACCAGTAAAAGTGTGTTCAAAAATACAGACGGATGGACGCTCGGACGGGTGGATGGACGCAGGCACGCACAGACGGACTAATGCACGGATGGATAGACAGACGGACAGATGAATGCACAGACAGACGAATGAAAACGCGGATGATTGCACGAATGAACGCTTCGCTCTGCTTGTCATCATCCAATGCGTTGATATACTGTGATTTTTTTTTACCTGAACGCAATTTACTACACCTAGAAGATCAAAGTTCGAAAATCATTTACGGACTATGCGAAGAAATTTATCTGGGCGGGGGATTCTACTTTTCGGAGCCTCCATTTCCGGATGCGCCAGTGCAAAAATTTGCGTGCTTGTGCGGATCCAATTTATCTGAATGAAAACAAGCGACCAACATACAAACCTAAATTATTATCCTTGTTTGTAAACATATCTGTATAACTTTTATTTTCTTAAATTCTATCCTTTTTTTAAAATAGGAAGTTGTTTCAATGTAATAATAGTACAAATAAAACGCAACAAATTTTGCAGGTTTGAGCACACATCTCAACTCTATTTTATATTGTTTAGAGTTCTTCGTTCATTACTCGAAAATTTTATGGATTTTATTAGACCACTCAATTCTTAGGCAATATCTTAAACTTCGTAGTTTGTCTTTGTGTCTCTTCTGTTATGAGAAATAAATCGTGTACCATTACATACTATTTTGTCACCAGTTCTCGTCACTGTTAAAAAACTCAAGAACGCCACCTCTTCAAAATTTGGGTCTAGAAATATCAGAATCAGTTCTTCAATTTTTCGGCACGTCTACTCTGAGCAAAACATGGATGTTTTCTTCGCTGTGGAGGAATTTATTATTCAGTGTGAAAGAATATTTAGCTGTAGTCTTCACCTTTTAAATATGTAATAATTGTCATTTCGTAATTTGATTAGGTATCTTAGTTTTATCTAGCTTTCATGAAAAGTTTACAAAAGAAAATGCTAAACGAAACTCACCTACTACTTTGCAAATAGTTGTGATGCTCACAGAAAACGTGCACTACGCTTTCTTGGCCTATCCCCCTGAGTGAGTGTGAGCCATGAGTCCAAGGAGTCAAGTTCTTGTTCTTGTTCACCTATTGTCAATGGCACATACCCACTATAAGGGATTGGCCGAGAATTGAGTGGTTTTAAAAATTATTGTTCAGACTTAGAATACATACTTGGCAAATTCTGTGCTTTGGGTACGAGCCATCAGAGAAGGAGAAGAAGAAGAAGCTGCACACGCTAACCTTCCTGAACGTCGCCTTCGCCTCGTTTTGTTCGGACGCCAGCTGGATCGTCGCGTGGCTCCACCGAAGGCTATGCCCACCAGCCCACCCTGCAAAGAACAGGAGCTCCAGCCTGTTGCAGACTGCAGCCTGCGCGAAAGGGCACCCCATTCGACGCCTGGCCGAAGAGGAGTACGAGGGTTCTCGTGGCAAGTGAGCTGTGCGGAAGGCTCTGCCCACCAGCCTGCCCTGGAAAGGAGAACAGGAGCTCCAGCCTGTTGCAGACTCCAGCCTGTGCGAAAGGGCACTCCATTTGACGCCTGGCCAAAGAGGAGTATGAGGGTCCTCGTGGCAATTGAGCTGACGTTGTGCCAGACTTGCGACGGCCGCGATGCTGCTCACCAGGTTCTCGGGGACAGAGCTTCTGCTATGCAGCCAGCATCGGACATCCCCTGTTCACGACCTCTGGAAGTCGAGGATTACCGTGAAGGTGGCAGCAGGCTTTCTTATCCTCGTCGTGATCTCGGCCGTGCTAGTCGCCCCAAGGCCCCTTCCGGAACTGCAGATGGACTTAGGCCTGCAACACCCGGCCATGGCTGGGCTTGTCCTCGCATACTTTTGACAACATCAACGCATCAAAATCGGCTGCCGGCGGTGGCTTCCCAGCTGTAGCCTCGGGTGCTGTGCGCCGGAGGGAGGCCTTGCTCGGCTTTGTCCTGCGGGAGAGGAACAAGACGGCCATTGGATGGCCAGGAGATGACTACGACGAGCTAGACAATACCTAACTGATCAGTTGTCTGAACTGTATTTTGTGTTTATAATCTTTCTTCATGTCTTGATTATCAAATATCTTCTACGCATAAAGCCCAGTTTTATCAATGTCCTGCGTATAGTCCACTAGTATGTCTCCCAAAGGAGCCGTGTTCAATTTCGACATTCATATCTAGAAGCATTTCAGCAACAATTACGCGTCTAATTAAAATACGGACACTGAATTTCCTATAGATGGGTAAAAATTAGGTATAGTTTCTACATTGATGACAAGAAGGAGTTAGTTATCGTCTGCCGAGCAGAACTGAGAAAGATGGGTAAACTTTTTTATGAGTCAAATTGATATTTTTCGCGCGTACGTTCAGTTTCGTAAAGCAGTAGATGAGTTTTAAAAGCGAAGCATTTCTTAGCAAAACTTCGGAGACTTTGAGCGTATCTATCTATCTATCTATCTATCTATCTATCTATCTATCTATCTATCTATCTATCTATCTATCTATCTATCTATCTATCTATCTATCTATCTATCTATCTATCTATCTATCTATCTATCTAGCTAGCTAGCTAGCTAGCTATCTATCTATCTATCTATCTATCTATCTAGCTAGCTAGCTAGCTAGCTAGCTAGCTTGCTAGCAGGCCACTTACCACTTCTAACTCTCCTGGCCATTTCGATAATGGTATCGATATCATATGGCCTAACATGACTGTATGAAGAACATATTTGACGAGTCATAACATGAGAATCATGACAGGTATGGCATGATTGTCATAATTTACATTTCATAGTCCTGCAGCTCTTGCGGTGGTTTCATTCACATGACAATTTGCAAAACTGGTATGGTTTGGCATGATTGCGTGTCGAGCACAAGCGACAAACCCTAACATGAAAATTATGACATGCGTGTCATGTAAGTCATGAGCCATGACTACACGCCACACTCATGACTACACGCCACACTCAGCCGTTTCGCTAGCTTCACATACACCAAATTTGGTAGTACGCGACCTGAATGGACGACAAAGGGATGTGACTGGTGCATGATAATCGAGTGATGCGTGTCATGTAACAACATGACAACATGCTACTCTCATGATGCGCTCACAACCAGGTAGTCGAAAAAGCTTTTTGACTACCCTAGTGACCGACATTTACACAACGTAAGAATAACAAGGGCACATCCAGAGAGCAAGTCACCATTGAGAGCGAACCGTACACAGCACAAAGCAGTGTGCCTTGACTGAAGGCAAAGCTGTCATACGCAAAGGTGTCTGCAAAGACACAACCTTTAGACCTTACCAGTTCTTACGTCATTGACCATTCGATTAGATGGCAATTGAGAGCTCCCGAAATCGAGTGAAGAACAGCCTATTTACTACGGCAAGAAGAATGCAAAGTGCTTTTACCTATTTTTGCCTATGAGTCAATGAATATATTAGGCAAATTTCACTTTCTTCTTGACGGAATGATTCTTTGTGTGTTCTATGTGTGTTCTTACAAGAACACACATAATAGCCAAATAGTGATTTGACAGAAAAAAGAAAAATCACAGCATATCCACGAAGTGAATGATGATGAGTGAGGCGAGACGTCCGTCAACCCGTCCGTGCTTCTGTCCGTCCGTTCGTTCTATCTTCCGTCTGTCTGCGTGACCGTTCATGCGTCCATCCACCCATGCGTGAGTCCGTCCGTGAGTCCGTCCATCCGTCTGTCTGTCTGTCTGTCTGTCTGTCTGTCTGTCTGTCTGTGTCTGTCTGTCTGTCTGTCTGTTTGTCTCTCTGTCTGTCTCTCTGTCTGTCTGTCTGTTCGTGCATCCATCCGGCCGTACGTCCACGCGTCTATCCATCCGCAATCCGTGTGCCAGTCTGTCTGTCAATCTGTCCGTCCGTGTGGCCGTCTAGTACCCAAGTACCGCCACCTCCTATCTCGCATCCCTTGTGGCTCATACCCGCTCTAGAGCGGGTATGTGTCACCGGTGGGTACGTACTACTACAAACGTACAAGAGACGGACACATCCATTAAGGAGCTTCACCCCTAAAAAACTTCATTGGCTAATGTTCAAAGGAGGAGGCAAAACCAGTGATCATGGCATTTATTGGTTTCTCCTTGTTACTGTGCTTTTACCCCAACAGTGCGGCTCATTGTGCGCACTTTCATTCTGTATTCTAGGTTGAAAGAGAACGAAGCGGGAGCTTTGCTATGTACTGCAGCATCAGTCGGCCAATTCTCCCATGTTTCACACCACCGCTAATGCGACGGCTGCACGATTTCACAGGCGTAACATTATGCAGAGCATTGCAGTTACAACACTGACAAATTCCACAGAATATAAGCACTTGTTGTGTCCTTGGCGCTTGTCACACTCAAACTAAACGTGGCAATTACGAGGCTGTGCTGTCGGGTGCCGACTAAATTTCTACCAACCACGGTCAGGTGAGTCTCTTTTTTCATTGTGCGCTTTCTATCACGCGCTAAAAACAATGTATCACTTCTATTTGACCTGCAGCCATTTACTACAGCTAGAATATCTACGTTAGAAAACTGTTTACGTGCTATGGAAATGAATTTATACGTGACCCAGATTCTCTTTTTTTAGCAGCCTCAATTTCTGGGTTTGCCAGTGTTAACGTTTGCGTAGTTGTACGGAAATATTTGAATGAAAGCGAAAAACTAGCATAATAACTTATATTATCATTATACTCTGTCAACATATGCTTAACAATCGTTTCTCTTTATTTCTGTTTTCTTTTTTAAAATAGGGTGTTGATTTAATTTATCAGCTATTACTAATAAAAAGGTTTTACTTTGTAGTTGTCAGTGAGCGTATTGTTATATATTGTAATGACTTTCTTTCATTACCTCGATTACTTGAAAATTCAAGATTTCTTAAGAGCAGTATAGTCTTGGTCAATATCATACAATGGGTATTTATCGTCTCTGGCTCTTGTGTTATGACGAGGAAACCGTTAGCAACTATTTTCTATCTTATCATTGTCATTGAGAAAACAACTTCATAGCGCGACCTCTTCAAAATCTGGGTCTAGAAATATCTGAATCAGTTGCTCTTTCTTTCACCGCCTCTCCTCTGGGCTAAACAGGCATGTTGTATTTGCTATTGAGGAATCTATCAATCAGTTTAAAGAATAGCTAGCTACATTCTTCATCTTTTAAATATCTCATCAATATTGATTCGTAAATGATGTCGTTATATTAGTTAATTCTAGTTCATCCACAACTTGATAAATTCTCTGCATTCGGTATGAGTCATCAGAGAAGAAGAAGAAGAAGAAGAAGAAGAAGAAGAAGAAGAAGAAGAAGAAGAAGAAGAAGAAGAAGAAGAAGAAGAAGAAGAATAAGAAGAAGAAGAAGAAGAAGAAGAAGAAGAAGAAGCTGCACATCCTATTCTTAGTCCTCCCAGTCGCTAGCCTGGGGCTGAATTTCACTATAGAAAACATACTTTCCTTCGGTTCTTACGATCTGGGCTTCAGCCACGAGAACGTTTTCTATGCAGTTTGCAAGTACCTTAATGAAAGTAAAAGAATTCAGCTTTTAATTGCGTGATTATCGTGCAAAAAAAAATCCAACATACACAAGAGCATTGCTTAACCATGCTGATTCCTATTCAAGGTAATGCATAATTGTCTTATCTGAACGAGTGACAAACATCTATTGCACTCCTTTCATTCTGCCTAGGGTGTCTTTTCTTTTATTTTCTTTTTTTTCTGGTGGGTGGTTTTGATATTGAAAAAAAATCTTACTTAAGTCATCGATTCTTGGCCAATCTCCCTGAGTGGGTACGAGCCACGGCTGTGGAATCATCATCATCATCATCATCACCATCATCATAACGTTCCTGCAGTAGCTGGCGCTTTCGATTGCACGTCCTGTGAGAGGGGATTGGCCACACTTATCACCTTTGGTTCTTCATTAGCGGTAGAATTTCATTTTGCTGAATTTTCAGGAGCCATCAATGCCGGTCTCCGGTCCCGGGTAGGGCTCGCCCTGGTCAGCCAGTCGCCCTGCTGAATCGGTACCACTGGAGTGTTTCCTCAAGAACGGCGTAAGCAGTTTGCCTGTCGCGCTTGTGCCCACTGATGGTGGAGCCATTCAGTTGAGTGAAACGGAGGTGTTTCAAGGCGAACTTCGCATCATAAGTGGTCATTTTCTGGACATCTCGGAGGTGAGGCGTTTCGGCAAGACTGGCATACTATGCAGGTCTTCAAATATTCAATGCTTAACAGACTTACTGGCCGCCACGAGATTTGCGTTATTGCTGTTCACGCTTTTATCCCCTTTCATCTTGCTTGCGTGAAGGGCATTGTTCGTGGTGTTCCAACATCAGTCCTGAAGCATTCTTAAACATGGTCTCTCCGGCCGGCGTGATATCTGTCTACACATGCACCAAACCTGTAGGTGATACGCGAGTCCCTACTGAAAGCGTCATCGTTACCTTTACTGGTCTCACACGCCCCTCTGAGCTGAAGGCCTGGCCTTATCTATTCCGTGTAGAGTCATTGACACCTCGCCCACTGCAATGCCGTAACTGCTGGTGATTTGGACATAGCGCTAATGCTTGCAGGTCCTCATTGAGATGTGCGAATTGCGGTAGGGCACATGCCACATCAAATTGTCAGGAAGACAACAGCAGGTGTTGCCTATGTGATGAAGCACACACAGCCACGGACAATAGCTGCCATGCTCGAGAACGTGAAACACAAATTCTAGAAATAATGAAGAAACGCCGTTGTTCTCGGTCTGAGGCAACATCCTTAATTAAAGAGCGCGAAGTGGGGTACGCTGCTGCTACGCCACGCCAGTGTGGGTCAATTCAAGCGACTGTCGCTTCCGCGGCGTCGGCAGCGATAGTTAGAACCACGCTGATGATTATGGAACGGCTTTTCAACACCTTTGCTGAAGGTCTGACCGAGATGCTCGCCACCAGGTTAAACAGCCTTATTCCCTCCTTCGCTGCACACACTGTCACGGTCCAGGGTGAAGCTGACCATCTCGACAATCAACAAAATAATCGGCGTCAAGAAGATGTTCCCCAGAAACGCTCGTCAGCGCTCAGTCGCCGACCCCTAAGAGGCCCAGTGGGTCGTTTGGTGACATGAGGCTTGGTAATATTATTCATAAACGAAGCAATGCTCCATTGTCTCCAACCAGTTTGCCAACGTCGAAACCAAAAAAAGTTATTACTGATACCAACAACGAGCAGGGCGTTTTGCGTTCTGCAGTCGAGTCAATTATATTAAGTCCATCATAGCGCCTGTAAAGGTTCTCCAGTGGAATTGTTGTTCCGTATCTTCCGCTTACATAGATCTTATTTATCTCATACAGCAAACAAATCCTAATATTGTTTTACTTCAAGAGTCTTGGCTTTCAGTGAACCAAACATTTACTTTGAAATATTTTCGAACTTTTAGACTGGATCGGCCAGGTAGAGGAGGTGGATTATTGGCCCTAATATCTTCAAAAATGTGTCATCAAGTTACTGTAACTTTCGAACATATTTGTCCGGATTGTGAATTGTTAGGAATAGATTATTTGTTACCTGACTCCAACAGGATTACAGTGATTATTGCGTACTTTCCGAATGGAGTAAGACGCACAGATCACCTAGATTGTGTTATCGAGAATTCTTCGTCAAATTCAATTTTATTGGCTGGGGATTTTAACTCGCATCACACTTCTTGGGGGTTTAAAACAGATGGCTGTGGCAAAAGATTGTGAAATTAGTTGAAGGATAATAATTTTCGCTGTCATAACTGTGGACAAGTTACCATTCTACGCGGGATAAGCTCATCAACATTAAACCTAACTTTTTCGTGTGGCCAGTTTATAATTTCATCGTGGGAAACGTTTGATAATGGGACGAGTAGTGATCATGTACCGATTACCTATGAAGTAATGCTACCACAACTCACCTCTCCTATCCAGCAACAACGGTTCACCAACTATAAAATTTATAAAACTGTTTTAAACTATGTGCGGGCATGTTAGAGAACACTAGTAGGTAGAAACTTACGGAGGAAACGCTCATTTCCCTGCCGAGGGTTTCAAAGCAGTGTGCACAAGCCCGATTAAGCAATCACGTTATACTGTTGAAGCAGAAGCTGAAGCATACTCCAAATTTTAAGTGCGAAGCATTTCTGAACAAACTTCGGTGACTTTGAGCGTATCTATCTATCTATCTATCTATCTATCAATCTATCTATCTATCTATCTATCTATCTATCTATCTATGTATCTATCTATCTATCTATTTAGACGCTTACTACTTGTAGCTCTCCTGAGCGTTTCAATAGTGGTAACAATACCAAACTGTGTACGGCATTATATGACTATATGAAGAACATTTTTTACTGTAGTCATAACATGAAAATCATTACATGTATTTCACGAATTCATGATTTACATTGCATGGTCCTGCAGCTCTCCCGGTGGTTTTGTTCGCATGGCATGTAGCATGTCATGATAGCATGGCGAACACAAGCGACAGACCCTAACATGAAAACCATGACATGCGTGTCATGTAACAACACGAATACATGCCACGCTCAAGATGCGCTCGTGGCCATTTCACTATTGTCACACATACCAAATTTGTTATTACGGTACCTCGATGGATGACGAAGGCATGTGAATGGTGCAATCATGATAATCATGAGATGCGTGTCATGTAACCCCACGACTACATGCCACGCTCATGATGCGCTAGTGGCCGTTTCGCTAGCTTCACTCATGTCAAATTTGGTGTAACGGACGTGAATGGATGACGAAGGTATGATAGCGGTGCAAACATGATAAACACGAGATGCGTGTCTTGTAACAACATGACTACATGCTACGCTCATGAAGCGCTCGCGGTCGTTTCGCTAGCTTCGCGTGTACCAAACTGGTATTACGTGACATGAACGGATGACATTGGTCAATGACACAGCCAAACATGATAATCACGACATGCGTGTCATGTAACATGACTACATACCACACTGATGATGCACTCGCGGTAGTTTCGCTAGCTTCACATAGGCCAAATTATGTATTGCGTGATGCCGATGGGCGACGAACGTATGTTACTGGTGCAAACATAATAAAGTTGATATGCGTGTCATGTGAGAACATAACATAGCGCGCTCGTAGCGTGCCTCGCGGCCGTTTTGCTAGCTCCACATTTACTAAATTGGATATCACATGACGTGAATAGATCACGAAGGTAAACGACACACCCAAACATGATAATCATGACATGGAAGTCGTGTACGGCATTATTCACCTCCACCTCGTAACGTTGTGCTGAGTTCAAAGTGACATATCTACATTCCTCATTCATTCTTTGCATATCATCGATCCCCACTGTACGTGGGATCTGCCATTTTTTGTTTTTTAATAGGGTGTCGAAATAATTTATAAGCTATTACTAGTGAAAAGGTTATACCTCCTAGATCTGAGTGAGCCCCTAAATTTTATTTTAAAATGTGTAATGATGTTATTTCATGAACTCTGATACTTGAAATTTTAAGATTTCGTAAAATCACTATATTCTTGGTCAGCATCCTACAGTGGGTATTTCTCGTCTCTGTCTCTTGTGTTTAACGAGAAAATCATTAGCCACTATTTTCTATCTCATCACCAGTTTTTGTCATTTAGAAAATAACTTCATAGTGAGACCACTTCAAAATTTGGGTCTAGAAATATCAAAATTAGTTGTTCTTTCTTTCGCCGCCTCCCCTCTGGGCTAAACAGGGATGTTTTATTCGCTATTGAGGAATCTATCAATCAGTTTGAAAGAATAGCTAGCTGTGGTCTTTATATTTTAAATAACTCATCAATAATGATTCGTAAATAATGTCGTTATATTAATTAATTCTCGTTTATATACTACTTTATAAATTATCTGCATTGGGTATGAGTCATCAGAGAAGGAGGAGAAGAAGAAGAAGCTGCACACGCTGACATTGCTGAACAGCGCCTGCGCCCCGTTCTGGTCGGACGCCAGGAGGATCTTCACGAGGCTCCATCGTAGGTCTGGCCCACCAGCCTTCCTCTCGATAAAACTGGAGTTCGAGCCTGTTGTAGCCTCCAGCATGTGTCCTCCAGCCTGTTGTAGCCTCCAGTCGGCGCCAGGCCGAGGAGTACGAAGGTTCCTCTGCAACTTAGTTGTGCCAACGCCGCATCTTTGCGCCATACGTGCGGCGGCCACGATGCTGCACAGCACATCCTCGGGGACAGTGTTGCTGCTACGCAGCCAGTATCGGACGTCCCCTGTTTACAACCACCGGAATTCGGGAATTAACATCAAGATGGCGGCAGGCCTTCTGGTCCTCGTCGTCATCTCGGCCACTCTGGTCACCCTGCGGCCCCGTCCCGAACGGCAGGTGGACTGAGGCTTGCAGCACCTGGCCGTGGCTTGGGTGCTCTCGCCAACTATTCTTTCAACAACACCGGTGTGTCGGAATCGATTGCCGGGGGTGGATTCTCCGCAGTGACCTCTGGTGCAAGGGGCTGGCGGGAGGCCTCGCTCGACTTCCGTCCGATGGCCAGGGGATGACTGTGACGAACTGGACCATGTCTGACTGGTCGTTGCTACTATACTGTATTTTGCGTTTATTGTTTTTATTGGTCCTTTGGTTACGAACTGTATTGTTTATATAAAGCCTATTTGCTTCAATGAGGTGTCATGTTTATAGTCAACTGGTGGTCTCCTAGAGAGACTGCGTTTAATTTTGACATTCACAACGTGAAGCTTTTCAGCAACAACTACGCATTCAATCAAAATACAAACACTGGCGTTTCTAATGGCGGGTAAATATTTATACTTTCTACATTGATGTCTAGAAGCAGTTGCATATTGTCTGTTGAGCTGAATTGAAAAGAATGAAACAGTTTTATGAGTGAGATTACGAATTCCGCGCGTATGTTCGTGTTCCGTATGAGTTTTCTAAAGCAGTAGTATCACGCGACTTGGCAATCTGATGAGGAAACAAGAGGCGAAATTTCGTCGCACTTTAACGGTGATTATATAAAAGGTAGTGCAGTTCATCAGGTTCAGAATTTTGCCGCGGTAGCCGCAGTATATTCATTAAAGGCGAATATTGACCACTGGCGCCATCATCTCGCAGCCTCAACAACGAGTTATGCAAAAAGACGCCCCTTACAACCAAAACTTTTTGGGTCCTAATGAAGTCGCTGCGACGTCATGAGGCGTGAGATTCTTGGTGCAGTCCTACGGTTGGGTAACTAGAATAAAGGTGTCCTAATCGCAGCGCCAATGGAGAACCAGGTAATGTGCCACACCAGCCTCTGATATTTGAGGCAATGCAAAACCACGTGAAGCGTAGAAGTTCTTCGTGTGTTTAGGCAAGACCAATCTTCGCTACATCATGTAAATCACAAATGTGTCGAATGAAAAGAAAAAAAAACGTGGTTATCGTTTCCAGTTCTCACAAGTGATTTATGAACGACTCTGGGAGTTTTTGATGGCCCAACTTCCAGCTCGTATATTCGAATATGGTCGCTGAAATTTTTGCCCTAAAGGTTGCATCTAAGATAAATATTTGCGTTGGCATGCGCATAGGGGAGTGGTGGCAGTGGGTTTCCGTCCAACTTCATTTTCGGAGAAGGGTGCCAACTCATCCGCACATGTTTATTCATTGGGTTTGCAGTGATCAGCCAAGTCTAGCTCTTCCAAACTGCACCGTAATTTAAATGCATATATTTGAAGACATTGTTGACTGATAGCAGGTAATGTTGCAATTTAAAATTGATTGACTTCTCAGATTTATTCGTAGAAGTACCATGTCAAAAAGCAGGGTCCTGTAAGTAGCACGTTTCAAACATCACACTTATTCCTAAATTTTGATTGTGGAATACTATGTACTTATCAAGAATGACGTGATACTACACGTTAACAGCTGTGGGGCTACCTGAGATAATTATTTATTGACATTTAATTACCGCCTCTTACGAAATATTGCCCAAGTGTGCGCATTTCCTTTACCGTGTGTGTGTGTGTGTGTGTGTGTGTGTGTGTGTGTGTGTGTGTGTGTGTGTGTGTACGCGCAAAATCGACTGTGCGTTTTAAGAAAGAAGCAACAGAAAAATATACTATCTTTCACTAAAGAGAACCGTCATTGGCATGCAAAGAAGCGCCAGGGCTCATTTAGGTTTCAATCATCACGGGTACCTCACCTAATGTTAACGCGTCTTCGCAAGTAGAGCACACCTTGAATTCGCTGTAGTCTCTGGTGCAGTTACTCGTCCCGAACTTTTGTTAGAGCACGTCACGCGAGTTCAACACCGCGCCACGCGGGAGCACGTAGATTCATCGAGCGTCTGCAGAATCGCGTTTGCCGACGCCATCACATTATTGCTGAGTTAGTAAGGGGGAGAGGCCACGAAGTTTTACCCAGCCCCTCACACAGGCTGGAACGTGCTAGCGCATGAGTACCTTCTGGCAGTGCTTGGGACACAGTTGTGGCGCATGCGAAGTAAGGGTGGTCACGACGCACACCAATGGAAGGAATTCCGCCATGAGTTGCTACACATGTATATACGAAGCTTGAAGTGGATTGATTTACTGTGCAAGTGCGTAATATCTTTTCTTTGTAGCAAATATTTCAGAACACAACAAATGAAGTACTGAAGAGAAGGACGTGTGGTTTCACTATAGTGTTATTATGTAAAGGCAAGAGACGAAGGCATCAAGTTCGCAATGTGAAGTTATGGAGCTAACGGCGGCTTTTATATTATTCGGGATTTTTGAAAAAAAAACATTTTCCAGAGCTAATGCAAGTAATCGTGGCTATGAGTAAAACCTCTAAATAGCTCAGCGTGAGAGAATTATTATTGTCTGCCTTAGTTAAAATCCTAGGCTGCTGCTGGCAGTGAAGTTTGGAGCCATTTGACCTCTCCTTCATCGCCTGCTACTGCAGCTCTCACTTCTTATGTCACAGCTATTCTTCCGCCAGGCATTGCCTCTTCTGTATCGATCGCACAAATACCCACCTGCCACGCACAAGCCATTGGACGCGGCAAGGCATGCACGGAGATTAGTGCTTATAGCTTTCCCACTAATTACACCATGGGAGCAAATCTCTGTGGATTAACAGAAGCTTCGTTAAAACTTAGGTTTCGATGCTTCACTTTCAAGCCCTAATTCTCCCTCAATCATATTACATGCAGATCAGTCGGGTGACAACACGGACAAAAAGTGATAAAAAACTTTGGCTTATCACTCTGTCTAGAAATAAATATACCAAGAAAGCGAAATGGCCTTCACAGAGGCAGCTGAGCATTTATTATGCAATATTTTGCCAGAAGTGCGAAGGAATAAATGCTACAGCAACAAACTGTCACGCGAAGAAAGGCGAGCAGCTCAAAAGTTTTATCAGACTGCTCTGGCGAAAATCACGCACGAAACGGACATACACAGGACGAGCGCGGACGATAACTGCTCCAGTTTGACCACTAAAGTGCGCTTCTGAAACGGTAGGAAAGATGCACAAAACAAACGCAAAAGTACAAGCAGGACGAGCACGACCAACTGCCAAACTATTACTTTATCGTACGTGAGCAGTGCGCTCGTTTTGTAAAGGGGGCCGCCGCAGTGAATGCAAGCCTTCGTGCTCTTCACAAGATTAGCGCATGCGCAAGTGAGACCACGACCGAAAACGGACAAATGCGAGGGGAGATGAGCTTTGGAGTGAGCCCAGCGCGCGCCCTTTGCGCCTTCAGGCCATGGATTATCTTAAAAACACGCCGAAGTTGCGGATCTACGAGGGCCACCAAACCATATATGGTGGATATAAACAGCTTGCCTTCAACAGGCTGCACATCATGCACTTTGTGGCCTGAAAGTTTCGCACCGCATGCTGTGGGGCGAGATATCGTAGGTTAGAAGCTGGTACTTTTCTTCTTGTTGTTTTCAATCGCAAAATGTTAGTGTATATTTCGCAACGTCTTATCCGTGACGGACATACGTCAGTGAAGCCGCAGTGAATCCGGGCACAAATTCATTTTGTTTTAAAGAACAACACATTAGCATTGACTTCAGGCTGACTTTTCTTGCAAATGTGGTTATAAATTGAGTTGATATGATCAATATCAACACGATAGCGCTAAACGATAGCGCTAAATGAGGCGTTACGCCTGCTTGGATTTTCAGAATTTCGTAACGAAGGTGAGAAAGAGATGCGAAGAGGCTTCTCAGTCTGATTTCTTTATTTGACACAGGCGAAGGAAGAAAATAGTCATGGTACAAATCTCTTAAGTACGCTTACCTGACACGTTTTTTTTTACAGCGAAAGCTGTTATCAAATTAAAGCTCGGCTCACGCTCGGCACCGTAGTTGTCCTCCAATACCACCGCCTCCACTGGTGTCCATAACCACTCGAGCTAAATTAGAAAAAAAGCCTAGCATCAAAGACGCAGTGGGGCTCAAATCAGAGTCAGCTGCGTGCCAGCCCAGTATTCTACCACTCAGTCACGCCTGTGCGTGGGACCGCTTGCAAACGTGCCTTAGGTAGGCTTGATGTCGGGAAAGAAATCACGTTAATATGAGAAGTAAATTGTTTTAGACCCCCAAAATAACGAAGAGGCGTCACACTATGCGAATAGTGTAATGAGTGGGTCGTCCAATGCTCCAACCCATTACAAAAGCTTGTTTTTGGTCACCTAATAAATGTGGTGCATACCCGCTTCAGGCATATATTTCTCAACGTCGTCAGCCATTCCATAAACATTTGGAAGAAAATATTTTGCAAGTGTATAGCACATACAACCATTCTCAGAAGAATGACAAAATATAGCATAGCGAATGCTGGTTTACTACCCAGAAATTATTAATAATGCCATAGTGGGTATCCAGCAAGTGTGTTTGCAGCAGTTATTCAATGAGTGTTTAGAAAGGGCCCTTGAAGGCCACTCATCCAGCTTTCGCTGTGACTGTGCTGCACCTTTCGCGCAGGCCTGGCGTTTTTATACGATACTCTGAAGGAACTTAGCCTTCTGCTGTTGTGAGTGCTATGCCTAAGATTTTTTTCTGACTCAGACGCTCTCTTGCATTTTATAATGCGTACTGTTCTTTGCTTGAACACAGCCATTCAAGTTTGCCAAGATTAGGAGAAATTGATGTAGGTGGTTTCTATGCTTTGTGATAAACCATTTTTTACGGGTTTTTGCCACGTTCCAATTGCGACCATTCACACCATATACATGTGCGAACAACACAACTACAACGGCATTCGAGATTTGTTATGAAAGATAAGAGAAAAAAGAAGGACTTGGGCAAAAACTGTTACCGATGGAAGGGATATTTGCTCTTATGTGTTGCAATACATTATAGCAACAAAATATTACGGTGTTAGTCTATCTTTATCTATTCAGATTCGTGGTTTGGCATTCGTAGTTATTTCTATCATTAAGCTTAGATTATCTGACTGCTTGCCCAGTGAACGTTTTCATCTATTCGAAGTGTTATTCTGCAACTTAATCGCCAGAGTGATTTCACTTACACATACATTTATTTTATTCATCCTGCAACCTGTTTCTTGGCCCAACTCTCGCTGTTGGTGAGCGCCATTCGTATTCGGTCATCATTATCATCATTAGAGCATGCCATCCTGGTTGCTCAAAATATCTGTGCGTCTACTAAAGCAAGCTAATGGTCACTCTCCGTGTCATAACGAAAATGAGTTCACGTTGTTCTTTTGTCGTCTCCGTGACCAATGAGGCGATGTTTATTGAAACCAGAGTTGGTGTTCATAAAGCTAAAGACACGAGTTATCTCGTTATTCTGAAAGTTGGAACTCCTTGTAGCCGGAGGCAACCAACAACATAAATACCGGAGTCTCATGCACAATATGCAATAACAATGGGAAAGACAACATTATTGCAATAGGGATCACAGCAAAGAAAGGGCGCAAGGCTTCTGTTAACTCGCCTGAAGCTCTTCGTGCTCTGCAGTTCCAGTATTTTCTTTCCTAAATACGCAGCTCACCAATACCAAGTAATCAGTATGATGAAGTACCTTCCTTATATTTGCTGGGCCTGACACTCATACAGAGATCTATGATAATTTTAATGTATGGAGAGAGGTATGCGAATAGCGCCGCTCTATGTTTTGTTTTGACACCAAATCCTCTATATCTGACATTCCCATGGACTCTGCTGATGATGTACATTGTGCTCAGGTTGATATTTTTCCGCGTTTATAATTTTATTTTAGTAATTTTATTGGTACTTTTATTGTGGTTATGGGATAGGCAGCTCTCACATGGTCTACTTTCTTAGATTTCTATCTCATATGTAAACAAAAAAAAAGCCAGACATATAGTAGAATCCAGTCAGTTTTGCTAGCATGGTAGAAGCGGTCATGGCGGATTGCTTTCGTGTTTGATGATTATCCCATCTTTAGTGAGCTCTTATAGCTGGTACGATGAATGTGTAATGGCAAAATATGGTAAACAAGATCCCTGCAGCGAAACTTGAGCATATGTGATGTGGTTGCCTCAGCGAAATGCCGATCAATACACTAAAAATTTATGGCAACTTCGCACCAGTGGTGTGAAGCCTGAAGAAAAAATGAAGCTGAGTACATATTCTTATTTTGTATTTTTTTCTTCTAATTCTATCTGTTTCTCCTGTACGCATTTTTACCTGTTGGTTTCTATTTTTTCCACTCTGTATCTGTGTACCTTTCTTCATTCCGTTCTATATTTAAATTTGTTTTCCGTCTAGCCCCCTCACGGCTTCTCGCTCTCCCTTTCTCTTAATTATTTTCCCGCTCGGCTTTGCTCACTGATTTTCTTATTTCTTTTATGTGTTTCTCTCTCGTTTTCTCTTTTATTCTTTCTTTCTTTCTCTCTTATTTGATTTGTGTATCTTCATTTTTCTTTTTCGCTCTCTTTATGGCTTTCTTTATTGCTTTTTCGATTCCTCACTATGCTATTTATTTGCTCATTGATTTTCTTACATTACCTTAATAAACTGCGCACGACGGTATTATGTTTGCAAGTACAACCCTCCATCACTCTCGCTGTGTCGCTGATCGGCGGCGTGCCTTCTTTTAGCTTCATACACACAAAAATTTTTGTCCCCCCGGAAACACATAGGCACATTTCTAACAAAAAAGTACCCGGATACGCGTGTCCTGCGAAGTATAGTGTTATAGTTGATACATTATAGAAGTACATGAGCATTGAAATGCGTACATACTTTTTTAGATGTATCTGAGTAGAGAAATGCAAATGCCCAAGAGTATGTATGGCATGTTATCGGGATAATCTTGTATAGCCATAATGCTTCGTCATGATTGAAAGCACCCCGTGAATATAGGTTACACTTTTGAGTTGACGCGAAAAAAGAAATTACACCAAATTATAAACTACCCGTTATAGAACATAGTGTACTAGATGTTGCCAAAGTCCGCAAACTTCACGCACAACATTCCGATAAACATTGAAACGTACACTTGGCCAATAATATTCGACTCAAAGTATTACGCATAACTAGTTCAACGCTGTGCACTTTGCATAAACGCAGAATTTAAAGCAGTTGCGAAGAAGATGTGCATGCAGCAAGCAGCATCGCCAACGCCGGGCTCTCTCGGCTCGTGCTTCGGTTCGTTGCTGTGTCGATCGCTGGACGGTTCTTCACGCTGTCTCGTTGCTGTCCTTAACGGCTAATAAATCTCTTCACATCTGGTGGAGGGTGCTGTTTATCCCCGTCGCTACACCCTGGAGCTGCGAAGCCGCACGCTACCGCCCGTCATGACTGACAACGCCACTCCATCGGTGCCTTCGCCCCAGTTCAACTGCCCTGTTCATTCTAGGCTACGGGACCCGAAGGTATTCAGCGGTGCAGATGGGTCCGACGTCGAAGACTGGCTCGAGCACTATGAACTGGTGAGCGCCAATAATAAGTTGAATGACGCCGAAAAGCTGGGCCACGTCATATGTTATCTCACTGGTGTCGCCGAATTGTGTTTGAACAACCACAAACACAACCTCCCCACATGGAGCGTCTTCAAGACGTCATGTGCTGAAGGGTTCGGTCTGGCCAGCTGTCCGCAAGCAGCGGGCAGAACAGCGATTGCGCGTCCACTCTCAGCAGACTGGCGAAAGATTTACCAGCTACATTGAGGACGTCGTCGACCTTTGTCGACGTGCGAATGACACCATGCCCGAATCTGACAAGGTCAAGTACATCCTGAAGGGCATCGACGACGGCGCAATTCAAATGCTCTTGGCCAGGAATCCGAGCAGAGTTTCCGAAGTCGTCAGCTTGTGTCAGAGCTACGACGAGTTGAAGAAGCAACGCACTCTGACTCGGCAACCTCAGCGTGGTGGTGAGTCACTGTCCAGTTTCGACACCATGCCAGACAATTCACTGTTGCTTCAGCAACTCCGAGCCTTCATCCGTGAGGAAGTCTCCCGCCAACTTTCTCTAGTGCCCTTCACTCACGAGACCACCACACGTCTACCTGCCCCGCTTCGCACTGCTATTTCGGAAGAGGTTGCCCAAGCTGTTCCTCTTGCGCACCACGAGCCGCCTCTATCTAGCCGTGTTCACTGCCCGCATGTCGTGCAGCCGGTAGGCGCTCCTGTCGCCTATCCGCCAGCCGTGCAGCCTGTGGCCGCGCCCCTAATGTATGCAGCGTAGCCAGTGGCTCCTCCTGTTGCCTGTTCGTAAGAGATGCAGCCTGTAACAGCGCCGTTCACATATGGAGACGCTGTGCGTAGGTTTTCACAACCGCCCTACACCACGCGCTCACAGCCCGCACGCCCGGCTGCTTATATTGCACCTTGGGTGGCACCACCAGTCGCCAATCCTTGGAGGACGCCCGATAACCAACCGATATGCTACGCCTGCTTCAATCCCGGACACGTTGTCTGCTACTGTCCCCGTACACGTCAGACGTTCGGCGACTATGTCCAATCATCGCAACTTGGCAGCCAACCTTGCGCCCAATACGGGCTGGTCTCGCCACCTCGCTATGCGCCTCCTAACGACCCCGGCTTCGTGACGCCGCGCGCATCCTTTCCTCGTCGGCGATCGTCCTCCCCATGCGTCGCCAGCCCGGACCCTCTGACCAGGAAAACTAAGCACGGATGTTTAAGAGGCAAGAACTGCGCCGTTTTTGAACTGTTTATGCTCTCGCCCCTCTCCTGCTTACGTGGTCGCAGTAACTGTCGAAGGTTATTGTACTTTCGCTCTTGTGGACACCGGCGCCGCTGTTTCTGTTATTGCCGCTAATGTCTGCCGTTAATTACGTAAAGTCACGACGCCGCTTTCGGGACTGTCGCTCTACACCGCAAGCGCACAGCAAGTAACGCCTCTCGCAACCTGCACTGCAAGAGTGTCCATCGAAGACATTCTTCACATCGTGGAGTTTATTATCCTCGCTGTCTGTTCGCATGACGTCATCCTCGGGTGGGACTTCCTATCCCGCCATAATGCCGTCATTTACTGCGCACGCGCTGAAGTTGAGTTTTCACCCTTTTGGGATGTTCCATTACTTGACGCTCTTCATCAGCCGCCGAAGTTGTTTGTGCATGAAAATACCAATATTCCACCTGAAAATTTCGCACTTTTTGTTTCAAGCAACGCCTACACGGACGCTACAGTCTTTTTTATGCCTTCCGATATCTTCACCAGTCATCCAGCTCTGCCGCTGCCCTTCGTAACAATTGACCTTGCTGCCGGAAGAAGCAATATGTTCATACTCAATCTATTTCCACACCTGTCACTTTGCTTGTGGGAGAATGTCTCGGCGGCGTGCAGGGTCTCGACCCTTCGTCTTCGGTAGATGTCACGGATGACTACTGCGACCACCCAAAATTACTGTCGGCACTCGAGGAGTCGTTCGAGGAGTCGTCCAAGGATACGTTTTCCAGCGCCATCGCCGACACCCTCACTCCTACTGAACATGCCAACCTGCTTGATCTTCTGCACGAGTTCCGGAAATCTTTCGATGTGTCACAACCTCTACTAGGCCGCACGTCACAAGTGAAACATCTTGTTAACACCGGCCTACACCAACCACTGCGTCAAAGGACATACCGTGTCTCCACTGAAAAGCACCGCGTCATCAACTATCAAGTCGAAGATATGCTTCGTAGAGACGTCATTCGACCATCTCACAGTCCCTGGGCGTCTCCTGTCATCCTGTTGCATAATAAAGACGGATCTATCCGATTTTGCGTGCACTATCGTGATTTGAATGAGATAACCCACAAGGACGTATATCCTTTGCCGCGCATTGGTGACACCATGGACACCCTTCACGGAGCGGAATTCTTCTCGTCGCTAGATTTGCGGTCTGGCTACTGGCAAGTTCTAATGGCTGAAGCCGATCGCCAAAAAACTGCATTTATTACACCTGACGGACTATACGAGTTTAACGTCATGCCCTTTGGGCTTTGTAACGCGCCTGCCACGTTTGAACGACTTATGATTAATACGCCACGTGGCCTCAAGTGGAATATGTGCCTCTGCTACCTCGACGATGTCGTAGTTTTCTCGCACGACTTTCCTACGCACCTCCTTCGCCTCAGGCACGTTTTGACGTGTCTGACCAAGGCTGGCCTAGAGCTTAACCTGAAAAAATGACGCATTGCTGCACGTGAGCTGGTGATCCTAGGCCACATCGTGTCCAAGCACGGCGTATTACTTGACCCAGCAAAACTTCAAGCAGTCGCAGAATTTCCCAGGTCGACGACCACGAAAGAACTTCACGGTTTTGTAGGGCTATGCACTTATTTCCGGCGCTTTGTTCGCAATTTCGTTCGCTTGTCACCATTAACTCACCTTCTTCGCGGTGATGTGAACCTCTCCTCCTGGTCCCCTGCATGTGACGTTGCCTTCACTACTCTGCGCCGTCTGCTCACCTCCCCACCTATTCTTCGCCACTTCGACCCGACGGCTCCTACCAAAGTGCACACCGACGCCAGCGGCGTCGGGCTCGGCGCTGTTCTCGCTCAACGAAAACCCGGCTATTCAGAATGCGTTGTAGCCTACGCTAGCTGCACTCTGACGAAAGCCGAAACTAATTACAGCGTGAGAGAAAAAGAGTGTTTGGCTCTGGTGTGGGCGCTTGGAAAGTTCCGGCCGTACTTATACGGCTGCCCGTTCGATCTAGTAACTGATCACCACGCGGTCTGCTGGCTCTCCAAGCTAAAAGAGCCTTCTGGCCGTCTTGCGCGATGGGCACTCCGCATTGAGGAGTACGACATTCGCGTCGTATACCGCTGCGGACGCAAACACTCTGACGCTGACGCCCTGTCCCGCTCACCTTTGCCCCCAGATCCAATGTGCGGAAAAACTTGCCTCCAGACCTTGTCATCGCTAAATCTTGACTCGATTGCCACCGAACAACGTCGTGACCCGTGGATCGCACCTCTTCCCGAATATCTATCTGGCACGCCCAACCTTCCGGTATTTCGATCCCTCCGACGTCAAGCTTTCCATTTTGCCATTCGCGATCAACTTCTTCATCGACACAACTATACTCCCGATGGCCGCTGGTGGCTACTGCACATTCCACGCACTTTACGATCGCAAGTATGTGCCTCTCTTCCCGACAATCTACAATGTGGCCATGCCCGGGTGTTTAAAACATATGAACGCCTTCGCCATCGCTATTACTGGCGCGGCATGTACAATTTTGTACGCAAATTTGTGCAGTCTGTCCTGACTGCCAGCGACGCAAATCAATACCGTTACGTGTGACTGGCGCATTGCAGCCACTTCCATACCCTGCCAAGCCATTTGATCGCGTTTGCGTGGACCTCTACGGCAGCCTTTCATTGACACCAGATGGCAATCGGTAGATTATAGTGGCGGTCGACCATCTATCACGCTACGCCGAAACAGCCGCTTTGCCCAGCGCTACCGCTCAGGATGTCACCTCTTTAATTTTACGTCGCTTTATCCTTCGACATGGCGCACCTCGAGAGCTCCTTAGTGACAGAGGTCGTGCTTTCCTCTCTGAGGTCGTCGAAGCTCTGCTTTCGGAATGCCACGTCATTCATCTGAAAACGACCGCATACCACCCGCAGACTAACGGGCTAACAGAACGGTTTAACCGCACGCTCTGTGATATGCTCTCAGTGTACGTGGCATCTGATCATAGCAACTGGGACCATGTTCTCCCATACGTCACACTCGCATATAATACTGCACTACAAACAATTATTTCTATTGCAGTATTAGAAAGAAAGAAAGAAAGAAAGAAATGTGAAAATCCCGTGGTTAACCACGGGATTTTCACCTTTCTTTCTTCTTTACGGACGCGACCCTTCCCATACAATCGATACTCTACTTCCCTACCGTCCTGATGATTCAGTGTCCACCTATCTTCGATGCTGCTCGACAAGCCGAAGAGCGCCGCCAGCTCGCCGTGCGTTCACCTCGGAAGAGCAGCATCGCCCGAAGGAAAACCGTAGCACCTCTCTTCCGGATCCCAGCTATGCCCCAGGGTCTCTTGTGTGGCTTACCATCCCATACCAAACTCCGGGACTCTCATCGAAACTTGTCCCCTGGTACGAGGGGCCTCACACCGCTTTAGAGAAAACCTCTCTGGTTAATTACCTAATTGAGCCACTTTCTTGATCAAATGACATGCGTCGGCGTGCGCGTTACATCGTCCATGTTTCCCGCCTGAAACCGTACCATGAGCCTCTTCCTGAAACTTCTTTGGTCGCCAGGATGGCTCCTTTTTCAGCGGGGGCGATTGTGAAGAAGAATATGTGCATGCAGCAAGCAGCATCGCCAATGCCCGGCTCTCTCGGCTCGTGCTTCGGTTCGTTGCTGTGCCGATCGCTGGACAGTTTTTCACGCTGTCTCGTCACTGTTCTTTACAACTGATAAATCTCTTCACACAGTGTTTTTGCCTGTGATCCTATGTCGGTTTAACCTCACTTGGCAACGACGCAAATGGTGACAGAGATGTAACGCTTGTTGGAGACCGGAGTACGGTAGCCAGCTTCTTCCGTCTGTGTAAAGCCCTCGTCACCACTGGCAAAACGGCTGCCGCTCACCTTCATTTTCATAAGTCGTCTTCGTGCACAAGGTGGCTCACAAGCTATCACCTAAGTAATATTTTAGGCCAAAAACTTGTACAAAAAGCGCTTGTGAATTCTTTGATCTGTTTCCGAGCGTCAAACTCATCTGTAGGCGTAGTAGGAAGAGATCGTTTGGCCGAATAGGCGGCTTTAAAGATCTACAACGAGTGCTTCTCAAGTTCAGAGGTCATAGAGTAGGAGTTTGTGATTTTTCTTCATTCTAGTAGCTGGCGCTATAGTATAAAATTGACCTGTCGGTGGCACTGCAGTATTGTTTGTACTACAGGACTGCTATATAAACATAAAACTTATACCCAGAAATAATGTCTTGGTAGTAGGTCTTTCAATACTCAGCAATATGTAAATAATAGACCTATACTCAGATGTGACGGCATGTCACGGGCGACGTGGACGAAGGGATCAGTTGGCTTGACCAAGATTAAACTCTCTGATTGGCCTAGCTTGTGGCCGAAAGATGGAAGGTCAGACGACAGCAATACACACTGTACATTGGTATAAACGTGGCATGGGACATTCGCGCATTGTCGCTGTGGCTGTGTTCTTTAAAAAAAAATCTCAGAAGCATGTGTTTCCATGCTCAAGTTCATCCGATGATCATTGAAGAATCTGGAATTCTCTCAAACACTTTACCGTGGTGCAAGGCAGTATTGACACGTGCGTTAGGCTGGTCCCATAAAACGTTTTAAAGGAGTGTGGCAATATCTCGTAAGCCCGTTGATGAAAAGCGCACATTGCGAGGTTGTGAGCTTCTGTGCACACTGTGAACTTTCAGGTTCATTCTTTCAGGTCATTTTGAATCTAGGCTGCCGCTGGCCTCAGTGCTTCTTACATGTTTAACCATCTTCTGTGGGGGCGTTGGCATGGCGACGTCAGATAGTATATTGCCAGAAAACGTCAACAAATACGCTGCATGTTGTTCGCCTGAACAGCGGTGTCCACCGTACATGGGATGTGGCGGAATTTATTAGGGTCCGCATACGAGACAGATGAATATTGAAATGTACATGGTAAGAAAGTATACGCGTACGCACGAGCACCATGCGAGAGTAGGCTATTTTAATAATTAAAATATTACTCAACCACTATTAGCACGACACATTGATTATGAATGACATTAAAATACATGAACGTTCAGGTACCACCACGTGTCTTCTCTTCTGCACGTGGCAGCCTGGCACGTATAGGCCATCCTCTAAGGGTATAATCAAACACGAACACATTGCCACTTTTCTATAAAAGCAGGGTAAAATCAACATTCCAGTAGAGCTAAAACATTTTTTTATGTCAGACATATTTATGAATGACTTATACATTCCTGACAACTTTTTGAAAGTTGGCTTCTTCTGCATACACAACAAACTTACAGGCAGCACACGCTTTACAGGCAAAGAAAGGCCGTTTTTCTTGAGCCAGGTAGCACCAGGCGAATATAGCAAAATTATCATTGCAGAGAATGTGTTTTTAAGAGTCATTTTCATAACATTTCGATAACAAAGGAGAGACTGGCCTAAATTACGTTGGGTAAACATTACAAAAACAAAATACTCGGCCAGAGCACCTGCCCTCCGGGTCTCTCAGGCTAACACCAACACTACCAAAGTTTATGTTTATAGATACTTTTTCAGTTTTGGAACTCGCCGCTTCACATTTGGGGAGCAGGCGGCCGGCTGCAGTTCCCGCCACCGCGGAGCTGTAGGTCAACTTTGCGCCAAGCAGACGAGGGTCGTTTGCAACAGCTAGGCGCGGTGCAGCCGGTGAGCACTGTTTACACAACGCCGCAACTTCTTGGTTTAGGCACGAGGAGCATAACGTAAAGTCTAAAGGCGTGTGTGGCATCTTTCCAGGCTCTTGGTGAAAATAATAGCTCACGTAATGTGGTGCTAGACGAGCATTTGTCGATTAAAGAGCCATTCCGCTGCTCTGTAACTTCCTGGTCTTCCAGGTAGTAGAAAAAATATTTAGAGCTCAGTTGTATTAGAAACGTTTCACCAAAGCCGCGGTAAAAGCTGTGACTCATGTGGTTCCAGTTTAGTTGTTTAGAAGCTATTTTTGCGAGAATCAGCATAAGGATCTTCGACGCTGCTACACGGTGCACATTATCTTCCGCAGCAAAAAATACCTCGGTGGGCCGTACCCTAAAGGAAGTTCAAACTGAGCCATTGTTGTAAGATATCAGCCACATTTAAAATAGCACTGAAACAACGCTATTTTTCCGTTCAGGTCGTATTTAAACCAGTGCACTTTCTTCTTATGAAGTATTCAGATTTATGGGTGTCTTAATGAATAATACTTAGGACTATTCAAAATGCAACATTTGTGAAAATAAGAAAACATCAGTGTATTGACACAAAAACACTTGTCCTTGTCACGCAATAGTCACGAGCATTCGAATTTCAATCTCAAACAAGCGCATAACTTAATTGCTGTAACGATTCGGACATGTGAGCAGGAAACATAGCATAAGACAATCTGCTGTGTACCTATACCCATTCGGTAATTTTGCTTGTTGAATGATGGATGTACTATGAAGGGACACTTTCTGCACTTCAGGTAAATCTTCAACTAGACAAATAAGAGTCGCTGGGGATACAGTCTTCTTCCCTTTTAATCAGCTGGCGTATCTCAAGATTTATATGTTTTTGAGTGGCGGTGGCACAGATCAAGCGTTACCTCAATTCGCTGGTTGCAATCTACACATTGTTCTTCGTTTTTTTTGTCATTTTGTTTTTTTTCTGTGTACCCGCTAACATGACACAAGTCACACATACGTCTGTTAGCCCCAGTCATGCCCACACAGTCCTTGTAATAAATATTTCTTAGCAGCGCACTTTCTCTTTTCTCTGTGCCAGTAGATGTATTCTGTGAATTCTGCGTTATAGAAGGTTATTACTGCAGGTTCTTCCTTCTCCTCAAGAACCGCCGAACTCTATTTGCAGGGAAGTTGAAGCACACTTTTTTAATCGCTCAAAAGAAAAAAATACTAGAGTCTTGCGAAGGAGCGGGGACCTCTTGCCGGAATCGATCTGGCAGATCACAAGGCAGCAGCAGTTGGTTGTTGTACAGGTACCCTTTATTTTGCGGCTTCATTACAATTACACTGGGAAATTCGTAAATAATCAAGGAACTCCATCACTCCTCGACGCCCATGCACTTTGGTCGACTTAGACTTCTCCATTTATGATATGCCTATATGGCTTCAGGATGTCGCTTCTTTGAAAGTAAACATCGTCCACCTTGCGTGTCTTTCCCAGACTTTCCCATGTATACTTCTTACTTCTGCAGTAACAGCGCGGTCGGATGGCTGGAGAAGTGGCGTTTGTGGGGACTTTTCCTCAACTTGATGGGGAACCCAGTCACAAAACACATCGTTATGATGTCCGGAGGGTCTGAGCTATGGTGCACGGGATAGAAGCTACACCATGATTAACCTCGGGAGACGTTCATACGTGCTCGATGCGTCCACACGTGGTATATGCTTAGATGATGCCCGCGATGTGAACAGTCGGAAAGTTTACTACGTCGTGGATGTGTGAGTATCTTCGTGACTGTAGGCATAAAATTTTCTTCATATAACCGTGAAAGCATGCCATGCGACGAGACATACACACAGAAAAAATGGTTCCAAATCTGCATGTGACATCGCAAATGAGAGAGTGAACAAAACGTTTATTTGATGTTCTGCGCAAGAAAAACGGTGAAGGGTATTTTAGAGGCGCTGCGTCAGAGTGCCTCGAGCGTGCAGCGGAAGCAAACGAGCGCATCGAGGCACGTTAGACACAAGCGCCATCTGGCACTTATCTTCGCAAACGAAGGTGTGCAACTCGCGGAGAACAATGCGCGCTAGTCTCGGAGGTGATAAGGTGTAGAACGCAAAGCGACGAGCAGGTGCCACCACCGTGACGTTGTAGCAAAGCGTTGGAAACACCTTTTTGAGCATCACGTGCACTGTCAGCGCAGCGTGATAAACGCTACATTCCTTAGAGTTACTTGTGTGTGCCTCTTCTAGTATAAACACAAACATTCAAAACATCGACGTGTTGTTGTGGCGCCTCAGATATGCGCAATATTTGCTTTTAAATTTGCAATCGCACAACTATAAACGGTAAACCTTGAGCAATATTGGTGGGCGCTGGGGATGGGGTTGGCCGTTTGGTGCCGTTTGAGGTATCAATAAGGGTGGACAAACATACAAATGTACAGACAGACAGACCAATATTTTTTTGTCGAAGGTCCCCGAGAAAGACTATCGTCTTTAGAACTGCGACCGAACAGCGGTATGAAACGCACAAAACTGCCGCCGCAGTGAAGCCAGCGGAAAGCAGCCGGTTACTTGGTGCAAAGGTAGACTGCAGTGCCCTCACACTCTTTTGGAGCAAATCACGCCCGCCTCTAAAGGAGGAGTAAACTGAAAAAGTATCTATAAACGTTGTCTACTACCACCACCACCGTCCTGCAGGGAAGACCACCCACTTTACATAATCCTGTTGATTGCTACAAATTCATCGATAAAATAACTAGCACTATAGAGCGCTCACATTCGTACAACTTTTCCTGAGCCTAGTAATAAATTTTACTAATAAATCCGTCCTCTCACCCACACTCTTCAACCTCGTGATGATCGAGCTTTCCGAACGACTTTCGAAAATCGACGGGCTAAGTCACACTATCTATGCGGATGATGTAACCATATGGTGCTCCACAGGGTCGGATGGCTTCATTGAGTCCGTCCTGCAAGAGGCTATCGACACCGCCGAGTCTTACCTCGACCACACCAGTCTCAGGTGCTAATGATATATTTGTCCAAACGCCGAGGTGCCAAGCCCAAAGGGTGGAAACCTCCGGCAGAACGCAATATCACCCTCCACGCCAGAGATGGTCGTACTGTACCCAGGGTAGACACCATCAAGGTCCTCGGCATGATCATCGAGTCCCGCGGAACCAACACCCAAACAGTACAAAAGCTCACAAATAATACTGAGAATGCCATATGACTCGTACGTAGAGTAGCCAACAGGCACCATGGTCTCAAAGAAGACAACCTGCTGCGTCTCGTACACGTTTCTGTTTTGTGCCATTTTACCTACGTTGCCGCTATACACAAATGGCTACGTGCTGAGCGCGATCAACTCAATGCGCTTATTCGCAAGGTGGTCAAACCAGCCCTTGGCCTCCCTATCACCACTCCAACGTACAAACTCTTTGAGCTTGGCGTACATAACACGCTAGAAGAGATCGCCGAAGCTCAGGAACGCGTGCAATTGACCCGAATCACCACCACCAAGGCGGGCCGCCATAATCTGCGCGAGCTCGGCTTCTTCTCCTAGAGGGCCAGGGACCCCCCAGAGTTGACTCTAATTCCCCGTGAAATCCGCGACCTTTTCACGAACGCTCCCGTTCCACGAAATGTACACCCCGAATACAACAGAGACAGGCGCCTTGCGCGGGCGACCGCCATTCTCAAGCGCATAGACATGGAAGCGGACAACGTCTCGTTCGTGGACGCCGCTGCCTATCGCAACAACCGAGCCTTTGCCGCGGTCGCAGTATCATCAGCGCAACAGACTCTTAACTCTGCCACAATCCTCACCCGAAACCCCGAAGTAGCGGAGCAAGTAGCTATAGCTATAGCTATGCTCGACAGCAAACGGGAATTCATCTACAGCGATTCCAGGCCGGCCATCAAAGCCTTCGAACGCGGAGTCATCTCCGACCAGGCGGTACGTATCCTGCGCAAAGTGAACCCGAGTGCCCTGAAGCACCACACTGTCATCTGGTTCCCCGCCCATCTCATCTAGGTGCCGGGTGCCCTATCCAACCTCAACGAGATCACCCATGATGCTGCGCGCGCACTTACCGACCGCACTGCCACAGGGCAACCCCTTCTTGCTGGGTTAGATACTAATCGGGCTGCACCGATTACGTACAATAAAATTACAAAGCACTTTTACCTAGAACGCCACATTTTTCCACCCCCACATCCGAAACTTAGCCGACCGCAGGCATTAACCCTACGCATATTACAGACACACATGTACTCAAACCTTGCCATGCTTCACGTTTATTATCCCGATGCATACCCCATCGACACATGCCCATCATGTGGACACACAGCGACATTCGCACACATGCTCTGGGAGTGAAGAACAACTCCTCCCGACTCTACCTCAAGCAAGTGGGAGAGGTCCCTCAGGAGCTCACTTCTCGCCGACCAGCAATGGGTCGTCCAGCAGGCCCACGAAGCGGCCGCCAGGTACTCCCTGTTGGTCCCTACGTGGGAGACGCCCGCTACGCGCTAAGCGCGTCCTGCTGGACAGAAATAAAGTTTTTTCATTCCATTCCATTCGTGTCACAGTGATATCTTTCACTTCAATGAAACCTGCGTGAAAGCTGCTGAGGTAGCTTTGTTGCTTTTGCATGATGAAGGCGACGAAGTGGCCCAAAATTCACAAACATTCAGCGAGAACAAGAGTCAGCTGAAATATTTGTCTTTACACCATTCCCTATATCTAAATGCGGCACAACGGCTGCATGTCAAAACGCCTGGATAGACAGATCACACTAATGAGAGACGTTTTTGACGACCACCTGTTTCTGGACGTAAAATAGCATCTAAACCACAGTGCCATATGTATTAAATACTCTGTGCGACAGTGAATTGTGGATAAAAGAAAAATTATATAGCAGCTGATTTTTTTATAAATGGCTATGCCAAACTGCAACTTTGATTTCAATCGCCAGAGCAATATGTTCTCCGTTAATCTTGGAATATACTTGTAATACATGTTTAATGAATATTGGCGTGTCTAAACTACGGGTTGATTATGAGGCACACCGATGGGAGGCCTCCGTAAGCGCCAACTATATGGTGGTGGTGGTATCTTTATCTCTCTCCCCCCCCCCCAAAAAATATGAAAAAATGGAGGAGACCAGTACAGGGACTGGTCGTGCTAGTTCAGAGGAGGGAGGCGGGTATCCCTAAGGATACCGCAGCCTCCACCGTGCGCTGCATGAGCCGGCGTTGATCGTCTGGCTCGGAGGCACAGAACAGTAAAGAACCTCTAATGCTTACCTTCCAAACCCAGGCTTTCGAATGGGAAGTCGAGTGCAGTAACCGCTATACCACTACGGCAGATGCTGAGACTCAAGGGAGTTCTTATCGGTCCTACCCTTATCAGCACTATGAATATCGTTCCTGCGAATATCAGTCATATGAATATTCCAGCCAGTTTCGGTCTTACTTTATCCCAAGCAAACTCTTTATTTGTTGCGCTGGAATTGAACTTGTGTCTATGGATGATCAGGGCTTGGTGAACTTCATCAAGGCTGGATCAATAAAAGCAGAGAAATATAATCTAAGATAAAAAGTGTCTTCTCCTTTTATGTGTCTTTTATTGACATGCCCTCAGGCGTAGTTCTACGATGCACAATTCCCTTCCCGAGCTTCTCAGTGTGGTGCTCAAGTGCATTTTATGTCTATCTTCCACAAGCTTCTCTTGGGAAGACTCTACAATACCCTAATAATTATTATAGTGAAGTGAAAAACAAGCGTTCACCTATAAAAAGGTAATGAAATACCAAAGTAAGGAACATCAGCTTCAGCGGCTGATGAAAGGCCTCGATATAGCCATAACAAAGAGCAAGTACCGTCATATCTGGTCATATTTTCGCGCCAGAAGGACGGTACTGCTTCGCAGGATTTTTGTCAAGCCAAGGTTGGCGGCTTTTATTTCTTTCTCTAGGCCCGTCCATCACATCAATATGGTACTGCACTGAGCGAATGGTTCACTTGAGAGTAAAAAGCATAGGTGATTTCAAGGCACCATCTTGCATAGCGAGAAAAGCCTGCATTTTTTTTAAGAACGGCAATTTAGGCTACTTGGTTTAATTTCATGTTAACAGTCGTTGCAGCACGAACACGAAAGTGCTAAAATAAAAGTGGAACGGAAGGCGAGGAACGCAAGCCGGTGCTGTCCCTCCTTTTCTTCCGTTCTTCACCTTCTGTTACGCTTGTATTTCAGCCCATTCGTGCTCGCGCTGCAACCCTTATTAAAGCATGAGGTTTCAGTCACTCATTATTGCAGCAGTTACTAAAACAGTCACGACAAAAAACAGAAAAAGTGCTACGTTTGAACAAAAAGACCATCCTCCTCACAAAAGCAATAATTCCTTCTATAGAAATTAAAGCTGCATGGTGATGTAAGAAGGGTAACTATAGAAAAGGTTGATTTAATATTGTGGGTTCTTGAGATATGAATGAGGCTATTATAATTATTTCTCTTTGCTACATTGCAATTTGTTATCTCTTTGTACTAGAATGTGCATTTTTATCTGGTAAGCGGGGCAATGTACAAATTAATAAGAGCTGTGCAATTTTCAAAAACTGGAGCATAAAAGCAATTAGAAGCTTAAACCTTTCGCCTTCCTTTGAGCTGAAGGGCTCCGGTCTGCGTACTTGTTCACTTGTTTCAGAAATATGTTGACATTTCCTGTTTATTCGGCTGAGTGGCTTCATTGTCTTGTCTGTACAGCGTGCAGTCTGTTTCGTTATGTGTGAATCAAAGTTAACTATTTCATTTTATTGATTGTCCTTCTTTACGCACATTTTTTGTCAATTTGTTAGTAATGCCGCATGAAGGAAATGTAAGAAATTATTGATTACCTACTTGCTGGGAAACCAGCTTATGGTAAGACTATTTGCTCATGTTGAATCTTTGTTTTATCTTGTTACATACATTGAACGTTGGTGTCGCTTGTCGTCTGCGCACCGCCCACTGCAGCATTACTTGATAAGTGCACTCATGAAGGCGCTATACCTCTTAAATAAAAGTATAGGGAAGTAATCAGCTCAGAACCTTTGCAGAATTATTTTATTAAAAAAAACTGTATATCGACGGCATCATTTGGTATACATTTGATTGAACCGATATTAGTTCACAAGTGTGTTTTGAAGAGTTTGGCAGTATAATTTACTTCTCGCCTCTAAACTAGCACATCAGCAAACTGGCTGTCCCTGTTTATGAAAACGCGCTTGTGGATAAGCTCTAGACGCCACAACACTTTTAAAGGAAATTTGTCTAGAGTGATCGGCGTCTATATTCCTTTAACCGGAGCATTAGACGACGTAAGTGCATAGCAAGATTTTAAAAGCACTGACTATGATGAATACTTAACAATATTTCAAGGTCCATTTCTGTGCATATATTACAAAATTTACAACCTAAGGAAAACAGACAGATAGATCCTATAGAAAAAGTAAAGTAGCCCTTGTCCCTTTATGCGCTCTGGCTTTCACGGAACACATACTGTGTTGCACTCCTGGGTAGGATACGAAACTGGGCGCAGTTTAGTTAACCTCTCTGCTTGTCCTATAATGACTTTCCCTCTTTCAATTTTGTATAAGACGCAATACCAACATACACAAGATTAGTTGCTGAAGATACGTTTTCAATTATCGCATTGAAACATCGTAGTTCATTTTTGAAGGATTGTTTTGGTATATGCACAAGAACTGGTAGATTATATATTACACTTTGAAATGTGCACTGTGCTAAGTTTCTCGCAGTATTTTTTGCGCACTCCTATTAGGTTTTTTGAACAATTCTTCAGTTTTCTTTTGTTAGTTTTAACGGGATGAGAATTTGTGAAACAAATATATGTAAGGCTGTTTATTTATTCTATCGCTTCGCTTTTTTAACATACCTGTTCCCTAACACCTCAGTAAAAATAAACATGAAGCGGCCACTTCTTAAGGCAGGCTCCCACATTACCATCTCCGTTGCTATAACAATCAAAACATATAGAAACAAACTATCGATTGCCAAGGAATATTTCGGTCGAGATATTTTGTGACGGGCAAAAGTAAGGAGGTTATGGACAAGCTGGCAGAGAAGAGCGATGTAACCACGGAGAGGGTATCTACGTAATACGTCCATTAGGCCATCCACGCGAGAAAAGTGCATAAGTAGGCAGTAGTGGGCATGTTGTCAAACCACCCGTGCGAAGGTGAAGAACAAAAAAAACGGGGGGGGGGGAGAAGGGCACTCAGCAAAGGCGTTACTACGTGAAAACCTTGCACCAGCGCCTCCTCTCTCCAGTCAAGTGAAGCATGTGAGCGTATTAGGCACGCAGATGTAGGACATTACGTCGGTCAGTGGGCCTAAGCTGCCTGCTTCGTTTAAGCGGAGCATAAGTAATGCTAAACCCGGGATATAAGCGGGTTGTCTCAACCATGCCTCCAAATAAGGCGCCATTTGCGACCATTAATTTTGACTCAATTTGCTTTAACGGCAAAGCCTCTTGAGCGCTCGGTAACCTGCGCTCTATCGTAAAAAAAACTATAATCTTTATCATCCAGCATACGCTATTTTATTTCTAGTTGGAGCAAAGCTGTTTAGGGTACCTGCACCTTGCTCTGTTCTGTTATAAATGTATTGCTGTGGAGAGGTTGAGGCTCATATTGCCTCGGCTACTGCATATCCATAAGTTCTGCAGCAAAAAAAAGATAATACTGAACGGTACCCAAAATTGAACAATTCAAAAAACTTAATAGCACACTGAAACCAGTTGAAATATCATGCCAATGCACAGTTTGTTTGCAGCAGTTTACACTGTCATAAACTGTTCACACGCACACCTTCTCTTTATACTGTCATTATATGCACTAGCACATCATTTCATATATATCAACCCCTGGCTGTCTGCCGCTTATCCAGTTCGGTCTGCACTAAAACGTCTGTCAAGAAGATGTCCGCCTTTTTCTGAAGATACATCTCAGGCCATGGTGCGAGTAATTTTTTTTAATGTGAGCGGCCATGTGTTCAAACTTGCTAATTTGTTCCTCAATTTTTCTCTTTTCGCCTATTTAACGCACTAACGCACCTGTGCCTTGTGCTAACTCATGAAAAACTCTTCATGTGGGTATGCGTCACAAGAATTCGGCAATCGTTCTTACCGCCCGCAGCAGGTGCAAGTATAACAGGTATAAGAGCACATGAAAAGAGGGGAGGAAAAAGAGAGCGATAGAAAGGCAGTGATATAAAGAGGAAGATAAAAATGTGGGGAAATAAAAGTAATAAAGCCGAATAGATATAGGGACCAAAAAAACGCAAAATTCCTGGATTCATGGACCCAGTAGTTCATATTCTCTGCTACAAAACGTGTTATGTGTTATCGCAAAACATACGTGCTATTACGACCAAGTAATATGTGTTAGAAGCTTCTGTAAAAGCTGAGAAGCGTGTGTTGAATGATATAGATAAAACAAAAGCACTGACGGAGACCCAAAAAAGGGCTGTGATTGATATGAAATAAAAAGTGAAAAAAGAAGCAAAAAAGGAAATGATGTAGCGAATTATTTTGAGTAACGCTCAAACCCTACCGACATCGTAATAGAGGGAAAGAAACATGTGAAATTTTCTTGATTGATTGATTGATTGGTATGGGTTTTTTACCGTCCCAAAACCACCCTATGGTTATGAGAGACGCTGTAGTGGAGGTCTCCGGAAATTTCGACGACCAGTGGATCCTTAACGTGCACACAAATCTCCGCACATGGGCCTACAACCATTCCACCTTCATCGGAAATGCAGCCACCGAAGCCGGAATTCGATACGCGACTTGTGGGTCAGCAGTCGAGTACCACTATACCACCACCGTGGGACATGAATTTTTCTTGAAGGTGTGCTTAATATTTTGCCTTGGTGCCAATTCCTGCGCGTGTAATTGCTGTCGCCATGTGGTCGCCACAAGCCGTCCCATCCAGTAAAGAGCTGTTTACGGGTACAAAAAACGACTAAAGTATGGCATAAATGGCATATGGTTCCTCTTATCATTGATACCTTCTGCTCACGAAAAAAAATCGCACAAAGAACAAGCATAATGAAAAATTCACCGGAGATTATGATACTGGCTTTTGCAATATCTGAGCGCAGATGTATGGGTGTTTTCTTTTGCGATGAGCTGAGGCGAAAAATGCTCGGTAGCATGTAACCTTGTTAGTAGCATCACTGGCGAGGACAATTTCTCAATTCTTGGTCAATTCATTTCAATGACATCGTCACGTGTTTTAGTTGATTCAGCACAGTTTTTGTTTTCGTCTGCACAAGCATAGAAGATCAGATTCAGAAAACGCTGGACTGCTACGGACACCACTCTCTGCATTGCAGGTGTCGCGAAGAAAGTGAAACCCCGATAGTCCTGTTAGGACTAGCGAAGCGAGTCCCAGCGCACCTACCATCCCTGCATGTGCGCAAGCTCCTAGTGAGGGGCAGGGCATGTGACGGAGGAAGAAGAAGATAAGGTTAGAATTTAGAGGCTCGTGACATTCACAGACTCCGCGGGCACTCTCTTTCGTCCTCGTTCGTTTTATCGGTTACGCTGGTGTCTACGCCGCTTAATGCATTAACGGGAGCCTAATAACTCTGCTCTGAATTATAAAAATTCTTTTCAACGCCTTTACGACCATGGCCACCATGGCCACCATGGCCAGAAATTTGCGAAATCAACATTTATTGATCGTTCATCAAATGCACTGCCCTTCTTTGCTTGCGCCATTACACAAACAAAATATCACTCTCTGGTTATTTCTTCTTCGTTGGTTTATTCCCAATATGCTTCTAAATAGTTTTCGAAAGCCCACGAACGGGGCACGCGACACCATACGAGAGAGGGGCTAGACATGCGTGGTGACAGGAGTACATAAAAGCGCAAACTTAGAAAAAAACGATACAAAAAACAAAAGGAAGCAGGAAGGTCAGGTACTTCAACTGTTTATTTGAGAGAACAAGCCACCAAAATACAAGTATCCGCACATGAGTGCATAATTATCGACAAACAGTGGTCACTCTCGCACACCATAGAGCTGTATTTTACTTAGAAAAAGTTAAACTTGCCTTTCTTCTTAGTTTGAAACGCCTCCAATAACTCATGCGCTAATGTATTGTTTCTCCTGCCTAATATCTTAATCTCATGAAGTCAAGGTCCACGTCTGCAGGCTAGAGCATGCGCTGGTACGTGCGCATTTCATGCTCTAGCGCTCAGTTGTTGAGGCAGCGCCCAGTTTGGCCCATGTCTTTCGTATGCCCCAGTTTGGCAGTGGTATTTCGTATGCAACACGCGTGACGCTTTTCACGTGAGGTATGGTGTGCTTCTTCTGACATCTGAGCTTTTTGTCAACACGGCTCATCCGCGGACACAGTCCAGTCGGGCTGTGTTATGTTGAAAAAGAATACGTGCACACCGTTTTTAATGACAGCCTGCTTGAGGTTGTGAGAAAGTTGGTGAACGTAAGGGACCACGGCTTGCTTGCCTTCTTTTTGGATGGAGCTCGACGTTTGCATGTTAAGGTCCTTCACCCTCTGAAGGAGCGTTTTTGAAGCAGCCACCATGACCGAGGTCAGGAAGCAGGCTGAATATATCCTTGTGAAAAGGTTATCAGAAATGTCCTGCATGACTTGATTACAAGACTTCATAAGAGCCACACGAGACAGTTCATAGTAATCACTCTTTTAACTATCTTGAAGTGAGTAGAATTTTACGTGGAATATCTTTCTGCGCACGTGGGCTCTATTGTCAACAAGCAAGTCTTTTATCATACGTTTACAACATTATAACCGAAGAGGTCGCTGCTCAGGAGATTCATCTGTAAAAATAGTGCCCTTGCATTCATCCCGAAGAACGCTAAAGCATATTTGATCACCGTTAGATCTGTCTTGGTCACCCTCTACTTCAGCGACGTCACCGGTGCATCCAAGATCAGAGGCGGCCGCGACAATAACGTCCGTCACCATTTTCATTTAACTACGCTGGCATAAACTACCACTATTGGGTGCCTGCTAGCGAGTAGATTTACATAGTGAACGTGTGAAAAGTGTGCCAGCCTCAAGGAAACAGTTACCAACAGACGGTATTGGAGAGAACGACATTGCACAGCACGTGCGGCAGTGAAAGAAGGTGAGCGAGCTATGCGAGCAGAGTGAAAATGCGTCACAATTCTGCGTCGTTTCACCCGATTGAGGACGTTAGTTCTACCCAGCGGTGTGTTGTTTCTGAGCTCTCGCGAATCGAAACTGCAAATGGTCGGTAATACACAGAATGTAATATTTATGTGTCAGGTGGTGCAGTAATCGACGCCCGCTATAATGGTTAATATTCCCACGGGGTCGGGAAGTTGCCGAAGGCAGTAGACTGTGTGTTGTAATCAAACTGTTTATTTGGGCGAACTCGTGCCCGGTGAGTGGAAAGTCTGATTCCAGTGGCTGTTCGCACTGGTAGTGGCGAACGGAGCGTAGGCCGTCGATCAACTGACAAGCGGCGAACCGTGTCGGCATCAATATTCTTGCTATCGAATATTCTAGCGTGATTGCTAGCAGCGACGTAGGTTCCCGAAGTGGGCGTAACCCTCACAAAACAATCTACTAAAGCCTCAAAGCTTCTCGAACACTGTAAGCACGGTATGCGCTGAACTTAGTGTATTGGGGTGGTAACAAAGCTTAAGGAAAGGAACGTGGTATTGCCCTCCTCTGAAAAAGGCATCATCCCGATGATTTAACAAAAGACGAACGTACAGCAATAAAGGCAATAAAAAATAAGTACACCACCAACAACAAAATTCAGTCGTCAGGTTCGCGCATGAAATAACTTGAGGCGCCCGACATGGACGACTTCAGATCGAGCACGACGCCGTTGAGAGTTCGTAATGCCATCGGGACGGGAACAACCTCGTAGTCGAGTGGGCCGAAACGTCGAACTACTCTGTACGGTCCCAAGTATGTCGCAGAAGATTTTCACTGAGCCGACGTCGGCATCTAGGCGTCCATACCCAGACACGGTCGCTTGGCTGGTACTCAACGAAGCTCCGTCGGCAATTGTAACGGTGGCTGTCGGTCGCCCGCTGATCGTTGCTACACAGGTGGGTGAGTTGACGAGCTTCTTCTACGCCGAGGTTCTCTTCGTCAATGACGTTTGGAAGCATAGCGTCGAGCGTCGTTGCCGAGCTCCTTCCATAGACCAACTCGTACGGCGTCATCTGCGCCGTTCCTAAGACGGCCGTGTGGTACTCGAAGGTCACGTACGGAAGGATTTTATCCCACGTCTTGTGCTCGACGTCGACGTACATAGCCAGCACATCAGCGATGGTCTTATCAAGACGTTAGGTGAGGCAATTGGTCTGTGGATCTCAGGTGGTGGTGCGGCGGTGACTTGTCCTGTTGTACCTCGGGATCGCCTGAGTTAAGTCCGCCGTAAAGGCTGTACCTCTGTCAGTGATGAGGACCTGTGGAGCTCCGTCACAAAGAACAATGTTCTCAACGAGGAACCTTGCTACCTCGGAGGCACTACTCTTGGAGAAAGCTTTTGTTTTGGCATTGCATGTGAGGTAATTAGTAGCTATGACGATCCATTTGTTGCCGGAATTCGAAGTCGCGAAAGGCCCCAGTAAGTCCATGCCACTTTGCTGGAACGGCCGGCGAAGTGGCTTAATGGGCTGGAGAAGTCCAGCTGGCCCAGTCGGCGTTGTCTTTCATCGTTGAAAGTCGCGGCAGGTCCTGACATAGCGACTGACGTCGGCGGAAGCCGTGGCCAGTAGTAGTTTTCTTGTATTCTTGTGAGAGTACGGGAAACACCGAGGTATACAGCTTCGGTTCGACGTGAAGGACCTCGAGTAGTTCTGGTCTCACTGGTGAAGGAACCATGAGAAGGTGGTCGGCTTGAAGGTGCGTAAAGTTGTTCTTTAGGAGAAGTCAGTTTCGCAAGAAGAACGACTCTAGTCCTTACTTGAAAAGTTCGGAACAGTCGTGCTGCTTGCTACCCTCTAGGTATTCCACGAGGCTTCCGAGTTCCGGGTCAGCTCGCTGTTGTTCGGGGAAGTCGTCGTCAGTTATTATTCCTAAGAAGCTGTCTTCATTCAGGCCGTCAGGCCGCGGTGGTTCGTCAGGGGCACGAAACAAGCAGTCGGCGTCAGAGTGTGTTCTTCCAGACTTGTAAACGACGTTCACGTCGTATTCTTGAAGTCTGAGGCTTGATCGCGCGAGGCGACCCTAAGGGTCTTTCAAGATAGCTAGCCAACGCAAGGCGTGATGGTCGCTGACAACTTTGAAAGGCCTACCCTAGAGGTAGGGGCGAAACTTCGACGCTGCTTATATGATGGCAAGGTACTCCTTTTTTGTTGTAGAATAGTTGGCCACGGTCTTGAATAGTGATCGGCTAGCATAACTGATGACCTTTTCTACGCTGCCAGTCCTTCGCACAAGGACGGCGCCGAGTCCTACGCTGCTTGTGTCGGTGTGTACTTATGTTTTGGCGTATTTGTCAAAATGCGCAAGTATCGGTGGTGTTTGGAGGCGTCATTTAAGTGCCCGAAATGCTTCCTTTTGTGCCGTTTTCCACCTAAATTCGACGTTGCTTTTCGTGAGGTGAGTTAGCAGCTCGGTGATCTGTGAAAAACATTTGACGAAACCGCTGTAATAGGCACGCAATCCGAGGAATCGGTGTAAAGCCTTCCTGTCAGTGGACTGCCGGAAATCAGGGATGGCGGATGTTTTCCGTTGGTCGGGACGGAATCCAGACTTGCTTATCACGTGTCCCGGGAAGAACAGATCTTTGTACGCAAAGCGGAACTTTTCTGGCTTCAGGGTTATTCCAGAGGTGTTGGTAGCTTGAAGTACCGCTTCAAGGCGCCGGAATGCTCGTCTAAGCTGGAGGAAAACACGACGACATCGTCCATGTACACGAGGCAAGTGTGTCATTTCAATCCAGCCAGAACGGTGTCCATAACGCACTGGAACGCCGATGGTGCCGAGCGAAGACAAATTGACATGACCTTAAACTCCAAGAGGCCTTATGGTGTGATAAGGGCTGTCTTCTTTAGGTCTCTCTCGGGAACATTAATTTGCCAATCGCCCGTTTTGAGGTCCATTGAAGAAAAGTCGTGGAGACGGTCCAGTGCGTGGTTTATACGTGGTAGTGGGTACACGTCCTTCTTTGTGATTTTCTTCGGGAGGCGGTAATTGACGCAAAAACGTAGGGTCCCGTCCTTGTTCTTCACTAATACCACGTGTGACGCCCACGTACTCTTGGATGGCTGAATGGCGTCACTTAGCGTTTCGTCGACTTGTTTTTTCACGGCATGGCGTTCACGCGTCGAGACTCGGTACGGGCTATGCAGAACTGGTCGGGCATTTTCTTCTGTTATGATGCGATGTTTCGCGACTGGGGTTTTGTCGAATTCCCAATGATGACGAGAAGCAGTCTTTGAATGGCAAGAGCAGGGACTTGAGTTGTTTTTGCTTGCACTTCGAATGGCTCGAGTTGACATCAAAATCCGGTTTGGCACCTCGATTTGTAGAACCAGCATCGAAGAAGCCGAATGAATTGCTGGCCTCCACGAATTCATCTATGTGGGCGACCGCCGTACCACGGTTGAGGTGCCTATATTCGTGACTGAAGTTTGTCAGCACCACCTTTGCTTTGCCGTCACGCAGCTCAGCTATGCCTCTTGCGACGCAAATCTGACGGTTCAGAAGAAGGTGCTGAATGCCCTCGATGACGCCATCAAAGTTTTCGGCTTTTTCGATGCCAATGGAAACGACGACGCTGGATAAAGGCGGCACGATGACCTGCTCCTCTAGCACATGCTATGCGTAATTCCTTGGTGTTGTCGGGGTCGGAAGAGCGTTTTCTGAGGTTAGTTTGTTTGACTAAGACTTCGCGTCGATGATAGCACCGTGTTGACTTGGAGAGCCCATTCAAAGTATCACATCCCTGGAGCATTTGGGCAAGATTACAAAGCTCGCAGAATAAGTCTGGTTATTGATGGTGATTGTTGCTGTGCAGACTCAAGTCGGCGTTATTAGGCGACCTCTAGTTGTACGGAATTCAGCGCTTTGGCATGCAGTCCTCACTTTTTAAATACGAAGAATTTCGTGGCGAACTTAGGCGACATTGAGCATATCTATCTATCTATCTATCTATCTATCTATCTATCTATCTATCTATCTATCTATCTATCTATCTATCTATCTAGATGCCTATGACATTTATCGCTCCAGGTCCTCTGGATAGTGGTATCAATAGCAAACTTGGTATCTTATAACATGGCTGTAGACGAACATAACTGGCTAGTCATAACATGAAAACTACGACATGTATGTCATAAAAGTCATGATTTACATGTCTTGCTGCTCTTGCGTTGGTTTCATTCACATATAATGCAGAACTGGTATGGTATGATATGACTGCATGGCGAACACAAGTGACAGACCCTAACATCGAAATCATGACAAGCGTGTCATGTAACAACATGATTACATGCCGGACTCATGATGTGCTCGTGGCTCTTTCGCTAGCTTTGCATATACTGAATTTGGTATTACGGGACGTCAATGAATGACAAAGGTATGTGACTGGTGCAAACATGATAATCATGAGATGCATGCCATGTAACAATATGACTACATGCCATGCTCATAATGCGCTCGTAGCCGTTTCGCTAGTTACCCATGAACCGAAATCGGTAATACAGGACGTAAAAGGACGACGAATGTATGTGACTGGTGCAAACTTGATAGTCATGAGATGCGTGTCATGTAAAAACATGACTACTTGCTACGCTCATGATGCACTCGCGCCCGTTTCGCTAACTTCACATGTACCGAATTCGGTATTACGGGACACGAACGGGCGACATAGGTAATTGACACATTGAAACAGGATGATGATGACATGCGTGGCATGTAACAACATGACTACATCGCACACTCGTGATGCGTTCGCAAGCGTTTCGCTACCTTCACATATGCCGAAATTTAGTGTTACGTCACGTGAATGGATGACCAAGATATGTGACTAGCGCAAACATGATAGTAATGAGGTGTGTGTAATCCAACAGCAATAATACACGCCACACTCAAGGGGCCAATACACTACGACGTGAGGCAGCGCACGTGCGCGCCAGCGTTGCTTTTATCTCGTCATGCCGGCGATGCTACGCCATATATCCCCCTAGTAGAGATCAGTCTATCTGCCCACTGACCTTCATTGTTGATCTACATGCCATATACTCGCAGGCACTCGCCGCGCTGTGTTGCTTTGATGCATGGGCGTTTGAGCGCACACGGCGTCCCTCCGTCACGAACAGAGGCAGACGCGGCGCTGTCTAAGTAACGTCGTCCGCAAGAAATGCAGCATGTCGCATTTCGCGCCGGTTGCCACCGGGCCGCGCTGACGGACGCTGGTCGCGGCGGTCACGCCTGGCCTCACATTATAGAGTGCTCGCGTTTTGCTATCGTGGTGTCCCTGCGCCCAGCCTGCGCGTGCGTCAACGTTGCGTCGGAGTATATTGGGCCCTTCATGAGGTCCTCGCCACCGTTGCGCTAGCTCCATAAGGACCGAATTTGGTATCACGGGAAGTTAATAGACGACGAAGGTAAATGAAACGTCTAAACCTGATAATATTATTATGCGTTTCATGTAAAACATGACAATACCCTAAACTCATAGCGTTCTCACGGCTGTTTCACTAGTTCCACATATACCAACTTTGGTATTACGTGACGTGAATGGACTATGATTGTAAATAACACGTCCAAGTATGGTAATCATGATATCGATTTCATGTACAACATGTTTACATGCTACGCTCATAGCACGCTCGCGGCCGTTTCGCTAGCTCCATATATACCAAAGTAGGTATCAGGTGACGTTAGTAGATGACGAAGGTAAATGGAGCTTCCAAACATGATAATCATGACATGGAAGTCATGTACGGCATAATTTACCACCACCTCCTAACGTTGTGCTGATTTTGAAGTGACCTATCACCATTCCTCATTCGTGTTTCGCATATCATTGATTCTAACTGCACGTGAGATCTGCTTTTTTTTCAACTTCGTCGCGAAAGATGCACTGACGACGGAATAGTCGGCTCCAGTATCGATGAGAGCAGTTACAAGGTGGCCGTCGAATATTTCGTCGAAGTCACTGGTTCATCGTTGTGCGTCGCCGCTGTGTCGTGGTGTCGGGTCACGGCTACGTCTCTTTTCTCTACTGCTTTCATGTTTCGTCGTGGCATCTTCAGCAGGCTGCGAAGGTTCGACATCAAGACCCTTTTTGTCTTGCGGCGGGTGCTTTCCATTTCATGGCGGTGTCATCGTTGTCGGCGGCGGAAGATCTTCGGTAGTTCGCCGTACAGAAACCACACCTCCATCGGTTGCTGCCGTTAGTTTTCCGAGTAGGTGCTCGGAGACCGGCGCTGAACAGAGCCGGTGTACTGCCCGCGGTGCGGTGATGCGTAGCGGCCTGGCGATGACGAACGATAAGGTCGTCAGGGTGTCAACTGCGCTCCCGCGAGGTTGTCAGCGATGTTATTTCGGTCGTTCACCCCGTTGCGGGCACGGCGCGTTCATGTCAATGCTCCGTAGACCCATCTGTCGGTACTGGTAACGGCGGTAGGTGTGTCAAGCCTCGCCGCTGTGGTAGCAGAGCGGGCGGTTGTCAGGTGCCCGCGAAACGTTGGTTTTAGGGGCGAAGCTCCTTATAGCGGCACCCGTTGGTCCCGCGTAGTATGTAACCAGTCTTACGCTTTGACCTGCAAACATTTTGACCTCCAAGGTGGTGCCGGTGAGAGATTCCTTCTGTGCATTGTTGAACAACAAAAAATAGTGCTCCATGTGCATGCCAATAGCTGATAATGGGGTATGAGAGACAGGAGCATCCGGCTTTTAGTTAACGTGCACGCTGTGATCCCCATTAGCAGCCATTGCATGTACATTGAGCACTATCTGAAGGGAAAGGGTTGCTACGTTATACCCGCTATGTGTAACCGCCTTAGTTTTAGAAAGGTTTAGCGAGCATTGAGTCGCGGTGCCATGAATACAATGAACTAGTATATACCATGAATGAACTCGAGGTAGTTAAAGGTGGGAAGTAGGTACGGAGTGCAAGCCGTAAAAAAGTAAAAGCCGAATTCTCCTGTCTCTCATTTCCCACGCAGCCATTGGCATGTACATTGAGCTTTATCTGCCAGAAAAAGGTTGCTACGTTATACTCGCTGGGCGCAACCTTCTTGGTTTTAGAAAGGTTTAGCGAGTGTTGGGCCGCAGGGCCATGAATACAGTGGTTAAAGTGGGAATACAGTGGGAATACAGTGCAATACAGGAATACAGGTGGTTAAAGGTGGGAAGTAGACCTGAAGCGCAAGCTGTTAGAAAGTGTGCGTGTTTCACCTCTCGTTTAGTCCTTGTAATGTCCGCTGGATGGCGGTGTTTCTATATGGGAAATATATGATGAAAAGATGCGAGATGGTGGTACTTGGAGTGTTGAATAGATGGACGAACGGACACACAGACAGATGCATGAATGGACACATGAACAAACGCAGCGGCGGATGCGTGGACGAACGCAGAAACGGACGCACGCACGGATGGGCGGATGGACGCATGGACGGTCGCACAGACGGAAAGAACCAAAAACGAATGGACGGCCGAATGCTTCGCCCCACTCTCCATCATTCACTCCGTGGATATGCTGCCAATTTTTTTCTAGGCGCGCTGCGCTGGCCCGCTGACGTACGGCAGGATGTCGGTGGGTGTGGTGGAGGCGGTAGCGTCTGGCGACGGAAGTGCAACGGGGCGGCGTTTTGACCTGGGCGTGGAGGAGGGGCGTGCCAGCGGGCTGCAGCAACATAGCTCATGGCTTGTGAATCAGGCTGCGCTGGTTCCGGTATCCGGAAAAATTGCTAGACTTCCTGGCGTACAACGTTTGTGATCGGGTCAACGGGAGGCTGTTAGTCCGGCAACAATTTACGCAGCTCTTCTTATACGATCGCTCGTATCGTTTCCCGAAGGTCGTCGGAGACGAGAACATAAACAGCTGGTTTGTCTTCTATCGTTCACCGATTGTACTGGCAGGTTCACAATTCCGGCGTCTTCTTGATTGACCTTGCTTACCACAGGAATTCTTGCGCGGTCTTCGGAGGTTTCGAATCAGTCCAGTGAAGAGTTTTTGCTTGATCTCTCGCATAAGAAGACGAACTTTTTCTCCTCGAGCATGTCAAGGTCAAAGTGATGAAAAATCCGCGTCATTTCTTCCACGAATATTGTCACAATTTCATTTGGGAGTTGCACCCTCATTTCCAGCAGCGTCGTGGCTCTTTTCTTGCGAGCGAATGCAGAAATGCAACGCGGGAGGGATGCCAAGTTTGAAGGGCAGACTCATGATTCTTGAACCAGGTTCTAGCCAACTCCTCCAAATAAAAGTAGACGTGGCGTAGCTTATCTTCTGTGTTCCAGTGGTTGAGGGTGGCTCACAGGTCTTCAGCCAGATCTCCAGATCTTCAGACGATGACCAACGGGAAATCGGTGGTTCCCTTCGCTGCTGCATGAAGATCGCGGGCTGTGGAACACCAGTTGTCATTGTTGCCGCAGTCGATGTCATGATCTTGGTATTCCGAGCCTCGTCTTGTGGTAAACCCTGCTGCCTGTGGCTTGTTCGGTGCTTGTGGCTGGCGTCAGTGTCTTCTTCGCGACGTGGGCTGGGTTCATGGCTGGACGGCGCCGTCCGGTGCATGAACGAACTAGCACTTCTACCAGATGTGTCAAGGTCGTGACGTGGACGGAGACAGTAGACTGTATGTTGAGATCACATTCTTTATTAGGGCAAACTTGTGCCCGGTGAATGAAGAGTCAGATTCCAATAGCGCTCTTGCAGTGATAGCGGCGAACGGAGCATCGGCCGTCGATCAACTGACAAGCGGAGAAGTGTGTCGGCATTTATACCTTCGCTGTCGAATATTCTAGCGTTATCGCTAGCGGTGACGTAGGTTCCCGAAGTGGGCGTAATCTTAACAAAATGATCTTCTAAAGCTTCGAAGCTTCTCGAACATCGTAGGCGTGGTTTGCGCTGAACGTAGTGTAACGAGCTCACAACAAAACTTGAGGCTCCAAGCAACATACAGAAACAAAAAGCCAGAGAAGCAATTTTGTTGTCCACCTGAAAAACTTCGGTATTCTATTTTTCGCTGTTTAACGCGAACTTATCTCTATGTACAGAACAGGAAAAAACACCCAAAAGATTGTGTACATACTAATACTAACTTCTTCCATGCTGCTCACTTTAGACACAGATGAACAGATCTGGGCAATGCAACGCACCTAGGACGCCGCCAGAGCCCAAGGGCTCCTGTCGTGGAGCCCTCATCACCGAAGCCCGGACTCTCACAATAAAGTTTTTTCCTCCTCCTCCTTCTCCTCTACATCGAGTTGTCTATGGTATTCCAGCTTTTTTATATCTTTATTGTATACGTGACGTAGGTTAAGTTCAGTGTCAAAATTGTTTGACCTTAGAACGACGTGAAGAACAAAGTACAGTAGATCTGCAAATTTGGCCAAAGTTTACTAATGAGTGTCACTTGTCTTGAAGCGTATAAATTAACGAAAAAGTAGTGTTCATAAAGCAGTTATTCTATATAATGACAAGACTTTCTTCAGTGGGCGCAAGCGATGAAAATAAGCCTAGCTCCTTTCATATTCACGATGAAGTATTTGTGGCGAACTGGCCTGAGCAAACACAAAGAAAGAAAACTTTTCACCCACTACAAATATCTCTCCTAACCTTCGTATAGGTTTCAAAAAAGCGTCAAGTTTACTCCCGCAAAGTCTTTTGTCTGGACGTGCCATATTCTTCGACATGCCTCTTTTGTCGTCTCTGGAACACCTTTTGTTAGGGAACCATGACAAATTCCGGTGGTCCTTTTTTTTTTGCAGCACTACGCCTGAAACTTCAGTTGAAACTTAAAAAAACGAAGGCATACTTCAGTGCTCTGTAAGAACAACAGATGTAGTATATCTAAAAGAAAACAAGCGTAAATTTTGAATGCTTTTTTTTACTATTACTTGTGTGAAGTTGACTGAAGCAGTGGAAAGAAACAACGATGTTGAAAAAAAGTACCTTTATATATTAACGTTCCCAAATTTTAGATGTGGCGGCACGAATAAAAGAAAGGTGTCACAACGAGATGACAGCCATTGATTTCTGATGGAGCGCGATGATGTGACAAGTAATGGCGCGAAGCTAAAATTAAAGCTTTTATTTCGTTCATCCTTATGGGAGAGGCTGCAGGGCTGGGCACATAAGTATTATATCAAACAGAACTCAATAATATTTAAAGTAACTCTAAACTCCGTGCACGGACAAGCTGATTAGTAAGCATGTCCCATAAACGCACGTGTCACGTTGTATAAAAAACTCGTGTTGAAAGGTAAATGAACGATCACACAGAACACACAAAAAAAGGAACAAGGCATTTAGAACTGCGGAAATATATCACAATGAATTTCTTCCGCACATTTTGCGTGAAGTACCTGCCGTGGCGCATCACTGAGGCTATTCAAGAGTTCACAAGTCCACGGGAAAATAGAGAATTCGAAACTGCTGAAACGGAAAGATCGGGAATGCCATCGGTAACTCCCAATGTGGGGATGATATTTGCATCTGATTGATTGATTTTAAAGCATCAATGTTAAAGCAATAGAAAAGGCCGTGGTTGGATTACCTATCACTTCTGCGCAACAAAGGTAAACTTTTATTTCAGTCAATCACAAAAAACCCAAAAAGGTAGCAAAGAACTGAAGCCCAGATGACTAATGGCTTCTGCAAAAATAGAACAGATGACGCCTTCTCAAGCTTATATATATGTGTGTGTGTGTGTGTGTGTGTGTGTGACATTTAACATGCAAGCCTAAACCTATAGTCCTTGATGGTCACACGTTTCTAAAACAGCTTTGTGTTGACTGCATTAAATTGAAAAGCCTGTCGACAGCAAAATGAAAGATGAAAGCAGCTCATTTTGCCACAAGTCTTCATAACCAAACATTATCTGTTGATGTGATCTTCTCACTATGTCATGTTTCTATGTATATGTGTTTCATTTTCGGTATTCTTCAAATGTGAACTTTCTGAGGATTTTTAAGTAGCCAAATATGTGATAGGCATGTTAAGAAATCACCAGTTGCCGGGATTTTTTTGATTACCACTTGAATTTCCACTCGATTAAAGAATAACACCGATGTTACCTCCCTCATATCCAATATCCAAGTTGGGAGCCCGTTTATAATAATCAAGTCATGGGTTGCAGGCTGAACAAAAGCACAAAAGCGCGTGCTATCTTAAATCTCCATCAGGAGTGTGTCCTCAATACAACAATTCATACGTTACAGCAAAAGTATTGACACTTTGGTGCATACAACCAAATAAACCTTTTTGCCGCAACTACTCCATCCGTTGCTTCGGTTACAAGCGCATGCTTAAGCCTTGACCTTGAAATATGGTTTCGTCCCGAGGCCTACATAATATCACACATAATCAAATGTCGCCGGTTTCTTTCGTTACCACGCACAATTGTCTGTTCCCGATCTCCAATCATCATCATAATCACCATAATCATCGCCGTCATCTTCATCATTAACCTTACTACGTCCACTGCAAGACAAAGGATTCTCCTATGTTCCGCCAGTCAACTCGGTCCTGTGCGTGCTGCTGCAATTTTATACCTGCAAACTTCTTAATTTCTTTTTCCCACCTAACCCACTTGCCTTCACTGAGAATCCGGACAGTTACCCTTAAAAGGCCACTCACAAGGCTCCCAAAATACAAAAAAGAGCGCAATATTATATTTCTCGTCCTTCTTGGCACACTACTGTGACGTAAACAGCAGCTTCCGTTATATCTACAGCATACATGCTCTCAGTTCGTTGATATACGCAAAACATCACATGTTATTTGTCTCCTGCACTGCTTTGACATGCAGTCGCCCATCTGTTCTTCTTTGTCTCGAATCAATATTGTGCACAATCAACCGATCATACTTCAGTTGGTGTGTTTACAACTGCGCAAGCGGCTCTAACAACGTTCAGTCGAGAAGCGCGAAATCCTGATAGGCTGTAGTGTTTAGTGCTGATATTGTTCACGTGCATTCAAGAACTAGGGGGCGAGGAAGATGCGCTGTGTGTGTGAAGGAGAGGAAAATATTGCCCCCTCGTCCTTAAACGCGGGGAGGTGATCAAGTGATCCTTTCATGACCAGCGGTTATCCTGTCTACGCGCTACATGCCCGGCCCATGTCCATTTCTTCTTATTGATTTTAACTACGATATTCTTAACCCTGATTTGTTCCCTGATTCTGCTCTCTTCTTGTCTCTTAAGGTTACGGCTACTGTTTTCCTTCCCATTGCTTCAACAGTTTTCTTGAATGATCAGGGTACTGCTTCTATGAATAGTTTCAAAACACTGTGATCGAACCCTTCAAAATAAGCCATACGTTGGACGAGAAACTCTGCTTCTCCCACTTCGACTGAATAGAATTTTGTGGAAGTGTTCATATGGTAAGGCATTTACGTTTCACGAATGCGTCGTTAGTGTAGTGTCCATTAACCTTCGGCGTGGGTCGAATGGCCTGATTTAGCATTGTATATTTCTCCTGTACTCATGTTCTTCTGTTATGAAGAAGCAAACTGCTGCATAATGGATCAGAAAATGACGTCGTCATAATGTTACACTGATGTAGTACTGTTAATTTTGCTTACACACTTTAGTGCAACACAAATTTTCGTTTTTATGTATCGCAACAGCGAGAAGAATGCTCACTTTCTGAAGGATGGTCGTGACACCAAAACTATACTTAAGATGAAAGAGACAAAATGTATCAGATATTGCAGCGGCTGCATCTTAAAGTGCCTCTCATCAAGTCTGGGAATTTCAAGCTCACGAGTGCAATGCATACGCTGACCGTTCCTGATCACGTCTACCAAAGTTTTCAATGCTACGCACTGTGGAAACAGGTTGAATTTCGAGCTGAAATTTACTTGCCTTTAATCAAGAGGGCACGCACTCCAATACCAAGTGGATGACGTACAACAAAGATTGGCCCTACGTAGTAATCTGTTCTTTGACGAGGATCCTCTGCGCAGGCACTGGAAATTAGATGGTGCCACAGTATCAAGTTAAATTATTCCAGGTGACCTGTTCAATTCGTGTAACCTGCTGCTTCAGTTGGTCAATGAAATTTGAGACGGTTATTGAGAGACAGAAGTTAAGTTTGTGCGTGTTTTAATGACTTTTGTGTTCGAATCGTACCGAGAGTCGACCTAACCTGGCTCTGTTTCGTCTGCATTCGTGTTTTCGTTACGCCCAAGTTTATACAGATGCCAACCCTGACAATGCTTGACGCGTTCTTGGTTGTTCTTCGTTGGTTGCAGTGCCAGCGATTTGCTGCATTGTCTCACGGTAATGATTTGTCATCCGTACCAACCTCACCAAACGTGCGCGCAGTGTGGGATTCATTCTGTAGAAAGAGTCTGTACACTGTTATTCAGATCTTTATTAGGTTTTGTCTCTATCAAGGAATCTAAACAAATGATGTCTACGCAATAACCATCACTTTTGAGGGTCCAATCGGGGGTGGGGGTCACACAGAATGCCGACACAACATGACACACCACTCGTGAGCTCAGACTGGTTCGGGTACATCATGTGCACATAACCCTGCGTGCGCATGACTTGCCTATGCGTCACGTGATGTTCAATGCCAAAGAGGGCAGGGAAAACATTTTGCCACATAGGTCAAGTTGCAGGTAAGGTGGTTGAGCTCACTTGCTCGCAGCATGGTTTCAGGTCACTTTAAAATATAGGTTTGTTACAGCTCGTGATCAACCAATCTATAAAAAAATGGTTGAGGAAGCTTATATTTCTCCGGTGTTTCCGTATGCTATTTCTTCTCTCTCTCTCTCTCTCTCTAGCATACACGCACACACACCCTTATATATTGTGTATATTTCTTGAGCTGTTATTATCTTTTGTACTACCACAGGCAGGTGATATTCGACCAGCTGCAAGCATTACAAAAAGTAAAGAGCGCAGCGTCCCGTCATCAATGTGTAGCACTGCGGAGGCTAATATGATGAGAGGTTGATGTGCACTCGAATGTTTTTAATGATTTACCGGTCCAGGCTTCATTTGCCGCCTATAGTACAGATGTGTGGGAGAAGCGAACGTAAGATGCCGAATTGAATGTGCGCGTTATGTTGCAAAACATTCGCACAATGATCATACTTCACAAACATTTGTAAACATGTGGCCAAGCCTATGTAATGAAGGAAATAAGAAATTCTCGAAAAAAAAAACGTGTACATTCCTATACTTCCTAATGCTTTTTTTTGCACGGCTGAAATCGATCGACCCGAATATCAAGCTCTCAAGAGGGAATGTGAAACTTCTGGCCAGAATAGGGAATAGGACTGATTTTCTCAATAGTAGGAGGGTAGTTACAGTGTCTTCAGGAGGATCGCAATCCTTGAGCTTGTCTTCTATTCTTTCGAATACGATAAGCTGTCTGGCCCTGCTGTTCCGTTAATGGCTATTTCCCACACATCCCACACGCAGTCAAAGAATGTCTTCACAAGCTTTTCAAAGAAACGTCTGCGTAGACGCAGTTACGAAATTTAACAAATGTTGTTTCCCAGCTGAGAGTTGGCCCAGCGATATGAATGCACTTTATTTTTCAACCGCGGGGGTGCTTAAGAATACTGCGGCTACTCTTTTCATACAGGCCCTCAACTGGGCACTAACGTGTGAATGAGTGCCATAAAAGTGGGAGAAAAGTTGGCAGAAAGTAGTTTAACTGAGGACGCACACATGGAGGATCCAACCAAAGACGACAAGCTATCAGATCCCCTTCATATTGAAGTGTAAACCCCTGCTTTATAACTGTCCCCCAATATCTCAAATGAGCTCATGTCTTTCACGGAAACACAGTGGCTCATACGTCCGACCTTTTCGCCCATGACTTTCAGTTTCATAATGGTAGATTCCGGTCTGAGTCTGTTATGAATGAACAGGCCGTGGTTACGGATCTCCTCGACTTCTTTGACAAGAGCTTCCACCAAAGTATACGCAAGTTCATGTCGTCTTTGGGGTTGGCTCTGGCGGGCAGCAGCTCCGCTTTTGCAGAAGTGCATTGGAGACCACAGCCGAAAACATAGCTATCGATAATAGAGGCTGGCTGCTGGAGGCGGTAATCTATTTCTGCAACGCTTTCTTCAGTCGTCCAAATTGTTATGGCATCCACGTAGAGTGCGTGACGAATTCCTTCTACCCGGACTAACATGATAACATAAAAAATGTTACCTCTGACGTCACATGCTGACGTGTTACGTAACAATCTCTTTGTGTTACTCGCTCATAGACGACAACCCGGGATGCGGCTGTGCAACATTCGTCAATTTTCACGTTCGATAAGTCACCGAAAGCTTTCATCTTAAATACCTAAGTAGAGGAAGAATTCTGTGCGCTTCTATTTTTCTTTATATCCCCAAAATAGCAGCCCTCACCTAATCGAAACAAAGATAGAGACAGACAGAAATCTTGACGTCATATTTTTTGATAAAGATGTTTACAGCCGAAAATGGGCAGCCACATGATTCTCACTTCAAGTGACTGTCTAGCCTTTATCACAGGCCGCAGCTTGAGCTTGGAATTTTAAGTTGCCACTCGTGCCTCTTACTGCACTCTTTTTAATGAACAATTTGTGAAGTATTGTTTCCATCCCAGATCGCATGCCAGAGCATGTGCGGTAACTTTCAAAATAGGCCACCTATTGCAATCATTTGTGGATTAACTGCTTGTAATAGGCTGCTTGAAGTTATTGCCAACCCTTCGCAGAAGTGTGGTGGCTGTCACAGGACAAAGACAATAATCTAACACGGGCTTGAGGAATTGCCATTCATAAAGGGTTCCATGCTTTCTATGGCTTGGTTATATTTTATTCGTTCCTGCTTCTTTTTTAAATGCAAAGCGTTTCTTGGCAAACTTGAGTGACTTTGAGCGCATCTATCTATCTATCTATCTATCTATCTATCTATCTATCTATCTATCTATCTATCTATCTATCTATCTATCTATCTAGCCGACTACGACTTTAAGCTCTCCCGGCATCTCGATAATGGTATTGATACGAAAACTGTTATAGCATAAAATGATGGTAATACAAGCATAATTGACTAGTCTTAACACAAAAATCATGAAATGTGTGTCATAAACGTTATAATTTACATTTATCGTCTTGCTGCTCTTGCGGAGGTTATGTTCACACGAAAGTTTGCTAAACTGGTTTGGTATGACATGCCTGCATAGCGAACATAGGTGCAGACCTAACGTAGAAATCATGATGCCCATGTCATGATTTTTATATATTGACTAGTCATGACTACATGCCACGCTCATGGTTCACTCGTGGTCGTTTCGCTAGCTTCACAAATACCAAATTTGGTATTCTTCGGGACGTGAATGGGTGATGAAGGTACATCTCTGGTGCAATCGTAATCATTAGATGTCATGTAACAACATGACAACAAGTCCCGCTCATGATACGCTCACGGCTATTTCACTAGTTTCGCATATTCCATATTTGATGTTACGTGACGTCGATGGATGACAAACTTATATGACTGGTGCAAACATGATAATCTTGACATGAGCTTCATGTCAGGGCATGACAACATACCACGCTCAATATACATTCGTAGCCTTTTCGCTAGCTTCACATATACCAAATTTAGTATCAGGTGACGCGAATGAACGACGAAGGTAAGTGACATATATAATATTCTCGATATGCGTGAGATGTCAAACATTATTACATTCTGTGCTCATAGCGTGCTCGCAGCTGTCTCGCTAGATCCACATATACCAAATTTGGTACAAGGTGGCGTGAACAGGCGACGAAGGTAAACGACACGTCCAAACATGATAATCATGATATGCGTGTCATGTAAAACATGACTACATGCTACGCTCATAGCGTGGTCGCGGCCGTTTCACTAGTTTCACATATACCAATATTGGTATCAGGTGGTGTGAATAGACGACGAAGATAAATGACACGTCCAAACACGATAATCATTATATGCGTGTCATGTAAAACATGACCACACACTACGCTCATTGCATGCTCGTGGCCGTTTTGCTAGAACCACACATAGAAAATTCGGTATTACGTGACGTGAACAGACGACGAAAGTAAATGTCACTTTCAAACATGACATTCCTGGCATGGAAGTCATGTATGGCATAATTTACGTCCACCTCATAACGTTGTACTCACTTTAAAGTGACACATCAAGATTTCTCATTCGTGATTCGCATATCCTCGGTTACCTCTGTATATGGAATCTGCCAATTTTTCTTATTTTTCCTCCACTGTTTCTTCCATATTTCCTTCCTGATTTCTCTTACTCTTAAAGGAGAGTAAGGAATTTGCAGTCCTGATTGATGTTAACCACAAATTATTTGTCTGACTTGTATCTGTAAAACGTCGGGTGTCAACCGCTGAGAGAGGTTGTGTAACGAAGCTCTGTGTACGTTATTTTTCAGTTCTTTGCTTTAAACGTGGCAACTTTTTTTTTAGTGCATTGGCCGCATGACTGGCTATTGCACGAAATTAAGTAGACCAGCATCAAGAATAGACCTGGCTTTACTTAACCTTCATTGTTGCGTAATAATAAGTTCGTCCTGCTGGGTACCCTTGAGGTAAGCATTGAGAAAACATCGGTGTTCTGTCTGTCGTTTATTTTTGTTCGAACGAGAAACGCGTAAAATACTACCTTCTAACCGCCGGGAGATTAATTAAAACTTAGTCCGGGAACAAGACAGTTTCGGCTAAAGAAAAACATAGCAATTGACTGCAGGGAATGGGGACTATACCTCCGAGTCCACGAAAACCTATGAGTTGTCGATTTTGCAATTTGTGCTGGCGCGAAAAGGTTCACACAAAAAATAGATGGCAGCACTGCAGTCGCATATTGTTAGTGACAGAGGAGTCAGAAACGGACGTTTAATTAACTTTGTGCAGCTCGAAATTAATGACCTATAGATAGCACCTCCCTCAGCCGAAGGCAGACTTCGTAGCTCCTCGGCCAGCTGCAAAGAGCAGTAGGAAAGCATTAGTATAGAGAGCGCCTCGCAATCTGGTTATAAGAAATAAAATATTGGAAGCGATTCGAGAAAACACAAAGGAGTTCGTTAGTCTTGTACTTCGTTAAAACACAAGTGCTTTGTTAGAAAAGTAAGAGTAGGATGAACGTTACACTGACTCATGTTTGATGGCGCTTATATCAAAATCTACACGACTCTCAGTTGTCTATTTATTTGGATGTGCATATGCAACTCCAGAGCTACAGTTCATCCGATAAGTGGGGTTTAACGTCCCAAAATCACCATATGATTATGAGAGACGCCGTAGTGGAGGGCTCCGGAAATTTTGACCACCTGGGGTTCTTTAACGTGCGCCCAAATCTGAGCACACGGGCCTACAACGTTTCTGCCTCCATCAGAAACGCAGCCGCCGCAGCCGGGATTTGATCCCGCGACCTGTGGGTCAGAAGCCGAGTACCTTAGCCACTAGACCACCGCGGCGGGGCAGCTACAGTTCATCCGTCACTATGTGTACCATAAGCAATTATTTTGAAGAATAAATACCAGAACTCAATTACGAATCACTCGGCAAGTCTTTCACATTCATTTGCGAGAGAACAAACAAAAACTTGGCAAGAGAGAGGCCACCTGAATAATCTTCCTCCGACTTGCCATGTGCCATGAATTTTTTGCACATGATACATTGGCGCGAATTTCAACAACACACAAATAACATAGGTTGATCGTTCTGTGTTTTTTCGCTGTGTCCTGTCGCAACACGCAGGGTGAGAACCATGTTTCTTAAAGCAACTAGTCAACTAGCCGACATTTGTTTCTTGAGTAGTGTAATAGGTTCAAGTGGCGTCTTTAAGCGCATAACGGAGAAAATCGACTGTCTCGAACTCATTAGGAAGGTGTAATACATTTGATATGAAATGTTTGATAGACACTTATTCAGGCAGCATGACAAACATAAGACAAAATTTATAAACAAATAGAATACTAATAGTTGCGAACCACACTGACATTGAAGTGTCAAAGTTTTGCAGCTATATTCTGATCATACACAATGAAACTTCTTTTTCCCTTGGTAATTCATTTGTGGTTACAAAATTTGCAACAATTGATGATAATGAACACAACAGTACTCTTTTATGTGTTTCTCGAGCTATTTCACCCGCGTCACTTGTGTAATACGCTCATCATCACTAATACTGATGCAACAAACATATTTACACTGATGAAAACTTCCTGCGCCTCTCTTGAGTCTGCTATGCGGGCTAGTAGGAGTAGGTGCCACATTTGCTTCTACGGACGGATCAGTATAGAAAGTTGTGATGAAACGATACTGTGAGATAGACGAACACATTGCGTGTGCTGTCCCGTGATGGCAGGAAGAGAATTTGCGGTTTATAATGCGCTTGTTCATCATCATCAGCAGCCGCATCATTGTCATCGTCATTGTCATCGTCAGAAACAGATACGAATCGCAACGCCAAAACTAATGCCAATGGACAAGCCTCGAATTTAGGGAACTTCGCCCATAATACTCCTTATTACTGTAACCGCGAGTGAAAGTACGCCCTGTCTGAGTGATCCTTCTAATAACTGTTGTGAGCTAGTATAAGTACTACATCGTAGACAGAACTGCGGAAATGCGCAGTCTAACTGGTAGCCATGGAGGTCAGCCAATGCGACACTTTATAACGGAGAAGTAAATACTGGGCATGAAAATGGAAAGGCGAAAGCGGCTTTTGTCAGAAGGTTGATGGGTTTGTGATAGACCTTTTTTGGCACACGGCTAATCGGGGGCAGAAATGAACGTGATTACACGTGCGGGAAAAGCTTGTGCGTTGTATTGCAGAGATGAAATTTAGTGGGGGGATACTTATTCGCTGATTAGTTGGCACTACTACAATCCGAAAGTTTTTTGTGCGAGCATAAAGAACGCAGAATAGAGATAGTCCTTTTAGAAACAGACAAATGGCAGGCAAGATGGAAATTACCATCCACTTTTATAGGAGAATAATGCAGTGGTTTGGATATGCACAATGGAAATGAGCTAGTGTTGAACAGTGGGCGATGGTGGATGGCGGACAAAGTAGAGAGCATATCAGTAGACAGTATATTTTGGCAGATGGCGGATGATGCTTATGTAAATGGATATTTTTGCAGTGTACGAAGTATGTGGTGGGTGCAAAAATTGTGGGTATATTTCTGAAATATAATAGTTTCAATTATTTTCAGTTTATTTAGGTATAATTGAAAGATCAACATCATTTCACAGAAGCCACCCTGGACAACCATTGAAAACAAATTAATAACTCTCCGCTTTCGTTCCACAAGTTTTGTAGAGAGAGACAGACCCTGTTCACACTTAGCAACAAACGCCTTGCTCAGTGAAGACGTTTTTTTTTAACTTTTCCACATTTGTCTGGGTTGTGCTTTCTCCATTTCGCCTACTCCTTGGTAAGCAGCTTCAGAAAAAACCCTCGTAAAAACTCTCACCAATGCATGAAGACAGTTCTTCAGTGGCTCTAATTGAAATAATTGAAATGACTCCAACGAGATGCGTTTCTCTAATGATTCTGAGAGATCTTTATGACATCCTTATGATATAGAATCGTTTTGTCTAGGCAATCAACAAATTCATGTGCCTTACATTGCTTCTTTCCCACAATGAAAAAGACACAGTGACACTTAGTTTACAAGTATGTGATGTTGCTAGGCTAGTTGCTTCGTAGATACAGCAGAGGCGTTCAAACTGGGTGAAGACAACTCGTCAGAACTAAGAAATAAACACCCTTCGTATTCACCCTTCGTGTTCGTATGCTTAAGGCAGCTATCAGCAACCTGTAGCCCGCGGGTCTCATTTTGCCCACCAGGGACTAATATGTGGCCCTCTGCGAGTCGTGAAACCCCCAGTCTGCCTTCCATGAACACGAATTACTTCGTCATTCCATCACCTGAACGCCGACATGGCAGTTTTGACCTAAACTGAATTTTTGCTTGTCACCTATGTTTTATTTATAATTATGTCTTCCTTTAGGGGAGAATTCAAAACAAGGTCCTGTTATTTACACATAGAGCCTTATGAGTGCACAGGACGTTAGCATAGTCGGTGTAGATTTTAGTATCGCTAAGAATTTACACAGAATAAACGCTTAGAAAACATTGGCCCATGCAAATTATTGTGTCTCACCTATTCGCGGTAACAGCACAACAAAGGTGGCTGTGGCAATGCTTTTCTTTTATTTTGGTAATTCGAAGTGCAGGAACAATTGACGAATACCTGCGCAAGGTGACTGTACTTATCGCAAGAAATTTAGCGATGCTCTCAGTTACACCGCAGGTAGTGTGTCTATCTGACATAAAGAGCGTTTAAGCTCATAACAAACTTCGTGAGCAAGCAAGTGCAATACGACCAGAACACCTTTAGCACCACTGTATTCAATACCCCTAAAAGTTACAAATAAATAATAATGCATAACGTGTGCAAGGTAGCACTTCAAACCACCTACCTATGAAAAAAAAAATGCTGTCAGCACAGGCATTGTCGTGTCCATTGGTATTCAGGTGTTGTGACGAGTCGTCGTTGGCCTACGACGCCATTCGCGGGCATCCGTAGGTTTACAATGGTGAGTTTCCTGGTTGAACTAACTGTCACGTCGATTCTCAAAGCCACAGCATCCGTTGCGAGAAGCTATGCCAGCACTGTTCATCGTTTGTGCAGAAGCATTTTAAGTTTTGAAGTTAATCACGTCAAACATCAACGAAGAAGTGCTATTAAAGAAGCTGGTGGCTACTGCTTACTTAGTGCACCGCTTACCACACATCATGTTGATTCAAGAAGGTTGGCCGATAAAAAAAGACTGCAACTTCAAATTCGAAAAAAGTGCACAAAAATCAACCACACCTGCGGAAACATTACCACCACACCATGACCACGTCATGCGCCGCGCGCCGCCATGTTAGGTAAGAAAGCTGTGAGAGAATCACAGTGGTGACGTCATTGGCCACAGCCCCAGCGCCTTAATAAAGTTCATTTGCGACAATGTGAGACGAGACGTCAATGTTGCCATCGAAACAGCGCCTACGGCGTATGGCTTTTACTCTCAGCCTTATCACAAACGTGAGCCAGCCGCAAGTCCAGCGCGAACGTTATGGCATAGCATGCGTGTCCTTGAGTCAGTGCGTCATACGGAGCACAAGAATAACTGATTCATATTGATAATCAATTCTGCTTATTCTTGGTGCTCGAAACAACATCCACAGCCTTGGAAATTGTGCAAACACTTATGAATATTTAGGAGGACACTCGTGAAACATTTTCTGTGGTCAATGCAATAACTGCCAGAAAATATAGCAATGAAAACAGCCGCTGAAAGGGTTCGACCCCAAATTGCAACATATCTTGAATTATTCCTTGGCAATCAATATGAAACAAAACAAAGGTGCTAAAAAGGACGTAATACGATACCTACAGCACTACATTATTCCTGTTTATTGACTCTTACATTGACACGCTTAATCAACTCGCCCATAGCGCTATTTCTTTGCAATGCTATGATATTTAGGAATATAATCACATCGTAGTTGTCGCTGACGTTTAGCGCAATTACGGTGGTTGGCAGCGCTTGTCTAGCATAGTACATCATTGCACACCACAATTTTTCTCACCGACTATTTTCTCGCTGCTTTTTTTTAGCATTCGCCGGACAGTGGGTGCCGTACCGTGATGCTACCCACTATGATGCTTTCCACCATCACCCACTATCTTTGATTGATTTATTGATTTGAGGGATTTAACGTCCCAGAACCACCCTATGATTATGAGAGACGCCGTAGTGGAGGGCTCCGGAAATTTCGAGCCACTGGGGTTCTAAAACGTGCACTCAGATCTGAGTACACGGGCCTACAACATTTCCGCCTCCATCGGAAATGCAGCCGCCACAGCCGGGATTCGATCCCGCGACCTGCGGCTCAGCCGCCGAGTACCTTAGCCACTAGACCACCGTGGCAGGGCACACACACCATCCTTTCCAACTTACGCATCTACCGTGCACCATAGCACCAACCGCAGTCCACAACTCTCCACTATAAACACTATAATCTCAAGCATAGCCATGATTATTTCTACTATATCCGCCATCTTTTACAGTATCCAGTATAGTAGTTTCTCGAACAGTGAAGAAAGAACCAAAAAATGAAGGCCGGTTAATGAAAAGTGTTGGTTCGTGATCATGATGAGTTCCTGTTCCTTGTGTACGTCCTAAGTACCTTCGCTTTTAAAAGTGTGCAATATTTCAAAGCGTCTGCTGATCGAACGTTATTGAACCATGCGGCAATCAAGATGTGGATTCGAGCTAGTCGGTACTCGATGCTGACCTACAACATTCGCATAAGTTTTAGACGTCTGTTTTGTCTGTTCTGTAAAAATATTTTGCGCAATATGTACGTTACAATGCGGCAAGTTTCAGCGGTAGTCTCGAGAGAAGTCGTCACCACCTCCATCAATAAGTCTGATGCTAGAAGATCATGTTCATCTTGCTTTTCCTTCTTTTAGGTGTATCACTGCTTCACACAAACACACACTATATATATATATATATATATATATATATATATATATATATATATTGGCCTCTGTAGATTAGGAAACAAGAGATAGCACGACACACGCTGGTTTTTCACGGTATATTCGCTGACGTTTTGGCTCGTGAACCAATCTTCGTCAAAGACAATTATACCCTTTGACAAAGACTGGACCTCCAGCCGAAACATCAGTGAATATACCGTGAAACATCAACGGTCGTCATACATTGTCTTGTTGTTTATATAAATATATTGCTAACATTTGGTCACATTCGTTATTGTTATAAAAGGAAGCAATTTATACTCTCTTTACATTCGTAATCTGGCACCAGTACTCTATTCCCACATTTTCCTCCTCTTACGTAGTTCGTGATCCGGACCGCATACATATTGACCTGAGGAGCCTGAAGAACCGAAAAGTTGAAAAGAAACAAGGTGTAAAGATTGCGTGAATGTGTTCCCACAACCTCAGTGGTTTCAGTCACAACGTGGCAGCCTTCTTAACTTCCCGTTATTTCTCGCAAGCTGAACAACAATTTCCGCTAAGTAGTGCCCGTGTAAGTCATCTATTCTGCAATAAAACAACACCATCCATAAACCACGTCGACCGCACAGAATGATCCACGCAAACATTTGTTCTGAAAGGTAAGTTTCACTCCGGGTCCAGGTAGAATGAGTGAAACGGCCCTTCAGTTTCTTTCTGTTCCCAGTGCGTATTATATAGTAGAAAGCTGAGCATTATTCACTTACAGAAAAATATAATTTCCACATCAAGGACATGGCATTCAGACTAAGACAAATGAGGCGCTTTGTTTGTTTGGGTATGTTCTATTTCTTGCACTGAATGCAGACTGCTATTCTTTTCGCTGAATGCAGAATCGACGGACGCACGGACAGACTCACGGACAGACGGACGAACTGGCGGATGCTTCGCTTAGTTCATCATCATTTACTTTGTAGATATGGTATGATTTTCGTGTTTTGTTCCAATCAATCTGTGACAAAAGTTGCCACAAATTGAAGTCGCGCCTATTGAGTAGCTTAACGCCTTGGCCACGGAGCTCGAACTCCAGGTAAGTGATTTATTCGGTTGAGACACCGTGATGAAGAGTGTATATGGGATATCGAACGCCTTGGGTTATTTTTACCTACACAATTATACAGCGTTTTATCGCTGCAAAACAGAAACACAACCTTTCTTTCATATCTGTTACAAAAGTGCAATAAAGAGCACACGTGGGAGTCTACCTGTCACTACAGAAAATAAAACAATGTATCATGCTCTAAAGTTTGATTTCGACGACAAGGCAGACATTTCAAACAAAGCTAGAAAGCTTCAAATATAAACAAGCTTCTAATATTGGTAGTAGTACCGTTTAATCTTGGAAGCAGAATAGACAGCCAGCTGTACCAAAACGGTAAGAATAAATTTAGTTCGAGAAAACAAGATTGATTACCAGCCGTTGTTGATACATTGCTCACGATGCAGTATCCCAACGGACCAATATTTGAGATGCCACGCTGAAGTCAATAAGACATCTGCAGATGCGGATTAGGGAACATCCCATACGAGACCTCACACTGTTCGATGTCACCATTTTATCCTTTTTTGTGCACACTTAATCCCGGCTTTACAATGTGCACAATCCTGCCACCTAGATGCCTGCCTGCTGTTGTTTCGGTGTCGACAGGATGGGGTAGCTACTGCACTGTTCTGGCTTTACGCTGTCTGAAACCAATATAGCGACCCTCTTGGGAAGTCGTTTCACGAGAAACTGCGCACACCCATATTGTCCCATACTCGGACCTATTGCATTTTACCTTCGGCGTACTGCTGGTTTCAGAGATAAAAGTGAAGGCCCAGTTTATAAAATACAGAATACCTCCACTGGGTTTTATTCTACTTTACGTCTACCTATTTTTGCAATTTTGAGTAGGCTCATGGTTCTAGTCAAGCCCATGAAGAGGTTTTCCACGCTGTTTCTCAGCATACAAAGTGATTAAATGCTATAATAAATAAATATTTAAAAAATTGGCGCCGTATCTGCATGTAATCTGCAAATGTCATCGAAAGACGATAATCTTGCGTGTGGAGAGAGTGAACAAAACATTTATTTGATGTTCTGCGCAAGAAAATTGGTGAATGGTATTCTGGAGGCACTGCGTTAGAGTGGAGGCGAACGAGCGCATCAAGTCACGTCACGCGTGAGACATGAGCGCCATCTGGCAGTTCTCTTGGAAAACGAAGCACGAGGCTCTGAGACGGGTGTGTGTGCCTGTCTTAGAGGTGATAAGGTGTAGAACGCAAAGCGGCGGGTAGGTGCACCACCCTTAGAAACGCGTTGAAAACACTCGCCTTTTCGTGCAAGGTTTGCATGGTCAGCGCAGCGTAATAGGTGCTACGGTCCTTAAAATTACCTATGTATGCCTTTTCTAGTAAAAGACGCACATGTGGAATATATGCGTGTTTTATGGTGTCCCAGACATGCGTAATAATTGCTTTTATTGGCAATTGCACAATTATGAACGCTAAATCTTGAGCAATAATGGTGGGCGCCACGGATGGGGTCGGCCGTTTCAAGTACCCGGTGTCGTTAAGAGTGGTCAAACAATCAAATCTACAGACATACAGACCAAACGTTTTGCGTTGAGAGTCCCCAAGAAACACTATCGTCTTTAAAATTGAAACCTAATTATGAAAAGGAAGACTTCTAGCATTATCTAAAGTTTATCCTTCTTGTTGTCTATTTTAACATCGTGGCTAAAGGTAGTGAGCGAACCTCCGCTCAACAAGTACTTCATCATACCTAGTCCTAAAGTGTTGTCGTAGTCGAAACAGAAACACGCTACAACGGGGCCGATTCGGGCGATGCCTCTCCAGCAATATATAGCCTTTGGTATTCGTGAAGAATTAGCACTGCAGATTTTAGCACATAAACTGGCCCTGGCATACGAACTCAGCCCTGAAACCTGTAATTCAGCTCCACTTAGACAATTATCATTTGCTCTATGACTCATTACAAGAATATTTTGTCTTTTGTGTCATTTTAGACATTGCTGTTTTCATTTACGGTACCGAGACGCTCTGCTAAGCTCCTCCCAAGCCTCCGATGGCGACCAATACTTTTAGATTGAAAAGCACTACCACATGTTCTCACAAGTCAGAAACACGTATGTTATCAGTATGTATACTCATAAAATAATAAAAGAAAAGCTAAGTTCATGCTCAGCGGAGTTTCGGGTTACTAATAAGTTGCTGACTCCCATGGCCACATTAGACAGTTGCAGAGCATTTGCAAGAAATATTAAGAGTACTAAATGTGCAGCTAAGTATTAGTGAGTAGAGTGCATATACTACGTTCCTCAATTGATTTCTGCAATTTACGTTTGTATTCTGCGTAACTTCGGAAGCAATTAGATGAACAATGAATACATTTTTCCAACGAATCGTTTTCGAATCAGGCTAACGACTACTCACTTGTACACTAGGCATCAGACATAGCACGAACAGTAGATTTATGCAAGCAGAGGAAAATCAGGGGTGGCGTGTGATGTGCACTTCTTTAAAACATGCGCACCATCTCTTACACTGTCCTTTCCAAGGCGAGCATCATCATAGAAAGGTTTACATAATATCGTCATCAGTGCACGTCTTTCTTATAATTCTCCCCATTCGAAGCTGTATAGATAGATCCCCGAGATAGAGGAACTCATTGACATCTGATTGACATCCGGTATCCCACTCAGGATTTCATCTTCTATTAAGAATCCTGATTATTTTATGGTAGTACATCAGAATTAAAACCAAGCACTTCCAGCATACCATATACCCGTTAAACAGTTTTGATATAGCAGTCAAAAAAACCCATAGTCATCTTTCTCTCAAGAGGTTTGCTGTACCGCAAAAAAACACGTAATAGGTTATACATTAGGGGGCCCTTAAACTTCGCCTTTATAAGTTGAATTGAATGCGAAAGCAATATTATGTTCCTAGTGCGTATTCCAACATTTAGTGCATGAAATGTTTTCGAACTTGCTATGCACGCACTACGAGGCCTTAAGGGTGCAGAAGCGTGTGCGCCTTTTGTAGTGGGTGACTGACTTTAAACTATGAAGTCATGACAATGTTATGTTATGACGCCCCACGGCAATGTGCGTTTGTGCGGCAATGTGCGGCAATGTGCGCAATGTGCACAACCAATGACGCCGACGCTGATGCCGCAACGTCTGCGAAACGACCCATTAACGCTATCACGTTAACAACAGCGGCAGTCTGCAATCTAGTTCTAAAGGGTTATTAAGACCAGCACATAAAGGGAGTCATACAACAAAGGCGCAAACATGCCGTGTACTTGGACTAATTTATAACTTCGTAGAAGAGGCCTCATTGGAATGGAGATATAAAGGTCACTGTTTTCTCGAAGAAATTTTCCCAGCGAGTTGTTGCACATTGGGAGCTTAAACCACAAGGATGGTTGATGCTTAGAAGGCAAGGGCAGGAAGACCTCTTACAATGTTTGACCTTTAAATTTTGAACGGCGTATACTGTTTCTACGAGGTCTTCACAAATACGTGTTCCTGTTTACAGTTTCTCCTGTTTTTATACTCAATGAATCAGCATCGTTTTCTGTTTTTTAGAATCGTTGTTTTTTGTCTATGTAGACGAAGTGTCTCCTTTATTCAAGTAATTCATTCTCGCAGTCTAGCGTGCCTGGGCACAACCAGTCGCTCTTCTAATCCACAGAAACCACATGCGGCACAATAAATGCAGCACTTTTTGGTGTCCATGCATGTGCCTACTCAAAAGAGAGTCCGACGTTGCTACATAGCTTGAAAAACTGACAAACCCAATGGGACTAGCTACAGTATAGTGTAAATTAGGCTAGCACTAGCATCTAACTTGGACTAGCAGTTATATTGCTAAGCTGTTGTTAGTAGTGTGTCGTAGTGAACGTATCTACTTGTCTTTGAAGGGTGGGTTTGTCAATTTTATACATTAAGGTCTTTTAGTTCTTCTGTGAAAAGGCTATTCGGTATTTTTAAAGTTACCTGTGTCTCTCCGTAAACGAATTTCGGGAACATGCATCTGCTTCGAAATCAGTCCAAAAACAATTGCACACTCACCTGAATGACGATTCACTAAACAATATATCGAGGTTTTTCTCTGTGTTATAGCTACTTCGCAAGAGGAACAACCATGATATTGCCACAGGGATTAATTACACTATCCAACATTGTGAAGAATCAGCGTCCACAGTCTTGTGCGCACTCCTGCTCGTGACCACACGACTCATGCCTCTTGTACACTGGCACAGGTCAGTGTGGGTTGGAGCTGCGAAGAAGAAGAAGGTGCGTTGGCGGATGATCAGTTTTTGGTTCTGGAACGCTCTAGCGGACTCTTCTATTTTTTCGCACATAATTTTCAGGGCACAAGTTCGCCCATAAAAAACTACTTTTTTGTGTTTCTTCTCTAGCACCAGTTACATTCTGGTGGACGGTGCTGGGTATGATTGGAAGCCCCCTTGGTGCAAGAGAGCGAAGCCCCATTCCTCATCGATTGGAACCTGGTGAACTGACTCCGGTACGCCAGCGTTCAAGCCGCCGTCTTCGAGGAGAGCCGCCTGAATTCGCACCCCTCCCCAGTGCTCCAGCAACACAAGCAGCGTCCACAGACAACGGAACGATGGCTTAGCAGGTGGCATCAACGGAACCTATTCGCAACTTTCACAGATGGTGGCGTCGCCATCGGCATCCGTGGTAACTGTCCTTTGGGGGATGCCCACGCAGCCAGCCCATGCCATCGTTCAGTCGGCCTATATTTGGCGGTTCGCTGGTGTTTTACATTTTGTCGCTGGAAATTTCTACTACGGTTATTATGAAGTCCGACTGGTACTGAGTCGTAGTTGCAATGATTCAATCTTTATTTTTTGCTTGCTGAGCTAGTTGGATGGATGAAAAAGTTTTATTGGGGTTCTGAAGGATTCCACCCCCGTTTTATAGGGGCAGGATCGCGGGCCGCTCCCACGTTGAGACGGGGAGGCCCAGCTTCACCGCCGCATCCCTTTCTTGTCAGATAGTGCTCAATGTGCATGCCAATGGCTGCTAATGGGGATCGCAGCATGCGCATTAACTAAAAGCTAAATGCTCCTGTCTCTCATTCTCCCTTATCAGCCATTGGCATGTACATTGATCACTATCTTTTATTGTTCAACAACGCACAGAAGAAATCTCTCACCGGCACCACCTCGGAGGTCAAAATGTTATACTTGTCACACACTACTACAACGGCTACGAGGGACGAACGGGTGCCGCAATACAGAGCTTCGCCCCTAAAACCACGAAGCGTTCATACCGACATGGAAAGAATTTCGACGACAAATAGTAGCTACATATGCCAGCACCGATCATCGGGAGAAGGCGGAGAACGCTCTACAGTCCAGGAACCAGCGCACGAACGAACGCGTTGGCATGCATATTGAGGACATGTCCCGCCTTTTCAAACGCGCTTACCCGAACATGACCGAAGAAAAAAAGCTGCGGCACTTAGAGTGAGGTGCCAAACAGTAGTTACTTGCCGGTTTGGTACGCAACCCACCTCGTACAGTTGCCGAGTTCCGCACCGAAGCTACCTCCATAGAGCGGGAATGGAGCAGCGCTCCCATCACTACAATCATGATACTGGTAGTGTTCCTGCGGATGTCCTCTCAGCAAACCTGGGCAGCAGCAGCGAAGCATTGAGGAAAAAATTTTGTGATCCATTGTGAAGGAAGAGCTCCAGAAGCTGCTGCTCCCACAAGTCTCAACGCCAGTTTCGTCTCTCACTACCCTGATCAGTGATGAAGTTCGCCACGCAATTCTACAAGCAGAACCCGTGGCGCAACCTGTTCGACTTGAACAGCGATTGAAGGAACGCCCCGTACCGACTTACGCCGATGCTGTGCGCCAGCCCGCCGTGCATACTGCTTCGTTTGCAGCTCCCTTTTTTTCATTGATATGATATATAAGGAGATGTTGGCGCACCATTATGGCGCCGGCTACTCCTTAGCCGTTGATTGAAACTTGAACACGCATCTTGAAGCAAAACATACAAATCAGTGCATGGAAAATAGAAAACTCGGGCACAGATATGCAAAGACACACTTATACGCACATATCACAATGGTAAGTAAATGTTCGAAAGTCAATGTAAGAAGTCTCTGGAAATGTCCCTCGTTAATATTCGGTCCACTAGCACAAAACAGCAAAGCACACGTCTGGTCCTTATAAAGATGCATTCGCTCGTATGTACATAATAGTCGACACGTCATTCGTTTCACAACACACACGTGATGGGTGTCACATGATACTGTACATAATAAGTATATGTGTTACAAATGAAAGTTTGTTCTTTGTTAATACTTGTCAGCAATCCCGCTGTCTTGTAAAAAAATGTGTTAATGCTTTTAAAGCGTGGGACTGTAAAACCCCAGTTGGCCACGGGCCCAGAAGTTTTTTCATGCTAAATGGCCTGCGGTCTAATGCGAGCAGTTCGGACTTAAGACGGCGTCTCGGCGTGTCATGATGTGGACAGTCTATCAGAAGGTGACAGACGTCTTCATCTATAAATCCACATTCGCATTCGGGAGTTTCAGCTCTGCCGATTTTGTGCAAAAAATGTTTTGTGTATGCGGTGCCTAGCCTCAATTGGTGAATTAGAGTTTCCAACCTTCTATCTAATGCCAGCGTAATTTTGAATTCAATAATTGGATCGATGTGATATACATCGTAGCTCTTTGTACTTTGGTCAAACCAAGCAGTTTTGCTCATTCTGAAAGTTGTATTCTTTATAATACTACGCAATTCGTTTTTCGAAATTGGTAAAGAAACAGTAACGTCTGTACGATGTGCTTGTCGTGCTGCTTCATCGGCAGCTGTGTTTCCAGGAATGTTGCAGTGGCCAGGTATCCACTGGAATTTGATCTCATGTTGCGCCTTCTTTGCTTTGGTGAGCTCTTCAGCGTTTCGTATGTCATACTATCACTTATTAATGTCCTGTTTGTACTGGAGAGCGATCTTAATGCGGCCTGTGAGTCACTGAAAAGTACCCATTTTCTAGCGTCTGCTACCGAGTTTATAAACTTTAGAGCATACAGAATAGCGAAGAGCTCAGATGTAGTAGATGACGTCATGCGACATAATTTAAACGATTCCTGAATATTGAGCTGTGGTATGATAAATGCCGATGTTGAAGACGTTGTATTACTTGAGCCATCTGTGTAAATATGTATGTACCCTGGATACCGCATGTGTATCTGATAAAGTGGCTACCGACCGATTTCGCGTGGCTCAAACTATTAAGCTAATTCAAGGCCACGGAAAAGCGACTTGTGACGCACACCCGAGAGGACGCCACTCTGTTTTTATTGCGGCGAAGCTGGACACCTTTACACAATGTGCCCATATTGACGAGTTGGCCTCTGTGGGTTTTTTGCAAACGCGCCATGTCCCCGAAATGGTGAAAGACCCGTTGAAATCGAAGATTACTTGTCCGGCCATCTGTTTCCAACTGCTGGTTTCCAGCATCTTCCTAGATCACCAGCGCCTGCTCGCTATCAATCACCAAGCCCTCGATGATTTAGTTCAGCTTCTCCACCTTCAACCTCAACACACCGTGGTTCAAGCAGTCCCATCAAGAAAACTGAAGCAAGCGACCTATAGAGGCAAGGCCGCTGATGTCCCACCAACAGAAGATCCTCCGTCAAGGTCCCAGTGCAGCAACGACGAGCGGAACACTGCAACTAGGCTAGGTAAAGACAAACTTTCTTCAGACTTACGCGTTACCGTAGACGGTTGTTAATTTAACGTTTTAGTTGACACGGGTGCTGATTATTCGGTTGTCAGTTACCCTGCCGCAAATGATTTAAAGAACGTTCTGACGCCTTGGAGTGTACCCCAAACACGGACGGCTGGGGGTCATCTCATTCCACCTCTGGGAAGATGTACCGCAAGAATCAGAATTCAAGGAGCTACTTCGTTGCTGACTTTGTCATACTTCCGGAATGTTCTAGAGATTTATTACTCGGAGTGAATTTTTTGCTAGCAAACGGAGCTATAATCAACCTGCAGAATTCTAGTGTCTCTTTTTCGACGAAACTGGCGACAGACACAAATGAGCCAGAATACACTGCATTACGTGTTATAGATTGTGATGTTACCGTGTCGCCACAATGCAGCGTGTTAGTCAGTGTAAGAAAGAAACCATTCGTTGAATCTGAAGGTATAGCGGATGCAAACATCGAACTTCTGCTCAAGAAAGGCATTTGTGTAGCTCGAGGCATTATTCAATTACGCGGTGGATGTGCCGATGTATTGCTTATGAATTTCGCAAACGATATTCAGCATGTTGCAAAGGACACTGTTATCGCCTTCCGGCACGGTTTTCAAACAGTGATGGACTTATGTGGTCTGTTGTCAGGGCCACCTGCTTCAGAACCTGCGCCCTATGTCGCGGCAAGTGTTCCAATCAGCCAAAATCTATCACCAGCCGAGAAGAAAATCATTCAAGACCTCCTAAGAGACTTCACCGGATGTTTCTCTACCTCATCAAAAGTAAGACGGACCCAGGTTGTTGAACACCGCATAATAACCGATGAAGCTACAAGGCCGCTACAACAAAATTCGTACAGAGTATCACTGAAGGAACGAGAGATCATAAAGAGCCAAGTGAAAGAGATGCTGTAGGACGACGTCATACAGCCATCCAATAGTCCGTGGGCGTCGCCTGTAGTCCTTGTGAAGAAAAAGGACAAGACGCTGAGATTCTGCGTTGATTACAGAAAGCTGAACAGCGTGACCATGCGGGATGTCTACCCTTTGGCACGTATTGATGATACGTTGGATCGGCTACGGCACGCAAGGTATTTCTTTTCATTGGATTTAAAAAGTGGTTATTGGCAAATTGAAGTGGACGAAAGAGAATGAGAAAAGACTGCTTTCGTAACCCCGGATTGTCTATATGAGTTTAAAGCACTCCCATTGGGCTTCTGTTGTGTGCCTGCAACATTCCAGTGCTTGATGGACAGTGTCCTTTCACGCCTCAAATGCCAGTCGTGCTTATTCTACCTGGACGACGTTGTGGTGTTTTGAGCAACGTTTGAACAGCATGTAGAGTGACTACGTTCAGTACTTCAGGCTATCCAGTCAGCCGGCTTGGCGATTAAACCGGAAAAATGCCAGTTTGCATTCGAAACGCTTCGTTTCCTTGGTCATGTAATCAGCGCTCAAGGTGTTGGCCCGGACCCGGAGAAGACTGTGGCCGTGGGGCTGTTTCCCAAGCCAAAAAACAAGAAGGAGGTATGCCGATTTTTGGGCTTATGTGTTAATACAGGCGGTTTGTGAAAAATTTCGCGAAAATTGCCGAACCTTTACCAAGACTCACAAAAAAGGGCGCGCCGTTTATTTGGTTCACCGTAGAAGACAGTGTTTTCAACGAACTAAAGAAACGTTTGCAAGCCCCACATATCCTGGCCCACTTCGACGAAACCGCAAATACAGAAGTTCATATAGATGCCAGCAATCTTGGCCTAGGTGCGGTTCTGGTGCAATGGCAAAATAGAGAAGAGAAGATGATAGCATATGCTAGCCGCACCCTCTCAAAAGCGGAAAGAAACGACTCTGCAACCGAAAAATAGTGCTAAGCAGTCATATGGGCGATCAGTAAGTTTAGGCCATATCTCTACGGCAGGCCATTCCGTGCCGTCAGCGACCATCACTCACTTTGTTGGCTGGCGAGCTTAAAAGCCCCATTGGGACGGCTTGCGAGATGGAGTCTGAGGCTCCAAGAATATGAGACAACGGTCGTATATAGGTCTAGCAGAAATGATGATGATGCTGACTGCTTATCGCGTTCACCAGTCGACTCGACTCTTCCAGAAGAAGAGGACTTTTCACTCCCTTGTGCGATAAACATCAACGGGCTGACATGGAACTGACTTATTAATTAGGTATCTCGAAGAGACGACGAACAAATTCCTCGCATATTTAAGAGAGGGTTATCCTGATTCTGTCTCCGAGATAATGCACTTTACAAAAAGAATTTCAAACACAAGGAGAAGTTCTTACTCGTTGTACCATCAGTCATGAGGCATGAAGTCTTAGAAGCCTGTCATGATGAACCGTCTGCGGGTCACTTGGGTGCGAGTCGAACATTTGCCAAAATTCATCAGAAATATTACTGGCCTAAGTTGCTAGCGTCCGTGAAGCACTACGTCAAGACATGTCGTGAGTGTCAAAGGCGCAAACCACCACCCCTCAAGACAGCCGGCCTTCTCCAGCCTGTAGAGCCACCTGTGACTCCATTTCAATGGGTTCGAATAGACCTCCTTGGACCGTTTCTAATGTCGGCATCAGAAAAAAGGTGGATAATTGTTGCTACTGACTATTTGACACGATACGCTGAAACAGGCTGCCTTGAGCAAGGAACGGCAATGGAAGTCGCAAAGTTTTTCGTTCAGAATACTGTTCTTCGCCATGGAGCCCCACTCGTCGTGATTACCGATCGAGGAGCAGCGTTCACGGCTGATTTGATGCAGTCCTTAATGAAAATGACTCACACCAGTCATAGGAAGACCACTGCATACCATCCCCAAACCAAAGGGTTGACAGAACGCCCAACCCGCACCATCGCTGACATGCTGTCTATGTACGTTGTTATTGAGCATAAATTGTGAGACGAAATCTTGCCATACGCAACCTTCGCCTACAATACGGCCGTGCAGGAGACCATACACGTCACACTATTTCAGCTGGTCGCACTGTCACTATGACACTCGATGCCATGTTGCCAGTAGACAACGACAATTACGAGCCATCTGAACTTTACGACATTCTGCAAAGGGCTGAAGAAGCACGCCAGTTGGCACGACACCGAATACATCAGCAGCAAAACAAGGACGCAAGCCACTACAACCTGCGCCGCAGAAAAGTTCAGTACAACCCAGACGAGCTAGTGTGGATATGGACGCCAATCCAACGCCGTGGCTTATCAAAAACTCCTTTATCGATACTTTGGCCCCTATAAGAATCTCTGATGAATTAGTGACCTAAACTACGAAGTCATGGCAGATAGACACATCCTTTCAAAGCGGCAAAACAGCGCAGAAGTCAAACACGTCGTTCGTATGAAGCCCTATTATGAGAGGGAATGAAAAAAGCTCCCTTTCTCTTGCCTCCCTCCATCACGCATCACGACGATACGTATTTCAAAGGGGGTCTAATGCCACGGGGACTACTTACACTATCTCACAATATGAAGAATAAGCGTCCACAGTCTTGTGCGCACTCTTGCCTGTGGCCCCACGACTCATGCCTCTTGTTCACGGGCACGAGTCAGTGTGGGATGGAGCTGCGAAGAAGAAGAAGGTGCGTTGTCGGATGATCAGTTTTGGTTTTGGAACGCTCTCGCGGACTCTTCTATTTTTTCGCACATAAATTTGAGGGCACACGTTCGCCCATAATAAAGTAGTTTTTGGTGTTTCTTCTCTTGCACCCGTTACAATATTGGTTACCTTGTTGGTGCAACTGTTAATGCAGCTGCGTAGTGCTAAACGACGTTGGGAGTTAAATCATCATGACATTTCATGCCAGTTCACACTCGCTTCGTAATAGTGACCTGACGAGAAATGCTTTCAGTGACATCATATGCGCTGCATACCCCTCAGGAAGCTGAACATAAGCTTACTGCGAGTGGCACAACTAGGTGTTACTTTGTGTAAGAAGAATGTAATTTCAACATTGATGCTATATCACATCGGCAGTCATATTGATCACAACACATACTGCGATAAGCATGAATAAAGGTCACGCAAATGCTAAAACGTTCACCTAAACTCCCTGTACACATCTTCTGGTGCAATACATCACACCAAGCGATATGACGTGGAATTACTTGGAAGGGTGGATCAGCGACAGTGCGTTTTGTGTAGCATTTTAAGAATGCTGCACCAGCCGTGCTCGCGTAGTATTTATATGGTACTTGCCTTCTGAATCAAATGCCGTGGTACACAACCCCGAATCCGAAAAGGTAGAATGCACGAGGATGAAGTACTTCGATTTGGAGGCGCTTTAAAAAACAGGTGGCCAAAAAAAAGCGGCAGTAAAAACTTTCAAAGCCATTTCATCGGTGGATTTGATAGTCACAACAGTCTTTTGTTACTTATATTGGCTTTTATAGCAGAAAATGCAATAGGATATTTGACTTTCCCAAAGTATACTCAAAATTTCTACCTACATACACTGAAGTGCGCAATGAGTGTGGACTTCACGGACAATATGGCTAGCAGGAACAGTAGTGGTGCTCTACAGCTCTACATCTTTTTGCCGAAAACGAAAATGTGCAACAACCAAAGTTTGGTAAATTGGATTGAAGATCTCTGAATAGCTGAGTACTTGAGGTTCTTGTTTAATTTTACCTCGCAAGCATATAAGCTACTTGAGAACCTCATAAAAATTCTCTACGAAACCTGAAAACGCCTCGTGGCTCCGGCAGGTACACAAATTGAGCATTTTGTAATGCATTAATACTGATTTGGACTGGCGTCTCATGAAAGGTCTCGTACCTCAGAGAAAAATTTCTTTCGCTTTTCCTACATTTCATATTTGTGCTGCAATAATTAGTAAAACATACTCATTGAACGATAAATAAAGTACACCGTAGCCTCTTTGAGGTAATCCCATGGGAAAATAGGAGAAATATACTATTGTATGTATTATCCAAGTGAAAAATTCAAAATAAGCAGAAAGCTCCAGCTATGTGTTCGCTGAAAGCATAGCTATGGTGACGCACGGGAGAGGCATAAACAGTGTGTTACATGGGCCAGTGAATCTCATTGGAAAAACGCATTCAATAGGCACTAAATGTCGTAACTTGCGTGTTTTAAATTTCAGTGCACTTTCAAAAACAAGAAGAATAAGTGAAATAACGCTAAAATTTCACAATTGTATTGTAGTTGTTAAACGTTTTACTTTAGAATTATATTTTACGAACGTTCCAAACATGAATTCTTCCAAGCACAAACTGTATCAACATGGAGGACCAAGTCCGCTTGTTATGCAGCATCACTGAGTGGCATCGTGGATGGGTGAGAGAACTAGTACAGATAGTGAGAGAGAGAGAGAGGGAGAAAGCGAAAGGGCGAGAAAAGTTGATGGAAAGAGACAGAAAGCCAAAGAGAGAAATTCTTGGGTAAATATATCTTAACGTGGGATTCAAAACCATCTCATCAGAATATGAAGGCGAGGATTGCCACTAGCGACTATCCAGGCATGCTAGCAAAGCATAATATAGCTTTCCCATATATGGTATGCCAAGCGAGTGGCAAATGAAGTGACGATGAGAAAAAGAAATAATAGCATGAGCATGGGGAGAAGAAGAAGGTGAGAGAGTAATGTATAACTTGAACCGTAAGAGAAATAGAGAAACCGGGAAAAAGAAAGGGTAAGAAGAACAGATGCGTAAACAAATGAAAAAGTTAGGGATAACTAGTGAGGAAAAAAAAGTAGAAAGGGTGAGAAATGGAAGTAAATTTGTGTACACAAACAGACACAAGAAACACACAAGAAAAAACAGAGCAAAGAAAGGGAAATGAATAAATGAGTAAAAAAGAGAAAGTAAATAGAAACAAAGAAGGCCTCCCAGCTCACTCCTTTATTCAGGCTGGGCACCATCAGTGCGAGGTTAAGCTAATTTAGTTTTTTTTCCATGGGGAGCTTCTTGTTAGCAAATTACGGCCATGGTAGACAATAGGTGTCAACTAAACACTAAAAGTACAAAAACGTTTCTTTTCTAGGAAGCCCATGAGAGCTTTAATGATGAGTAAATGGTAGGTGTAACGTTAAGAGACAAAAAGAGAGCAGATTGGATCAGAAAACAAAGCGGGGTTAGGAATATCATAGTTCAAATCAAGAAGAGGAAACGGACATGGGCCGGGCATGTAGCGCGTAGACAGGATAACCGCTGGTCATTAAGGGTAACTAACTGGAATCCCAGAGAAGGCAAGCAGGTTAGGAGAAAACAGAAAGTTGGGTGGGCAGATTAGATTAAGATGTTTGCGGGTATAAAATGGCAGCAGCAAGCACAGGGCCAAGTTGACAGGCGGAACATGGGAGAGGCCTTTGTGCTGCAGTGGACGTAGTCAAGGTGGTGGTGATGATGTTGATGAACCACTTAAACTCATCATATCGGAACTCTGAACAAATTGTTCATGCGCTTGAGTGAGACTGGCGTTCACAGACTGGCAGTATTGTTTGTCAGCAAGCCCCCTCTATAAACAATTTTCTTGTCTCAGGCGCCGGGCATTTTGAGCCCCTAGTGACATGAATATTCGCACATCCAAAATCGACAGACAATTGTGCAGTTTACTTGAGATGTATGTCCCTGTGTGTGGCTGCGACGAGCAAAGACCCGCAACGCTCGTCGCATTGTAAGTTGAATGCCATGGGCAAACTCGAATGACCAAAGCCTCATCTCTTCGAAGGCATCGCCAGGGTTCCCCCTATTTGTGCAGCTGACTTGTTTAGATTCATTGTGCGGAAGAGTTGAAATGAACGAAACGGATGCGGAAGAAACCTTAACGATCTATGATAGCTCCCGTTGGGATCGTGAGATGCAGGCCCCTCGCGACAATCTTAGTGATCGCGCCATTATCTGACTTCTTTTGCAGGGGCCTATTTTCATAAAGAAAACAATGCCGATGCCACTGCGGAAGTTTTGTTTTATCCCTTTCCCTTTCGTTCGAATGTCAGTCCATACGATCTAGAAAGTTTCCCTTTTATATCACGAACACTTTCTCAGCGGCTACCATGCCGAGTGGATGTGCCGTGCAACCAAACCTGGAAAATGTTATGATTTTGACGGAGAAATTTTACGTTTCTAGAGAAAACTACAATGAATTATTCTAACAACAGCGCTTTTTTTCGATAGGTAAATCTTCACTACACAGTCATCCGTATACCGTATGTAGACCTTAGGCGGCATACGTTACCAGCTGTACCTGGTTTAGTGAACTTTGCACAACATTTTTTTATTATTTTTGTCATAGAACAACTGTGGTGCCATATCTTTCAAGTAATAAAACCTTATTACCCTCCATCTTCCATACACATACAAAAAAACAAAATTGTGAAGTGCCAGGGGTGTCTTAAGTGAAGTGCGAAGTACAATCAGAGCGTACTGTTGTACGTGGAGGGGTCAACACTACACAAGTTTATAGATCTCAACGTTTATCAGTGTCACCCTTTTATGATTTATTATAATGCCTTGTAAATAGAGAAAACGAAACTTTCAAGAAGTCTACAGCCTCTTTCAAACCATTATGTTCATTAGAGAGTCACTAACTTTACTTTTCTCCCAAGCTACTCTAGATACGGCTGTCATTCTTCAGGCTCTACATAAAATGCATATTGACTTATCAGTACACGAGCTCTTACTAACCACAGAATAGTTATTTCCACATTGTTTTAAAGATTCCTGCTGTTATGTAATATGGTAGTACATCTTTTTATTGTAAGTATCTTCATTTTTTCAAAACAAAAAGAAAGAGTGAAGAAATGCACTAGAGAAAGACCACAGCATATCAACAGAATGGTTAATCATGCGGGCAAGGCTCCGGAGATGCATCGCTAAACCGTGATTTCTACTCGCAGCCATTCCAGCATTTCTAGAAGCCTGTCCCTATGTAATTTCGCGGGAAAAAGCGCGAGGAACGTTTTCTCCCAGCTAGCAAATCATGGCAAGGAATCATGGTGCCCGCCACTTTCGAGTTGCTGTAAGGTGAACGAGCCCGGGATGGTGTCGAGCACTGCAGGGCTATCTAGCCAGCACTTCGAGTGCTAGAGGTGGCTACAACGGACAACGGTGGAGAAGCCCACACCGTAAGAACCTACGTCCATAAAAATGGAGAGGTCGGCCTAGGCTGGTGCGTTTCTGCATGTTACTCTGTTCTGGAGAAAGAAGTAATATGGATAAAAAAAGATAAATGATTACCATAGACAGGAAAAATCGATGCATACTTAAGCATAACGATCACGTAACACAGTGTTTTCCCTGCAGTATATCCGGAAGGCTATTTAGGAAACTTATATGCGACTTGGCATTCGTTGAAGCTGCCTGATTGTGCATTGTGTAGAACAAAAAAAGTTTCCCTCAGTTTTTTTCACTGCCCGCATTGAACACAGCGTTTTCTGTTGTGACACGTAGACAGGCCAGTCACAAAATGCATGTCCAAACATTTCATTAATGGTTTCTCTGCACAGCAACGTTCATACCTCGAGCTGTACGCGTGACCCGCGAGATGTGTGTAGCGACGAGTGATCGAAGCACCCAGACGAATCTAGTGCAGCACTTTGTCATGGCTTCAACTGTTTTGGGTGGGAAGGTAACTATGTACAAAGCTCGGCTTCTTTGTTATGCATGCCTAATGATTATGAGTGAAACAACACTATGCGTACAAGAGGGCACACTGTATTGACGGTTATACAGAATGACATCGTATGCATACTAGTGTGTGCATCCTGTTTTTTTTTCTCTGTATTCTCATTTTTATTAGAAGTCCATTGAAGTATAGAATTGCATGAAGTGAAATGTCCATGTAGGTAAGTAATACGCGGTGCCAAACTCTGGCATTTAGTCTCCAAAATAATTAAATAGAGAATTGAGAGGACAGAATCACAGGCTTTTCTCCTCCAGCAACTTGGATAAAAAAGTGCGTGCCAATAGACAAACCAAAATTAGGTTTATTCAATTATAACCAATATGCGCCCCCGCTTTCGTCGACTTCATTGTTTGCCAGTTTCATTATTTGTGGAAAAATATTTTGAATTTTTTCCCTTAGTATCCCGTAGGCGCACTGCCCTAAAAAAAGCACGTCCATTGACACCAATCTGTGGCGGTCTACACGTCATCATAAAGGTATACTAGAAGTTGCGTAAAATGCATTTTGCCCCTTCGCCGTCGTCTTTGGCAAACATATGATGCCATCAAGAATTTTGACAACTGTACATTTCATGACCCCACTGCTCTGATCAATTCCGATGATAGTCTGTGTCGTGAAGCACTGCCACTGATTAATAATGTAGCGTGGCTTTCACGTCAAGCATATCTCTCACAGAGCCAGGAGCCCATAAGAGTGCGTTGACAGCGAGAAGCTTCACAATAAGAAATGTTAACGTGAAGCATGCGACAGGCCATTCTAGAGAGTGCTCATCTGCAAAGTGGATCCCGGCAACTCTTTAGTCTGGCAGTTTAGTATGCAGACAGCCGTGAACGATAGGAAAGCGACGGTGTGCGCTACTAGTTGAATAAAAGGGGGAACCTATCAAACGAAGTGGATAACATGCAATGAAACAGAGTGAGCCTCAGTAAAGTCCTTCCGTACGAAAACCTACGTCCGTTTCTTAGTTTTCTCAGCTTTCTGTTTAGATAAGTGTTTTCTATTACTAAAGCTCACATTCAAGAGTTTATTCACAACTTATTTACCAAAGCGGAAGCCATATATATCTCTTGAAACGACAATGCCGACGTCTGGCTTCCGTCGTCACGACGACTCAGTAATCTACCAGCGTCCACGCCAACAGTGCACACATAGTCACATGACGTCGGTGCGTTTGCCTCATGGAAAAGATTTTCTTAACATTGATGTGTGTGCATATATAAAAAAAAGGTCTACGCGTTCGTAGACAGCGTTAATAGGTACCCGGTGTGGTCACGAGGTGTGCGAAAATGAGCCTAAGAAGAATCCTGTAGTCATGCTGTAGTCATGCCAAGAATGTACACGTAAGAAAATTATACATCAAGTGCTCCCAATGCAGCTGGCGAAGACAAATGAGGTGAACCAGAAGTACTATCCCGATCTGCTACTTTGCGAAAAAAGAGTTCGCATCAACAACTCAAGTATATACAATACTTCCACCCTACACTCACTGAAAGGTGCAAACCACAGGAGAATGACCACCGATGTCTTCTACGTGGTATGGATCTGCCAGCTCAACACCATCGTTCATCCTCTCACCAACGCTACGCGAGAGGACTTCGAGGCGATGCTCCTTAGCTGCTACGACCTAGCGGCCCAACCAGCCGTGAATGCGCAAGCAAAAGCAGCCGTATCGTCCAGTAATATCTTGAACTAACGATGTCGCCTAGTCTGTCAGGCTAGGCAGGCATGGGCTCATACGCTTGAAGTATTTACCTCTACCATAGAAACAAAAAGACGGTAATGTGGTGCAGAAGCGGAGAATAAACATAAAATGTGTTGAGAGGACGCCGATTAAGAACAAGGAAAGTGAACACTGCGTGGAGTATAAGGTGACGTCCGATGCAAATAAAAGGCAGAAAAAGCGAAATATGTGTACGCACCAGTCTTTATATAACTCGTGACAAGGCTTTCGACCACAAGTTTTAACGATAATGCGAGACTCTTCATTGAAAGTCTATGCGTTTGATTAGATGTACCTGCGAATACTATTACAATGGCACACCTGCAAATTTATAAGTGAAACATTGAAAAAAAAATCCGCATGTGCCCCTTGTAAATAGTATATTCTTCATATCTTGTGCGCGCCTTCGGGTTACAACACGTTTTCCGACTTCAACACCGGTATGATAGCTTTCTGAATAGCAAAACGCTACTTGATATTACAAGTTGCCCCGCCGTGGTGGTCTGGTGTCTAAGGTACTCGGATACTGACCTGCAGGTCGCGGGATCAAATCCCGGCTGCTGCAGCTGCATTTTCGATGAAGGCGGAGATGATGTAGGCCCCCGTGAGCTACGATTTGGGCACACGTTAAAGAACCCCAGGTGGTCGAAATTTCCAGAGCACTCCACTACGGCGTTTCTCATAATCATATGGTGGTTTTGGGACGTTTACTCCCACATATCAATAAATCAATAAATCAATCAATCAACAAATCAACCAATCTATCGAGATTAAAAGTTGTAGTATAAGTAATGTCCTCATTGCCGTCCGTGAAAGTATAGAATAAAGGGGCCTTCTTTGCATTTTGTTAAGTAAAAGAACACCTATCTATGGTGAACTGAAGCCATTCTTACTGCATCAAACAAACAATAAAGCAAACTTTTTCAAAAATAATACATGAATATTAAATAAATTGTAAAAATATTGTGGTAAACTCTTTTGTTGTAAGACATCTCATGCAGTCACAGGATTCAGTCCGTGTGCGCGTGGGCATGAGGTACTAAGTATCGACACGTGTGGTGTAATATAAAGCCCATGCACATTAGGTAGTCTAAACAAGGGCTTCGACTTCCGCTCACCTACGTGTGAAGCAGTACTGCAGCCTTTCGCGATACGCTAATTAGATGCCTCGGCGTTCTTATTATGACTTAATACGGCGCGTGTACGCATATAAATTAAGAAAACAGAAATAGGCCACCTATATTGCTGGCTTTTCTATCCCGTTATCGTTCAGTAAACGACGCTGCAACACGCTCGTGTGTAAGCGTCCTTTATTGTGTATACTTGACCAACTTAGCTTCGATGCAATAGTATGCAGCACCATTGTTGGTTTCGTAACCTCTATTTAAAGATTGATGCGATCAACATGAATGCGTGCGGCATAACTTCTCATCGCACTCTTCTCATTGCACGTGTTCTCAAACATGCTTTCTTGCTACGTATACCACGATGTTTTAAGTTAAAGTGCTTCACTTCGGCTTTGGTTGTGTGCGTGTTGCGCACCTCCTTTTCTTATTTATTTATTTTAACATACAGCAGTCTAGATAGGCTATCGCAGAAGTGGATACAGAATACAAAACAAATTGCAATACAAGGCAAAAAGTACAGAAAAGCAAGATCACTGATTAGTGATGTACAAAATGAATTCATCACCCGATAAAGATTTAACATAGCCGAGCAACACGTTCGATAATTCAATGATGCGGACAAAAAACATTACCTATACGAGTTTGTTTGGGGATTAAAAGGAGAGATGTCTTAATCATTATGGTGTTTATTGGAAGTTGGTTTGACAGGTGTGATGTGATTGCTGAGTGAAGGAAATTGTGGACTGTGAAGGAGAGCGTAAAAGAACTTTAACGACTCAACATGACGACAAAAAAAGAGGGCAGTAAGCTGAAAGCTGCGAAGATGAGAACTAGGTGAAAAATCCCTGTCGTAGCGACAATATATGAAGCGTACAGCTTTCTATTGGACGGATTGAATCTATTATTTATTTATTTATTTGTTTATTTATTTATTTATCTATTGATTTATTTATTTACAAATACTGCGACCCCAATAAGGGATTCTGGCAGGATGGGATACAAATATTTGATACAACTAGTAGGGCAAACAAACAATGAAAAAGAAACTGCATCTGGCACAATATCTATGCAGATATAGATAAAATTGAAACAACACGTCAAATGCAGTTATTAACACAATGTTCCTAATTTACATATACTGCAACCCAATTAAGAAGTTTTCGCAGGATAGGATACAAATAATCGTAATTGTATAAGTGTATTTGGTGTCGTTGCGATAATTGAGGCGCCCGTCCGTGATTAGGCAGAATATTACTTCAGTATATATGATTGTCCTTATGAGTCCATGGTATATTCACGGAATGATGTCATCAGACATGCAAACAAGAATATCGCTGTACTCTGGCATGGGTGCGTGCATGCGAGCGTGAATAGTATGTGGTGGGTGGTTTGGTTAAGGCTTATTAAGGTGGAAATGCTGGAAAAATGACTTTGCCAAACTTACATATATATTTAGTACTCAGGCGATAAAAGACCTCTTATGCGCTGCATGTTTGTGAGGTGCGTTCAACTTACTTTGAGGGGTCTTATGCTTTGAAATGTTTTTGGTAATTTGAAACCTTGTCAATAAACTGGTACTAAATACCTCTACGCATTCCGCCTACCTCGATGAATTTGTGGCTAGTGTGCTCAGCTGCAGACCCAGAGGTCACGGGCTTGATTCCGGCCGCGGCGGTCGCATTTTGATGGAGGTGAAATGGTAGAGGCCCACGTACTTAGCGATGTCAATGCATGTTAAAGAACACCAGATGGTATAAACTGCCGAAGCGCTCCACTATGGCGTCTCTTATAATAATCTCGTGGATTTGGTACGTAAAATTCGACATACTTTATTAACAAAACCATAAATTCACATAATTTTTCCGTAACCTTTTTATTGATATTCTCAATAGAAAAACCATTGAGTATACCTTGCCAAGTCATTGAAATTCTGTTGTTTGAATGCATATCCGACAGAACTTCAGGAACCCGATGATCACTTTTATAAGGGCTAGTTGCAATTCGCAATTTCGTACAAGCAAACGTATCAAGGGAATGTCATAGGTAATGAATTGAAATCAGTCAATTGAAAAAAATAACCTCTTCAATAAGTATGCTCCACTGCATTCACTTCACCTTTCGTTAGGTCTTGTCAAGCTTAGGCTTCACCGAGCAAGCGCGCACCTTTTGTGCAGGCTGTGGTTGGGCGTTGCGTTTACTAACGCCTGCGCTTTTCTGATTGTGATGCCGATACCGCAGCCTGCGTTCGCAGTGGCAACGAATGAACTATTGTACGTATATTCTGTGGCTACCAAGAGTATAGTGCACAATAACTATGCCTCGATCTGCAATGTGCACAGCAAATTAGATAAGAACCCTCTATCGAAGGAAGGAATTTCGCACCGTCGTCGAGATTCAACGTCACAGAAGGAGGCCAACCATTTCCTACTGCACTTTTAGCGATCGACCGTCCTCTCCTATTGTAGCCAGAACGCTATTTTGTGTGTATGTGTGTGTGTGTATGTGTGTGTGTGTATGTGAGTGCGTGTGTGTGTGTTTGTGTGTGTGTGTGTTTGTGTGTGTGCGTTCTTGTGTGCGTGCGTGTGTGCGTGCGTGCGCGCGCGCGCGCGCGCGTGTGTGTGTGTGTGTGTGTGTGTGTGTCATGTATTTTGGTTTTCGGAAAAGTTCGTTTGAAACGATTTCAGGCACCGCATTGAGATTATAAATTATGAATGCTAGCTGTAACGAAAGTCATTAGTGTTCGCATCTCTGAACTTTTCAAGTCTTTTTTCATACTCTCCTGTCTTTGCTGCAAAATACTACGTCATATTTTTTCCACTAATGAGTCTACAGTCCAAATTTTACTGAGACTTCGTAACAGGCCATCTGGTAACCCTTGTTTTGAGCCTCACAAAAGTATTGTTTATCCTAACAAACAATATGGTCATCTAGATTTGTAGTACAGGTTATATACCATGTAAGTTCAAGCTGCATTTTTGTTTATATATCATACCAACACCCTTTCACAGCACATCGACGTCTAAGCAATATAGCAGCATACGTAGAGTGGTCCTTGCACTTCTATAATTTCAGATAAGTAAGTCAAAAGAGCCAATATGCACTAGTTCAATGTATAACCCTCATAGTTTTCTTCTCGCAATTATGTTATGTAGATCACTCTTGTATGGAGAGGCAATGTCAGTTTCACCTATAATAGGCAATATTAAGAAGAAGAAAAATTTTATCATAGCACGAACATTGGGCTAAGAAAGACAAAGTGCTTCTTTTTTTTTACGTTTATGGTCCTCAAGTTGAAGACGATCATCACAGACAGTGCAATATTCGCATGAAAACAAAGTAACATGGCAAACGTGAAATCACATTGTACCATCAAGCCAATTCTTAGGCGAGCGCCACCGAAACAAAAGATTGCCTTGCGGTGGTTGACCATCAAATTCTTTTTCTTTCTCCACTATGCCGTAAGACTATTATTTTATTTCACCGCCCCTATTACTTTCGTTTTATCTGATTGGCTTTACCGAATGTAAAGCCAATCAGAAAATCAGAAATGAACAATGAAATAAATGCTCCAAGTAAACCCTTTCTTCAGCCAACTATTCCATAGAACCACGAATTGTCTGGCCAGAAATGTGCAGTCCAATTGCATCTAAAAGCTCCAACGGTCTCAGAGAAAGCCATAGTGTTTCCGTCACGCGGGACATTTAATTACGGTAAACAAAACAATTGTGAATCCAGGCCACAGCGAGCTTTTCTTTCTACTAATCAATCTCCACACCCAATTCTTATCAAAGCCATCTCAACGGCGATCCGAAAAATAGGAATGAACGAAATATAGCGGTCGCTTCAACACGTGGCAATTAGGTGGCGGCTTGCTGTTTATTTCTTCTGCCGCTTTTCCGAGGTATCCTCAAGCCCTTTGCGTTTAGAATTACCTGTTTCGTCTATAGGTCTACGTCATTTACAGAAATGCTTCACTGGTTCGATATGGACATCCACTCCATGTCTTCTGTTTATGTTTATTCTGTCTCTATTCAGTCCTTAATGCAATTCTTTCGGTGCTGAAAACGCTCTTCCTAACTTGAGTGCAACTATGAAGCTCTTTAAGGTTACTGTTTAACTGAAGTGCGCTAATTGTGCAGGCAGCCGCATGACTGCGCTAGTATGCGTTAGTATCACGAACTTTACGGTTCATAGCAGAAACCATTAGATCGAGAGAAATCAAACCAATAAATCACAATCAATGGTCAGCGACAAGCAGCCCGTGGTAATAACGTTTTTAGCCATATATTTTACAAGTCGCAACCACCTTACAATATGTATGCTAAATTTAAAGCAACATATTACACCTTGATTCGAGGTAGAGGCGTAGCCGCGAATAGAAGTCGTTAATAAACTAAAGGCACTTGCTAAAGATGAAATTGCTTTTTTATTGCGTATGTTATAATTTTCGCATTATGCTTTTAATTGAGAGCCATTTGAAGGTAGATATTTTGTGTGATATTAAGAAGACAGCAGTGCAAGCGCATGTTATATATCTTTAAGTAAATATGGTGGCCCAAAGGCAAATGAGCACAGAGGAGCAGCATGCAGATAAAGCAGCAAATTGAGATAAGTGATATTTATTTCAACCCTTATCAAATGACTACTGTAAAAAAAAGTTGCGAAGAGTGAACATGCCACAGGCAGTAACAGGGCGCATGATGCTTAATAGGAAGATAAACAGGGGTACCTTTTGCGCAGTATCAATGCACAAGGTGTAGTCTTTGTTTTTCAAACCATGCTGCGTTAAGAAAAATACCTACAAGCCACAAACTAAACAGCTTGTTAAGTAAACCTAATGATTATACGGTGACGTATATTACGTGTATATCGCTATTCATTCAAAAGACGAAAGTGATTCAGCGAATTGAAAAGCAAAAAAAGAAAGAACTATCTGCCCGGAGGGGACACTGTGAGCGAAAATAGCGAAGCGTAACAGCGATAAAGTATACTCTGTGCTTGAGAGTATTCTGTGAAAAAGGCTTCGAGTGTCTCTTTGAAGACTGTCCTCAAAAGAAGGAAGATATGAAGATGGAGGCATTTCTAACACAAAAAAAAAACGCGTCTTCTCTTAGCTCATTTCCTTCGTATACTTTTCCAGACGGAAGTCGAACACAGCGCCTGGGGTCTAAACCATTTTCCAGGCTCGTTACACAACCGTGCATCAGACCGCAGGCTCGCGCCTCCAGCGCAGAGCTTTATATAATGCACTCGCATTCAAGTGAAATAGTTTGCCCTTCGGATTTTTTATTTCTTCCGAAGTTTTTTTCTATTTCTCCAAAATGTTTTTTTGTTGTACAATGCGCGTTAAGGTGCGAAGGAAGAGAGGCAGAACGGAAGCGACATTTTCTTGTTTAGAATAGAAAGACCGTCGTAAGTATATAGCAGTATCCCATCATGCTTCGGGTGCAGCCATCCATATTATATGCATTTCCAAGAAAGCACGCGTCATGCGCACCAGTTTATTTTGTGATTGCTTCTATTTATTCCACATGGCAAAAACGGCGTTCGTTTATTAGGTATAGTTTTTTTTGTTTTTTTATTATCGCACTCTTTTCGTGCATCGTTCTAAGCTGCTTTTTCATCACATTTTTTTTGCAATCATGCACCGTAGCAACAAGAGGCCTCATCTTCTCATTGAAGCTCATTTGTTTCCTTTCATGTAGGCAATTGTTCAAAGCTTGCAACTGGAAGGCATGACCTAACGCTCTGTTTGAGTAATTTATACATCACTTATTCCAAAAGCTAAACTGCGGGCACATGAACTGCCTTAATTGTAAAAGATGACTTCTAAACCAGTTCAACTGTTTAGCTAAATTTCTGAAATGTACCAATGGAAGTGAGAACACTAATTTCATGACTTGATTTTCTTTTCTATACCAACCTATGAAACCGTGGCACTCCGCTGTACTGCCGCTTAGCGCAGAGGCGAGCTGTATGTATACGGGGTCATGACGTGGACGAGTGGAGCAGACTGGTTGTTCAGATGAAAACTCTTCATTTGCTTCAACTTGTCGCCGGTAAACGAAAGACATATTATAGTGATACAAACTGGCAGCTGTAGCAGTGAACAGAGCGTCGGTCATTGATCAACTGACAAACGGCGAAGTGGGTCGGCGTTTATAGGCGTGCCACGGAACATCCTAGCCTTATTACTGGTCGTTGCGCAAGCTCTGAAACAAGCTGGAGTGTTCGTGTCTTGCACGTAACCATAACAGAGTGACCTACAATTACAATAATCGTGATTCTTCTCCAATGAAGAGGCGCAGTTTGCGCTGAGCATCCCAGTCAGACTTTGTGGGAGAAAACAAATGTAAAAACTAAAAAATAAAGTGGAAACAAGAAACGTGCTATATATATATATATATATATATATATAGTTCAGTAGATGCTCCCTGAGCGGTCACAATGTGGTTTATTTCGATGTTTCGGCCTAGAGTCTGGCCTTCATCAAGAATATATATATATATATATATATATATATATATATATATATATATATATATTCAGACAAAATTAGGGGAGATCAGTACAATCTTCTAGCTCACTCTTAAAACAAGCATGAGGAAAAACCGGACCGTGAATTTCACTTAATAATTATACCATCTAACACCACACTATCTATGGATAAATTTAGGGAAAGTCGGTTCCCACAACCGTAATCATAAACTACTTAATTTTGGCTCAGTATGTTTGTAAATGAAGGGACCTGTTATATCGAATTTTACATTAGTTCCCTGAAATATCTCTATTTAGCTCTTCGAACCAGACCTGCAGGAGTGTAGACTTGGCAAATCCTCCTATTTTGCCACGGACTGTATTTATGAGAACAGCGGATTCCTAATTGCTGGAGGAGCAGGAGTGGGTCATAGCAGCGTAAATAGAAACAGCATTTTTTGTTTGCTTGTCTTTCTGTTTCCTTTATGCTCGTGTGTGCAGATGTGGCACTGTGTATTGAAAAAAGAAGAGAACACGTTTACCGTGGTCAGTGACATTCATGAAGTCTCTGGTCAAACACGTGGTCGCATTGCTCTAAAAGCTGGGGTACACGGAATAAAGCAATCTCCACTTTCTCGTAAGAGGGCGTGGTGGAGCGGGCCTTAACACCGCTGTTTTTATGTCTACTTTATTTTGGTTTTACTTTAGGTGGAAGCATCTCTTTCTTCTCCTTCAACCCTTTCAATCTACAAAAAACGTCACTGTGCATTCCCTCGGGTGGTGAGTCAGTAGGACTTTATTCTGCAAGAAATAGGGCCGAACGCTGTGCCTGACAATGACAGACGAGCCGCGCCTCTCCACGCCCTACCTCTTCCTACATTCCATTCTCGGCGAGTCGAGTGCAGATCCAGATCCATCGCTCATCAACCATGGTTACGAGTTCGTCCTCAGCCGCACTGCTTACAGTGTCCCCCTTTGTCCCAGCTGAAATACTGGCAATATTCATATCGTGCTCCTTCAACATTTATACTGCAGTGTATTCTATTTTTGCGTAGATTGTGTTCATTCAGCCTTGTTGTTTTTCAGTTTATATTCAATATTTCATCAAGTTCATAGCCTCTATCACAGTGCCCTTTCATTTCGTAAAAAGGCTACTTGTTCTCTTTATTTTTATTGCTCTTTTTCTCTCGCCTTGCTCATATAAGTGTCGTGCTTCTTTGAAGCACCAAGTGAGTGGTGAAAACATGTATACTGAGGATGTGTAGCAAATAAAATCTTGCAATTGCGCTTTTTGGCGTCGTGTGCTCTATATTTTCCTGCCGTTTTTGTTGCAACAAAGTGCCCCTCTGAAGATGAATAGCGTGTTGTAATCTGAGATGCTGCTGGAGTTGATGGCATACCAACTACCTCCCACGGTGGTATTTGGGGCTATGAGAAGTAACGCTCGCAAATCGCATTTACCAGAATTTCCAGACTTGCCTTACATATGATACATTGCATCACAGCTTTTGCCATCTGTGGGCAATGCGTCTTAGCCACAGTTCACTTTCAGATTATGCGCTTATAGTGCGTAAATGCCTTCCACAGAAACGGCACATTCATATTCGGTAATGTCGAGTGCCTTTTCTGTAAATAATGTGAAGAATAAAGTATGACAGTGGTCACGTTGTTTGTCACGCTTTATGCACCACAAAAAAGCATCTATGTGGTCATGCATAAAGCACGATAATCTATCTCCTCTTTTTTTGTTTCTTGAAAAGAAGTTTCGGCAATATGTGCTCAAATTCTTGAGTGTTGCGCTCCACGAGAGCGTGATAGACCCTGTTTCACAGCCATTCCGGTGTTGGCGTCGGCATCGGTCGTTCTTAGCCAAAACATCAGGGTTGTTCGGTGGCTAACTGTCGAGGTAGCTGCCAATAACATTTTTTCAATTGAGGCCATGCTCCAGTAGTCAAATTGTTATACATAGCACGAGATGCACAAACAGAACAATTTCAAATCCTCAGCATATACGATGATTATTGTGGCACATTTGCTTTTGGTGTATGGCGTACCTTTATATTTTCATACCCTTATATCTATTTAGATTGACGGGATGCCTTAGGTTTGGCTTGTCATTGCTTTGAGGCATCTTGCTAAAGACAGCGGCCACTGAAAGTTGTGTGCAATTTCGCATTTTTGCCTAGCTTTGCGGAAAAGGAACAAGTAAAATAAAAAAAGACCATTCAGCTAAGAATCCCTTCTACTGCAGCTTTCCAATCGAAAGAGTGGATAATAGGAAGTCGACACATATTTCTCGGTTGGGAAGATAGTTCGTTTCACACAAAGCCACGAAAACAAAGCCGAGGTAACTCGGGAGTAACGCTACTTGTAAAATGGAAATGTTGGTGCCATTATCTGTGAAGCACAACATTCAGAGAATGTTTCCATATCTCTACCATTCAGAAAAGCTTTTGCGGCGTCTTGTACGAAAACTTGCCGGTCGACAAGTTTATTTTGCGTTTTTGATTTTGATTTCTTTATATGACAATTTCTAGAAATGACACGTTTTAAACCAGAAAAAGAACAACTGCGTGGTAGAAAAAACGTGAGCTCAACCTTCTAAAGAAAATCCCAAATCAGTTATGTATACCGCTGAGCCTTGCATGAAGGCATGCAGAGTTTTAGGTCTGTGTAAATGTATCCTATAGCCTCAACTACTTGTGGAATGCGAGATACCGTCCCACCACGACTGAAGTTCTTTGCATACACTGAGGTTGCGCAGGCAAACATCTGAAAAAAACGGAATGAAGCCCTCATATTCACACATGATTTTGATACAACATCATCTAGCCAAGTTGTGTGTAGTTATTATGCACGACTGTTTTACGTAAGACATAATTGTCGTTGGGGATAGCTGGTAGGCACTGAGAGAAGTCTGAATAACTGTACTTTTGCTTTATTGTATGAAGACGTTCCTCGTAAAGAACAATTGCCACCCTCATAAATAAAATTTAAAAATTTGACTGTTCCCACGTACCTTCGAAATCGATGTCATGCGAAGCGTGCAGAGAGAAGGTGACTGTGTTGAAACTTTTTTCTTGTCGAGCGAAACGTTACGAAGTTACGTTAGGAATAATACAAATGTTTTACGCAATGACATATGCTAAACAGGAACAGATATTGTATATAATGAGTAGTTTACACTTTCGTAATGTTGCCAACGGCAACACGGATATTTGCAACAGCAGAAGCGTTAGGCTGATATATAGCGCATGTGCTCGCGACTATAGTAGCCTTGCACACTGCAATAGAAATCAACTTCTGTGGATAGCACTTAGCTACTATTCACCTTAATCTGACGTATATGTGTAATGCCTATGTAATTTATTAGCCAGCACGGTGACCACAATTTACGTCTCCCGAATGATATACACGAAAAGAATTCAATAAGGCCTTGACTGATTGTCAGCGTGAAGACAGATCGTATCGGCATTCGAGCCTTAACCGTTCTGGTAAGGGTCTGATGTGAAGATGGGCTGACACAGCAGCTACAGCGGCAGTGTACAAGCGCTGTAGCGGAGATAGTGACTAAGAACGTGCTCCATCATTACAGTGCTGCCGCAATGATCTCAAGTGGCACTGTCTTCCACCGATTCGGAAGGCAAAAATGGTGGTGACACCAACACCAAACCACAGTCGGCATAGCACCATTGTCCCTGCCCGGGAGAGTCCGGATTGGTTGATTTATGGGGTTTAACGTCCTAAAACTACCATATGACTGTGAGAGAAGCCGAAGTGGAGGGCTGCGGAAATTTCAACCACCTGGGGTTCTCTAACGTGCACCCAAATCTGAGCACACGGGCCTACAACATTACCGCCTCCATCGAAAATGCAGCCGCCGAAGCTGGGATTCGATCCTCCCGCGACTTGCGGATCAGCAGCCGAGTACCTTAGCCACTAGACCACCGCGGCGGGGCGAGAGAGTCCAGACGAAGGCCGAAGTCGGTGAGATGGGTCTAGCCTACACAGTTGCGTGTGCCGCAAACTTGCGCTATTGCACAGAGATTCTACACCTGCAATATCAATCTCCTATTTTCATGGGAGCATCAGTCCTTAAAAATTGGTTGGATTCTTTTACATCGTCTTAGTGTGTAGATCGAGTAGCTGCATCGGCATGTTGGTTGTCCGGCTCAGTGATTTTTGTTTTCGCACATTCTACTTTACTCTTCACTTTCCTCCTCATCTTTCTTTTCCATTCCCCCTCCCGATAGTGCAGGGTAGCAAATCAGATGCTAATTTTGTGGTTGACCTGCCTGCCGTTGTCTCGATTTATTCTCTCTCTCTCACAAACAGTAGGGATTATTAGAAAAGCAGTTCCAAGACCTGCGTGGCTCTGTGGTAGAATATTTGCTTGCGACACAGAATGCAGGGGTTCGATTCCTGCTGAGACTCTGACATTTATTCTTTGCAAATTCGCAAGGTCTGTTTTCGCCGTTCATGGGTAGATATTAATTGTCCTCCAGTGTCATTGTGTGGTCGGTCGCTTTTTCTGACGCTTTCGCAAAGAAAATAACTCATCTATGGAAGTAAAACAAGAGCGAACATGGTTATGCGCCAGAGGTCCCAAGTAACTATATGGCACCTTTGAGAACAGAAAGCGGTGGGATTGAACACACAGAAAGTTCTTGTTTTGGTGAGAAGAATAGCATTACCCAATTATTGACGTGCATATTACTAGGTGGCAATGTTTCAAAGTTCACGAAGGTTTTTAGGAATCACAGCAATTGATAGTTATCCACATTTAGTTAACTTAATTATATAGGAGAATTTTGTACCTGCATTACCTTTTTCGCACATTGTGTGAAAATTTGAACAGAACACGCAACTTCTAATCTTTCTTCAGAATGAACACCTATAATATGGTGACACAAAAATATGCCCTTAACAATTTTGTAACAAAAGAATCACTACCAATCAACACTAATAATTCGGCTAGTTGGTACTATTATATTATTGATGAAACTTACCACGTGAAAACGGACGTGCATAACAGATGCCACTCGGAAAAATTAGCGCCTGTGTTGTGTCCTTTCTACCAAGTTCTTTTCGTATCAGCGCTGGAAGTCTCATAAGAAACGTGAACAGCAACAATAAAATTACGGAATAGTAGCTCCTTTTTCTTTTGTCGCCTTCAGTGAAAGACCATGGTGTTGCTCATATGGAGCGGAGTGTATCTGATTCAACGTATAGGAATTTGGAACTGCCATGAGCCGTTTAAAAATTGGTATCGAGTCTAACACTTCTGTCTCACCGCATCTTATTGATCTTCTTGACTGGGACTTGCATCAGTCTTTCTAACACAACCAAATCATTTTGTGTCTTTCAAACACTTGCAGCCTGCTACAGGAAAGTGGGCTTATCAAACTTTCAAATTCCGCCATTAAGGTAAAATCATTGTTATTTTTTCCTTTTTGTGTGGGGTTGTTTCAGACTCTAGATTGGAAGAGTATAAAGGAGCCTCGTCACGCGGCTAACATAGCACCTTTTTGCTCTTATTCTTCCGTGTTCTTCTCACTAGCTTTATAAATAATGGAGAATAAAAATATAATGAATTCAGTGCAAAGGGCTCCTTCAGCGGACAGGACACCCCAGCCCACAGAGAATGCAGTACGGGTCACTTTCTGAAGCTATTTTAGTTTAAAAATTTTAGTTTGTACTCGGTGCTCTAGCAGTACATAAACTTTTGCTACTCTTACTTGTGTGCTTTATTCAGATGTAAATGACACTCACCATTCGATTAAAAGTTCAAAAAAGTGAAGAAAACAACCGTAGATTGCACTAGGCCACGACTGGGTCAAAGAAGGTGTGGCATTCCGTTTAGTACGCGTACAACGGTTTGATTGGTGAAAGTATAGGCCAGAAATTGATCCGTTCCATAATCCGCTGAACTGCTTGGTGCACCTTGTCAATCCATAAGTATTGTTTGTGGTAGCGAGGTGAGATATCAGTCTTGAGACAGATCGCGAGGAAACAAACGCAAGACACAAGTGCAATAGTGACACCGCAGGCCGTATACTATAATATAAATACATCGTTGCTGGTAAATGCAGGAAGTATTGACTAGGAACGCAAAAGCAACATTCATCATAACATGGAGCAGCTCGCTATGTCTACACAAACTATAGCTCTTATTATACAGCAGCGATATGCTTCTTTAGGGCTTTCATTATGTCCCCAACGTCGCAACCATTTGTTCTATGACCAGCGCGACGAACGTCCGGGTGCTGAAACACGCATAGTCAATATAAACACTCTGCGATGGAGAAGCATGCATAAGATAATATGTATTGCTATGCAGCATGAACGAGACTTTCCGTGCAGAGCCCCACGCAAACGATGTAATAAAGAACCACCAGCACAGCAACCAAAAGAAAACGCATGGTACAGTGAGCTGTTACCATATGTAATCGTGGATGAAGACACCTGTCATATATCCTCCCACTTCCGTAACCTACATCTCGTCGTTGTAGACAATAGGGCAATAAATGTTGTTAACGTTAGCATGACCAACCTCCATAAACAAATAACAAGGATGATTAATTCATGCAGAAGGCACAATCTGAGGAAGTAGCCATTGCACGGAAGCCAATGCCAAGAAGCGCACACCTTTCTCTTAGGATGAGTAAAACATATTTGGCATGATAGTGCTGTTGTCTCTTCCAGTTACCAGCCCCAGGTTACACCAGACGCTGTAATTCATCTGTCTGGCTCATGTTTTTGTGTGTTATTCGCATAATGACATAGTCATCACTATTTTCTTTCTCATAGTAGCTGATGTGCAAAGGAGAACATGCATGGCAAATATATTCAGCGAAAGTAAGGGTAACGTCGCAATGTCCTAGAAGAAACACTCATTAGGAAGCACTTAAGATGTCAAATTGTCAGTTGGCCGATGCCTCTCACTCAGCTCATTCTCTTATGACGCGTCTAAAACTTTTCCTTTTTTTCTGTCATAGCGGCAAAAAATCTGAAAACGCGTGTGGAGCGAACACTATGAAGCTGTCATTACTTCGATATTTGTTGTTTCGTAAATCAGCTTCTTGCATATTATGAATAGCTACGCAGTTCTAATCAAACTTAGATACTCACAAAAAGTGTCAAATGGCCTTCATATAAATATGAGGTTGAGAAACGGTGATTGAATTAAAATAGGATTGTATAGGTTTATCACGTAATCACTTTGTTAGTGACGGCACCGACTAATGGGCCTAGTTCATAGGGTGCAGTGATACAGCACCAGGACGGGAGTACGAAAAAATATGCGTATCGTATGTTCACTCGTCTCACAACTCCCGGTGTCAACGCCATCTTTTTCTACATCTTTCGTCCTTATCCAGGATTGAAAGGTGGGTCTTAGTGGAATAGATGTAGGGACGTAAAAGAATACAAAATTATGTCTGTGCTTCAGGCATGAAGTGAACATATGTAAAGCACTTCACAATGAACATTCAGTTATCTTAATTTAGGAAATCAGTCCGATAGCAGACAACATGCGTATGAGTATCCTGGGGTAGAAATCACCACTGCTTGACCAACGAAAACGCGTATATAAAAGTAGAACGTGACAGGCTGTAGAATATGCTAACAACTCAATGTTCAGATTGAGAAACGCCATTTTATTCCGTCCTAATAAAGGAAGGTTATCTTAAACAAGTGTTTGGTTATAAGATTTTTATTCCCAAATGATTTTGTCTTGGTAAATTATTATGTAACAATTATGAACCTTAAGAAACGGCAGAATGGGAAGGCTTCTTCAGATCCACCTCTCCACAGGAACCACCCTATCCAAGCATTACGTATGACGTAAATATATCTAAATGAGCATAGCACCACCACCGCCACCCACCTATTAGGCCGTTTGCACGGATAATCATACTCCAGCTGCTATTCTCACACGAAATCCTAATCCTCCCCATTGCTTTTACGCTGTCTACACTATCTCGCAAATATTTAATCACGCGGATTGTGAAACACAGGGAGGTCGCTTCCTCAGTTTCCCCACGTGAGCAAGAAAACCGTTTTTAAATACATCGTGTAATATTGTTCTGAGATTGGGCTACACGAACGGTAAAATTGCGTTCCATATTTATAACGACAATGGTTCATACAAAGTTAAACATGCTTTTTCGCTAATCCGCTCTTCTACTAATCAGAGGCACATGTTGAGCATGCGTCGTCGTTCCTTTCAAGCACATGTGCTTTAACCTATTCAATTTTTTTCGAAACAATCCACGTGAATGATATTTATGATCAGTTCTTCCTCATTTTAAAATTTTTTTTATTTATGAGTAATTGTCTGCAAGTCATCTATATCTCCCATTTCTCCGATACACAATATGGTGGCTCGCTTATGTTTTTATTCGTTCTTATGTTCTTACTCTCGGCTGCGTTCGGGTGACTTGGCCTATGGCTGGTTATGGCGTAACGAGGAATGAAAGGACATTGGAAGACGCTGAGGCAGAGACCAGGGGTATATGTCGGAACGTAGGCAATGTTGGAACAGGTTCGACCAGCCCAAACTTATGCAAGACAAACAAAATATTTCGTTGAATTTTGAGGACAAGCTCTGCTGGCACTCGAGTATTCACGTTTCAATCATCTTTGCGATATTCTAAACCAACTATAGATTTGTTTAGGTAGCGTTAAGGAAATGCCTATTTAAAAAGTCAAAGATTCATTTTTCACTTGTCCAGATTGATAATTGTTGTCGGTTTCTGTATATGAAGACGATCCCTCACAACCGATGATAAAAAACTCCTTATTATGATAAGCATGTGGGGAGAACCTTTGAAGACCTGCTTTAAAAACGCCCCTTAGACTTCATTGCATTGCGCTTCGTATGACTGCCGCTATGTCTCGGTGCCCTCAATGTTGCTCATGGCTGCCTTGCAAACACGGTGTCAGAATGAGTTCAGTGATGACACTGCACCCGGCGTCACGTCCTGATTGTGTTCGCCGCCTGGGCGTTTTTCTGCTTCATGCGACAGATTGCGATCGTGGAGGGTGGGTTAAGGCGCTCACTGGGCGGCGACTCTAATCAGCGTGTAGAAGGTTATTGCTGCGGAGCCTCGCGTGTTAATTACGCTCGACGTGCACGTGTCATGGGTGTCAATAAAAATAACACATTATGACTGCTGTAATGAAATTAACTTCATAAATTTATGTGCAGGTTATTCGCTAACAGTAGATTTTGTGATATGAATGCTCTGACAGTAGCAAACGTTGCCCTGGAAAGCGATTGCGTTTTTAAGTTACAGCCCTAAATACGTAGTAAAATCCACGTTCTTTACGATGTTGTAGAACACCACTCTCTCCTCTCGGCACCCGAGACGCACCACCCAAGGTGGTATAGCTAAGTGGGAGAAGAAAACGTGCTACCGCTGTCCGAATAGCAGCGATTGGCTTGCTGGTCGCTTGAAGACGGAGTAAAAACTGTAGAAGTTCTAGATGGCTGAGAAAAACTTCTACTTATAGACTGTACGGATTTTACGACATCAGAGTTACAACAAAAAAAGAAAAAAATAACACTCTGCAAATGAACTCTCTTCTGAAGGGCGACCCTACGGAGTTCGGCTGAGCTGATGGTGCCTAACACCGCGAGTCTGGTTCTGAACGCCTGGCGGAAATCCGGGGCTTCTTCTTATTCCCACGGTGCTCCGCTCTTACACAACTCTCGGTGAATCGTCGCCTGTTGGTCCTTTGATAGGACAGTACACATGGTTGATAAAAAACTCGCCACAAGGACGCCACCTTCGTGCACGTGAAGGGCCCTTGCCCCTCGCCCCAAATAACACAACAACCAAAATGTAAATAAAACAGAACTAGAAAAAGTCAGACAGGCTTGGGCAAGTTCCACGGCACACAGCTATCTAGACTTAGAGCTACACGTACTGTGCTTTGGCAGCCATAGGGCAGCTTACCCGTAACACGTCAACTTCTTAACGACGGGGCGCCAATCCGCCTGTACCATGTGCGCTGTAAGAAGAACCGCTTCCTGACCGCCCGTGGTTCCACTTACGACGATAGTTACAGCGCGAGAACAGAACGACGACACAGAGACAAGAAGATTGTCGTCGTTGTGTTCTCGCGCTATAACTATCGTGATGTCACACCAACTAGCCCAAACTGCCACACTTCCACTTACGAGCTCATTTGCAAGAATTAACGTGGAAGCAGTCGAAAGTAGCCTGTTTAATTCGTGCAGCGTAAGCGGAAGGTTATAACTTTCATTTGAGGTACTCCTAGTAGGCAATCTTTGTCTTTCTGCATTTTCTTTATATTTCAGGAATGTATTGGTGTAATTTGCTGAGCATGATACCTTATAAAAGTGTTTTCCTAATAGGTTAGCCTGGTCTTCTAGTGTTGATTGTGTGTCTGGACTTGTAAGCAGTGGTATTCTGTAGGAGGAGTACTCTCCTTTGAACTTCCTCATCTGGTCCAAGATGTGTTTAGATGTGACTGAACTGTTAATTGATGATATGTATTTTTGCCATGAATCCTTTTCTGCCTGTCTTCGAATAAATCGGGCTCTGGCTTTTGCCTGTTTGAAGTTGATGAGGTTGGTGTAGGTGGAGTATCTTCGTAGAATTCCCCAGGCCTTATTTTGTTGTTTTTTGGCATAAGTACACTCGTTTGTCCACCAAGGGTTGAGTTTCTTGCTTACGATGCCGGATGATTGCGGTATTGCTTTTCTGCTGCAAAGATTAAAACTTTGACGAACTCTCCGTTTAGTTCCTCAATAGAAAACTCCGATGAGAAAACTTCATCGAGCTTAGCGTTTTCTGCGAAAACTGGCCAGTTCGCGAGCCGTAGTTTCCACCGGCGTGGCCTGCTTTTTAAAGTTGGGTAGGATGGTATGAGTTTTATGTTGCCGGGTTGATGATCACTACCATAACACGTGTTGACGACGTCCCATTTAAAATCGTTAAAAATACACGATGAACACATGGCGAGATCTAAGCAAGAAAAAGTACGTGAGGTTGGTGAAAAGTAGGTAAAAGCCCCGGAAATAAGAACGCAGATGTCATTTGATAAAATGAAATCTTCCACGGCTTGCCCTCTTGCGTCAGTTTGGTCGCTACCCCAAAGGGTTGAATGAGCATTGAAATCCCCAACTAAGATAAGTGGTTTTGGCAACTGTTTCATTAGATTTTTTAGGTTTTTGGTGGTGAAAAGGGTGTCAGGTGGGATATACAGTGAGCAGATGGTGATGGTTTTTTATGATAGGATGGTGACGGCTACGGCCTCGAAAGATGTGTTTATTTGGACATCTCGCGTAGGAGTGCTGCCCTGCACGACTATAACTACTCCTCCTGAAAGACGGTTGCAATGTTCGCGGTCCTTTCGGGCAACTTTGAAGCCTTTTAGGAAATGGCCGTGTTTTGGACCAAAATTTGTCTCTTGGAGGCAAAAGGCTACTGCTGAGAATTTTTAATGATGTCCTTTATGTCACCTAAGTTATGAATTAAGCCTCTACAGTTCCAATGTACGATAAAAGCCATGGCGGAATAAAGTTAAGGAAATATACTTCTGGGGATTGATTGGTATAAAAGATGATAGGTGACAATACTAAGAAATACAAATAGAGAGAAATACGATAACCATTACGGTTATCGCTTACTTATTGTGGTTACTGGGACTTTGTCCTGTTTGGTACGCTCGAAAGAGCGCTTGTCCTTCGGTGTCGATGACACCGGAGTTTTGTGGTCAATCTCCATTGCCTTGTCTGAGGCGCTGGCAGATCTAGAGTGAGGCGCTGAGAAACGGATCTCAGGCCTTGGCACTCTATTGAGTTTAGGGCCCAGGGAGACCGGAGTCTGCGGGCCCTTTGATGTGCATGGAGCAGCTGGCACTGCTTCTTTTACGGGGGCGGTTTTTGTCACCACAGGACCACTGGGTGTGGTAGCGGTCGACTCCTGAGGCCTTGGTGACGCTGCCCCCGACTGCGTCACATCGGCGTAACTTCTGTGGAAAAGGTATGATAGCCGTGTTCGCGCTTCGCTGAATGATATTTTTTCTTTGACAGTCAGAGCGATCACTTCTTTTTCTTTTTTCCAACATGGGCATAACCTGGAATACGCTGGGTGTTCCCCGTCACAGTTAACACAGTGGGGTGAGGATGAGCAGTTTTCTGATTTGTGGTCGTTTGCGCTGCATTTTGCACATATTTCTTTGCCTCTGCAAGAATGCGAGGCGTGTCCAAACCTTTGACATTTGAAACAGCGTGTGTGGTTGGAAATGTAGGGTCTCACGTTTATTTTTAAGTACCCAGCCTTAAGAGATGTGGGCATTTCACTCGTTCCAAAGGTAAGTATTACGTGTTTGGTGGGCACTTCCTGATTATTGCGACGGATTACAATTCTTTGGACTTTGATGACGTTTCGGTCTTGGAAACCTTCGAGGAGCTCTTCGTCACTAAGGCCCTAAGAAGTCTTCCTGAGAGATTACTCCCCTGCTGGTGTTTAGAGAGCGATGGACCGAAACGGTGACAGCTGTTTCTCCAATGCTGGTTAGTTGGGATAGCTTAGGCACTTGGTCTTTTTCTGTTATCTCCAAAAGGAGGTCGCCGCTTGACATTTTGGATGCTTTGTATGTGGGTCCTATTTTTTCTTTTAGGCACTTGGCCACCATAAATGGGGATAATTTTCTTAGAGGTGTGCTGTCACTGTGGATAATGTGGTACTTCGCGAAAGTAACTTTAGTTTCTGTCGAGACGTGATAACTTGCTTCGGTGCGGCCTCTCTTACGAGACCGATCAAGGTAGGTGGATGCTTGTAAAGCCATACAAGTATGAATGTGTTCGGTAACGGCGGCGACCACCCACCACGGAGCCCAACAAGGGGACGCGGTTGGACTTGTTGAAACAAGCCCTCCCGACGCCAGCCGTACGCTGTCACTATAACCCAATGTAATTATCCAAGGTGGGATACCTACACAAGGTTAACCCTTGCCGCCATGAATATCGGAAGTCAACAGAAGTGAGGAGAGGACAGGAAAGATAAATGTGTGAGAAAAAGGCGAAGATGCGGAAGGAGAGAGACAGGAAAAGGCGACTGCCGATTACCCCTGGATGGGTCAGCCCAGGGGTGCCGTCTACGTGAAGCCGGGGCCAAAGGGGTGTGTTGCCTCTGCCAGGGGGCCTTAAAGGTCCAATCACCAAGCGTGGCTCAACCCCCAGGATCCCCTTTTCTTCGGACACGGCAGATCCACACACGGCTAGGCATGGGAGGGAGCCGACCCCCCCCCCCCCCCATTAGCTCGGGTCCGTGGTGTCGCTACACACCAAACGCCTACTTGCGCAGGCGCCCCTGTGGGCACATGCTCCGTACAAGGGGGGCCTTAAAGGTCCAATCACCCAGCGTGGCTCAACCCCCAGGATTCCATTTTCTTCGGACACGGCAAAGCCACGCACGGCTAGGCATGGGAGGGAGCCGAAACCCCCCCCCCCCGTTAGCTCGGGTCCGTGGTGTCGCTACACACCAAACGCCTACTTGCGCAGGCGCCCCTGTGGGCACATGCTCCGTACAAGTGCGATAACCCGACTTGCAATTTGGGACAAAACACCACTTGCCCATTTCGAAGAGCAACCAGCGACAAGGCTGCTGACGCGAATTTGAAGTCACATGCAGCATTGCTGTATATGTGCGCTGAATCACCTAAACAAATGCACTGTCAGGGCTCACCGGTACAGGGCAATGCGTTTCTAAACCTCAAAATTCCATGCACACAAAGCTTTCAGGAAGACGTTCCTTCGCGCGCGAATTTCAGAATGAGCGCCGCGTGAATACCTCGCGCATAATACAGTAGTGCCATATCAACTCGCGCGACGGCCAGTATACTCGTTGATTTATTAATTGATTGATTGATTAAACAGTTTATTTTGGTCCTGAGAAGACGCAGTGGAGACCCCGTACCACCCGGCTAATCTCACGTAGGGACCGTCAAGTCGAGCTTGGTGGCCCGTTCGCTGGCACTCTGGAGGGCCAGGGTTTTATGGTTAAGTTCGGAGCGGCGTAAGAGCGCTGCCCACTTGTCCTCGCTGTAAGCGGAGCCGAACGCTTCACATTCTCACAACACATGGCTGAATGTTGATAATAGTCCACAGGCAGGGCAATCCGCTCGTGGATACCGTTTAGGGTACATGGTATGAAGAACCGCAGGGTTATGGTACACACTGGCTTGCAATGCGCAACTTTCAAGACCTGTTGGTGGCGCGACTATACATCCAACATGGTGGTCATTGAGATGATCGCCCAGAAAATGACGATAGAGGAAAGCACACTTATTGCAAAGACTGACATTCTTCGTGCTTTGGGGCCCTTGGACTTGAGTTTTTGAGAAAGTAGGTGAGCGCTAACATACTATATTAAGCAAATAAATGCCGGCTGGCCTACTGGTAACATAAATGTGCGCAAAATTGTAAATAAGGCCCACACGTATACGCTTTTCACATTGCTGGCTGTACATAATCGTGCGCCACACTGCACAAATTGCTGTAGATGTGTAGGTCATGGAACCACTTCGCAAACGCCACAGATGTGTAATGATGCGAAGAACAATTTTAAACCGGTCCTTCCATTCTGTTCTAGAAGCGGAACGCATCGAACAGACGAACTAAGCGCGAGAACTGCAAACCTGGAAGGTGCTGTACTCGTGCAAAAAAAAAAAATGCCGCCATATCCACGAAGTGAATGATGATGAGTGGGCGAAGCTCCGGAGGTAAACCTGGTAAACCATGAATCCTCCGTACATCTTGCCCACTCGATTTTATTGCAACGCTCCCCCTAGCGTACGTCGCCGCACTATATCGAACGATGACACGCGCCATATGTGGCATCATTCCTATTTTATAACACCTCGCATCTTTCATAATCAACTACACGTACCGCCGTCTAGTTTATAACATCTTGCATCTTTTGGACGGACGGACGGACGGACGGATGGATGGATGGACGGATGGATGGACGGACGGATGGACGGACGGACGGACGGACGGACGGATGGATGGATGGATGGATGGATGGATGGATGGATGGATGGATGGATGGATGGATGGATGGATGGATGGATGGATGGATGGATGGATGGATGGATGGATGGATATGGCTGTACCCTTTAGATCGGGCGGTGGCTAGCGTAATACTTAGAACTGAACGAGAGGTGGCTACATACAGGGGACGCACAGCCCACGTCTTAAGGAGCTTCGCTCCTTAAGGCGTGGGCTGTGCGCCTTAACGGGCCTTCGTTCTTCACGGGCCTTATACATTCACGGGCCTTAGTTATTTTTCAGCTGAAGTTAACCCTCTTAACCCCTGATGACTTTTAGGGCGCTAATTTGAACGGGACGCTTAATATTAATCCCGGTCTATATAGGCTGCGAGCATGGAGGCTCACAGTGAAATCAATCGTTTTTTTTTTATTTCCATTTAACTTGACAAATTCAAACGGTTACGGTAATATCGAGACCATTCACAACGTTCAAAACGACTACAAACGCATGAAAGCAAACAGCAGCACCTACTGTTTGGAGCAAGTTCAAAACTTCAAACACCTCAACAGAGCTTCCGGCTGCCACGAATCAGCAGCGCAACGGTACCTGGAAGTTGCGAATAGTCTAAGGGGAACGGCCTGTGCCCTGCACAAGACATGGTGTTGGAGGGGAAATACCCCTCTTGACAGATAAAAGGGTTTTGATAACGTAGGTAAGGGTTCCCCGCGAAGCAGAGGGACTGCGGAGGCGGCACGGTCAGGAGCTCAAGGTCATCGGCGAACACAATCTGCGCGCGCCCGCTCATTGTGGAGAGCGGCAAGTGTCATCACCTAACTTCATCTTACACCGTGCATGCTTGAAAAACAGCATAGATAGATTAAATCATGTTGTTGCTTGAACAAGTTGAACAAGAGTACTCAGTGAATACTCAATTAATTTATGTTTTGCTATTCTGTCATCGATTCCCGTCATCGTCTTCGCCATAACACATAGTATGAAAGAAATCACAGCATCCCCACTGAGTGCATGATGATTGGGGCAAAGGGTCCGTTCCTTCCGATTCTCGCTTCTGTGTGTCCATGCGACTGTCCATGCGACCGTCTGTGCGTACGTTCATTCGCGCATCCGTCTGTGAGTCCATCCATATGTGCGTTCGTCCGTCTGTGCGCCCATGCGTCTGTCCGCGCGTCTATCTGTCCATCCGGGCGTCTGTGCATCCGTCCGCCTGTCTAGTGAACACTCCAAGTACCACCTGTTTGCATCTTTTCATCACATATTCTTCATATAAAAGTACCGCCGTCCAGCAGACATTCCAAAGACTAAAGGACCTGACAAGAGGAGCGGCACGCGCACACTCTCTTATGGCCTGCGCTTTGTGTCTACTTCTCAGCTCTAACCGCCACTAGTTCATGGCAATGAAGCCCAGCCCTCGATAAACTTTGCTAAAACCAAGGAGGCTACGTCCAGAAAGTTTAACGCAGCAACCTTTTCTGGTCTGATAGTGCTCAAAGTGCGCCCTTCTGTAATTAGTTTTCTTTTAGTAAGCATCAAATTCAAGGCAAGTTTTATTGAACATTAAATCACCGATACTCGCGTTTCATCAGAAATAATATTTTATTTATGAGTAATGTGCGCGGGCTTCCTCCTGAATTAAAAAAAGTGCGCGTGTGCCACTCCTCTAGTCCGGCCATGGACGAGGATACCAACTATTACGACGATGATGACAGCTACTACTACTACTACATACATTGTGGACTACTGACCCATGGCTTAGGGAGCTTCGCCCTTAAACAAATATGACTCGTAGCAATGAGTTGTTTCGTTCATGTCATAAAATATTCTTGCTGTAATAGCCAATTGAACTAATAATTTCATTTTTCTTATCAGAGGACAGACAGCATTTGTCCTGCTTGATATATTTACTTTTCCAGATAACTTAGCACGGCCAGTAGTGGTAGGGTATTGAAATATTTTTTGAAACAACAACGAAGCAATCTGTGAAGTATCATTGGGGCGATGATTCTTTGTTTAGAACTCGAAACTTTTCGTCTGTTGTACAAAAGTAAACAAAGCAAGTAAGAAACACTCAATACTCACTGCCTAAAATAACTGTAACGTTTTTCTGCCAAACGTTAACACCACTGTTCTTAACACATTATAGGTTAATTAGCCTCAGTTAAGTGCAAATGAATGCAACCAGTCGGCAAAACCTGCGTAGGTAGCGAACTTATCACTTGAAAGACGGGCAAAAACTTTCACACCACTCGCCATCAGCGTTTTCCATTCAACTGTTTATCCATAACGGCTGCAATCGTCTAGAGTAAAGTGTCTTGCCAAAAAAGTTCGAACAGTGTACACGCAAAATATGATTTTATGAAGTCAGAGACAGGTTTTTAACTACTACGACAGCAAGTAAAAGGCTACACCTTCATGACAACGTTAATGCTCAAGCGCGTGAGATGTATCTAAATGGGTGGATTTTTCAATAGCAAACGGAGGAAAGTAAAAAATAAAAAATAAAAGATTCCCAGTGGATCTACTTAAGAAACTCAGTGAGGGTTAAGAGGACTTATTGCTGCTATTTCAGAGGAACTATCCAGACGTGACCGCGGCTCTAAAGTGCTTTGGTAGGTCTCCTTATCAAAATTTCAGTCAATCTTTCATTTAGTTCAGGTAAAAAAGATAAGCTCTACTTTTCTTGACGTTCTGAGCGAGTATTTGCGCAGCTCTCTCAACAAAGCTTTATTTCCTACTGTTTTCTTTCCGACAACGAAGAATGAGAAGCTGAGCGCATGAATATTTTGGTCAAATGCGAAGAACGATGAACATGACAGATGGAGAACATACCCTGCCGTACACAAGACCTATACATGTGCACCCATTCCCCAACCCAACCAGAAATCACCGCATAGCCCCTACACGATTCTCTCCGTAATCCAATCGTCAACACCACCTGTCCTCTTTGATAGCTCTCCGCATGCCCACTGGACTCGACCGAAGAGAAGCCACCCTACTTCATCGCGTATGGCTAGGAGTGGCATTTACAAAATCTTACTCCTTTGTCATAGGAATGGCCGACAACGCTCTCTGCGATGCCTGTCATTGCGAAGAGACGCTACACCACATCCTGTGTGACTGTCCATTGTATGAAATCCAGAGACAGTCTCTGGCGTCTGCTTTTGCGCACATCGACAACAGCCAAATGTCTGTGGACACTATTCTGTCAAGTGCCCGAGAGAAGGCACTGCAACAGAAGGCGACGAAAGCTCTGTTGAAATTCCTACGCGACACCGACTTGAACAAGCGACTGTAAAGCAATGTCACACACCGCGAAAGACAAGACTGGACTATGACTGAGTGTGCGCGCATGTGCTGCCGATTGTGCTGTTTCTATCTTCCCTCTCTGCTCTCTTTCATCTCTCCCATCCCTCTCCCATGCGCAGGGTAGCAAACTGGCTGCCTATAGGCTGGTTAACCTCCTTGCCTTTCTTTTCCCTCTATTTTCCTTCCTTCTCCGTAATCCAGCGAGGAGGCGCTTGAGCACACTCTATGCCCCTGCCCATCATACCACACACAAGGACGGTGCACAGAAGCCCAGCACCGTCACTTGGATTCAAGCTCACTTACAGAGAAGAAGATCCTGGGCCCTTGGCTGGTGGTCTCGCATACATACAAGGCCACGAAAGCTCTCTCGAGCTTCATGAGGACCCCCGGACTTCACGAGCGCTAGTGAACGAACAGCGCGAGACCATGCTCTGTAGTCTCAAGTTGACTATTTATCAATCACTTTCTCACTCTTCTTCTCTTTATAGGCCCGTGTGCTCAGATTTGGGTGCACGTTAAAGAACCCCAGGTGGTTGAAATTTCCGGAGCCCTCCACTACGGCGTCTCTCATAATTATATGGTGGTTTTCGGACGTTAAACCCCACATATGAATTCTTCTCTTTATATGAGAAGCATCTTAGAGCGGCGTTCAATGCGGTGCGTGGTGTAACCGACCTTGCTGCGCAAGGGCCACAGTTGGCTCAAGCGCTGCTTGAACGCGCTCATGCGCTAGCGTATTAAGGCTGGGTAAGACCGTGTGGCCTCTTGCCCTGCCACTCTCACAGCATTAATTAGACATTTTATACTCTCTTACGAAATAAAGGTTTAGTTGCTAGTCGGTGCTTGTCAGTGTCACTACTTTTGCGTCCTTGCGGGGAATTTTCCGCTGTTCGTACGTCATAGCGAATGTGAAGCAAACAATTTCTCATTTCGTCCTTCAACAGCACTTCTAAGCCAAGAGGGACATTCATTCTGCGCTGAATGTAAAGGTTACTTCCCCTCACGTCTTCTTTTTCGAATTTCACCTCGAGATGTCTTTTTAACGCGGATGCCTAGTAAAAATTTGAAGAGTTATAATATGATGAGAAAGCGTATATTGTGCAGGCTTTTCGCAAATTACCCTATTCATGGCCTGAGTGTCTTTACAACAAATATTTAATGTTTAAAAGGGCTGTACGAACGATACAGTAGGAAGCAGCGTCAGAGAAAAGTTTCTCCAACCCGTATACACAAACACTAGAGGTACTTAAACAGAACAGCTTTGAAATCACGTTAGTAAAATTTATGCTAACGCTAGACGCAGTTGTACACAGACTTTAATATTAAACGACACGCTGCAAAAAAGTAAGAAAAAAGAAACATATTACCTTTCAAAGAACTGAAGCCAAATTGTTTTTAAAAATTGGCCCCGTATCTCCACGTTTGGCTGCAAACGTCGTTTAACGACGATAGTCTTCCGTCTGGAGAAAGTGAATACAAAATTCAATTGATGTTTTGCACAATGAAATTGGTGAATAGGATCTGCTATTTGTAGGTAATCGAAGAAAATCAAAGCATGACCTCAGTATTATAGCGAGCGCACAGCGTGCGCACCAAATCGCGGAGACCATATTTTGTAGATATCAAGGTAGGTGGCAGCATTGTATCATTTTGGAACAACTGTATATGGTCCTTACTCTAGTCTTGGTAAAGCGTAATAAACCCCATTTTTTGTGCATAGCGTCGCGTTGTCAGCGCAGCGTAATAAACACTACAATTGTTAGAATTATCTACATATGCTTTTTCTAAAATAAAGAAACACATTACAGAATAATGACGTCTGAGTGGTGTGCCTCCGATATGCGCAGTATTTGCTTTTCATGCAACACTCGCACAAGTATGAGCGCAAAAACTATTGTTGGGCGCTGTGGATGTGGTCGTACTTCAACCGTTTCGGATGACAGACAAGTCAACTGACCGACACACAGACCATATTTTCGCGTTGAAGTTTTCGAAGAAAGATTGTCGTTTTTAAACGCTGTTCAGGATTTATAGTGCTAGGTTCTCTACTAAGGGAGACCACAAGGCCGTCCCATGGGCCTCACGCTACAGAATTACTCGGCACTACATCACACCAGTGCTGCAAACCATGTTTATAAAAAAGTGGTGAATGAATCACTTGGAATACTAGGTACTCTAGTACGGGAGAGCATAAAGCCTCACATTAGTGGTAAAAGAAATTTATTCTCACGAACAGTGAATATCAAACACAATCCTACAGAACATCGCAATGGAACACAATATTCACAGACACACACAAAACTCTGACAAAAAGGTATGTTTACATATTTACACCAAAGAAAACATACACAGACACACCAAATATTGTTACAAAAGGTTATGTTTACATATTTATACTACATATTAATCGAAGATCACACAAATGAAACGTAAAGATATATATGTTAGGTATATATATAGTATTTACATTGTAATTGTGTGAGTACTATACAACAATTAACCTACCAAAACCAGGCAGTCTTGAACACAAGCTTTACACGTCTCTCACAGACGAATACAAAAGGGCAGGATCAGTGTCGAAGGAATCCCTCCTCACCGAGAAAGGAAAGTTCCCTAGACAAAACATATAGTAGTTCTTAGTACAGTCACTCAAAAATCCGACAGAGAGCACGATGGCGACGACCTGCTGCAACCGCCGCACCTTGATTGCGCTAAAGACAGTAGGCACCAGTAACAATGAGAAGGCAGGCGGAGCGGCCTCGAGAACAACGCCCAGAAGAGGCAAAGCGATTTACTCTGAAGCCACGGAATCCAACATGCACGGCCCTCCAGAAAACACGAGCAACGACACATTGTCTCAAAACATGCTTATTTGTCTCCCGTAGGGAGAAATTCGGGCATGTTGATTGATGACTGGATCATTCTCCACCTTTCGAGGTGGTCAAGGGTAGGAAGAACGCCCCACCCCAGCCGCCACATGAAGTCCCGGAGGTGGCCAGGTAGAAACGATGCCGTCAGAGTGCTCCAAGACACACGACTAGAGCGGGTGCGGCGTGCCGGAGGAACTAACAGGAGCAACAAAGCGGCTGCTGTGTCTACGACAGGATTTTCCAACACATCTACCCCAGGGCAGGTCGGCTGGATATGACGAAAAAACACGACAGCTGTTGCATAAACGAAGGAAGTGTTACTGGTTGTAGGCCCTGATTAAGGTGCACATTAAGCATTAAATACCGAATGTGACTGCCAAGAAAATAGTATGCCAGAGTTCACGCGGGGCATTCCTCTCTTTGTACAAGGCGCAACAAGAAGCACAGGGTCAGTAGCCGGCAGCGTTTTGACACCGGAAGAAAAGCAAAGCCTTCCTGGGAACGTTGCTGTCCTAACACCGCACGAAAAACCAACTCAGTGCCACCGGACCAAAAGAAGAAACACAAAGCGGACTGCAATGATCTCACGATGCGTAAAGGTGCCTGCTCCACGCGAGAAAGGTGTGCGACCGCGGAACACAAGTCTGCGCAAGGTACGTCCACTCAAAAAGTAGGAAGTCGAAATTCCATGCGTTCTGAATTTTTTGTTTTACTTCGTCAAGAGCGTTTGACCAAACGGAGTTACAAACGCCGTAGTTGTATAGATTCCCTAAAATGCGAAGAGACGCAGCTGGTTGAAAAAAAAGGTGCGGAGCTAAGTCTCGAGTTTGGAGAGCCGATGAGCTAATACCGGGATATAGAGAAGTTTAGCGCGGCACCTGAAATGTTGCCATACTGAACGAATGAACGCATGCTACGTGAAAGAATATCTTTATCTGTAAGGTACAGGGTTATGTCGTCAGCGAAACTGTGACTTTAACGGCACTGCTTCCGGGAAGCGAAAGACCTCGGACACACCAATCCGCTTCTAGAGCATGCAAAATTGGCTCAAGGCAGAGGACAAATAGAACAAAAGACGATGGGCATCCCTGACGGGCCCCACGCGTAGCACAAAAGGCAGCACTCTCCGAATCATCTAGAAATAGGGTGCTTTTTATACCAAAGTAGGTATGTCTAATCAATTCCAAAAAAAGAACCAGGAAAACCAAAGGTTGTCAGCACTATAAACATTTACGTGTACTCTAGTCGGTCAAATGCTTTCTATTGGTCCAAAGACAAAAGGAGACCATGCGCAGATCGCGACAGAGCATAGGCTATGATATTCCGGGTGCTAAACGACTAGCTCTGTATTTCTCGTCCAGGCATTCATTAAGAGTGGTGATGACCCGCCAGGGTATTCAACAGAGCCCTCAACCGTTGAGCGGTAACTGTCGCGAATATTCTATAGTCAACCTAATAAGCGTAATAGGTCTCCAGTCTTCAGGGCTAACAGAGGAAGGGTCAGATTTTGGGATTAGTACAATACGGCCATCTCGAAAATCTAATGGAAAGACACCTATCTCGAGACATCACCGGATAACCTTGGTTAGGGCAGTACCAAGCTCATTCTAAAATCACTAGTAAAATTCAACTGGAAAACCGTCTGGCCCAGGAGCCGTCCCCCATTTCATAGATTGTAGTGCTGCCTTTACCTCTTCGAGTGATGGATGGACGTGCAGAAAATCAGCAGCTTGTTGAAGAACGCAAGGCGAACGTCTAAGCATAAGCGGTATGATATCACAGTTTGTTCGCATGGCCGAACATGGCATCTCTTCAAAATGCTCCAAAAAGACGTTGATCACGGAGCTGCTGTGCAGGAGGTATCTGCGTGGTCATAAAAATAGGTGACTGTGATTGCCCAAAACACGATTGCCTTGCATAGCGTAGCCCCTAAAGGTGTGCACAAGGGTTGTACCAACAATGCCATGCAGCTGCCGCCAGAGAGGAGGCGGCAATCAAATGGTGGAAGCGTTCACGTAGTTCATGCTGCCAAGTTCGCACCAGGGGAGGCAGCGTTTCGGCACGAAAGGTGATGCGCAAGTTCACTGCAGTATCGACCCGCTCCTCTGAAAAAGCTCGCGAGGCGGCTGATGACCTTGGCATCTCAGTCCCCACGTGGGAGCGGCCCGAAACACAGTCATGTGTGTTTTAGAGGACCAAATAAAAGTTTATCCAATGCAATCCTCAAAACGCGACGATGAAGTAAACGCCCCTCAACTGAGCAGTGCAAGTGCCACTGCGTTTTAGGCGCATCCCAATCATATGGACCCGACGCAGCGTGTGACACCTGTGTTACACGGGAAAAACTTGACTGACAGTATGCGTCCTAGAGGACGCGAACTTCAAGACGCCATGATTTTTACGAAAACTAATATAGAAATTTGAGTTCTAAGAGAATCGGACGATGGTCGGAGATGTGCACAGGCGAAGGAGGGATGAGCTGAACACGTAAGACGGAGACAAACGCCTCTAAAGCATATGGAATCTAAGCCTGGTTGAGTCTGCTGAAGGATGGTTCGCGGCGCCATGTCCAAAGAAAAGTATTTCCGCGCATGAAATTGTGTGCATCCAGCAGTGAAAAATGCTGGACAAGGCATCGCAGCTCACGTGAATTCCAAGCAGACCGACCCCTGCTAGGACCTTGTACATGGTTTAGCGTATTTAGCAAACAGTTAAAGTCTCGAATTAAAATTGCGTGACGACCGTCTGAAAAAACATCTGAATTTCGAAAAAAATATTAGAGTATTAAACTTGTGCAGGTGCATACACACAGAGTATCCTCATTCGAAATAAAAAAGTAGGTACAGTCCAGACCTAGAATTCTACCGTCGCCATCATAAAAAAATTAGTGACTACTGAATATTGTCCGTCTAAATATATTGATGCATACTCCCATAAAACGAGTTCTAGCAAAAGATAAATAGCAATCTAAGTTTAACTTTGTTTAGAGCCTTACAATAAATAGCAAAAAATAGTTTTCTGCAGGCACAAGATATCACAATTTGCAGCATGGGCAACTATAACCACCTCGGCCTGCTTTACAAGACAGTGAACACCTTTTACTTCAAAAGAAATAATATTCAGTGAGGTAGACATCATAAACGCTAAAGACTAACGTGGATACTTGACGATGCACAGTTCTGTCAGACGCGGGAGTGGGTTCCCCGCAAGCGGCTCAATCACTTCTTACGACCAGGCGACTCACCGGAAGTGCGGGGCCTCAGCGGCCGCGTCGACGTCCACAGGGGACTTCTGTCTCTGCTGGATGCCTCCAAGTCACTGCTGGATATTCAGTGGCGCTTGGTTGCGAGGCTCTTGAGCGAAGATGGTACGAACGCACCTAGACTGTCCCATCTGATGTCGCTTGGAGTGCTGTCCTCATCTATCTGCAGGGCCGTGTCACTCCTAGGGCTGTTTGAGTCCTTCTTGATGGAAACCTCGTCACCTTGGGAGAAATTCTCTTTGTTAGTGCGCCTTTAGCATTGAGCCGAAGACACTTTTATTGGGGGAAATGCAGAGGTAAAGCCGACCAGCTGTCAAGCGGAGTGAGCGCGAGCAGCAACAACACTCTTCCTTCTCCTCTTTCACTGGCGCTCCTGCCTGTGCCATATATCAATGCTACAAATCACTTCCCCTCCCCTCCCAAAAAAGTAGCCATCCTGGTGACCTATGGCCCGGGTAGGATGGGTGGGTCGTAGTGCGGTTTCAATCGATCGACATGAACAGTCTCACGACCGCAACGGGGTCGGATTGTTGATGGTTGAACCGGCTAAACATTATAGTTAACCATTGAGGGCTGACGTGGGACTTGGTAGGGTCCTTCGTACTTTGGCAGTAGCTTGGTGGAAATACCAGGAGCAGATGAGGGAACGCGAAGCCATACCAGCGTGTCAGGTGAATATGACTGAAGAGGCAGGTTTTCATCGTGATGGTACTTCTGGTACGCTTGATCTTGTGCGGTTAAGAAATGTGCAAATTCCCTGCAATCTTCCGCATAGGTGGCTACTTCGGATAGAGTTGTGGATTCTGAAGCGTCCGGTCAGTGCAAGAGAATCGTGTCCATGAATGAAGAAGGTTCGCGCCCGTAGAGGAGAAATAACAGAGAGAATCCTGTCGTAGACTGAGGGGCGCTATTATAAGCCTAAGTAACAAAGGGGAGTATGCGGTCCTACTTGGTGTGGTCAGCGGAGACGTACATAGACAGCTTGTCCCCCAGTGTGTGGTTAAACCATTCGGCCATTCCATTTGTTTGCGGATGGTACGTGCGTGTTGTCCGATGCACAACGTTGCATTCACGAAAAAAGGCTTGTACGGTTTCGGAAGGAAACGTACGTCTGCAGTTGCTGAGTAGCTCACGAGGCGCACCATGGCGAAGTACAAAATTGTGAAGGATGAACAAACCAACTTCACGTGGTGTGGCCTCTGGCAGCGCAGCAGGTTCAGCATAACGTGTCAAGTGATCGATAGCGACAACCACCCGGTGGTTCCCGTCAGGAGTGAAGGGAAGAGGACCGTTCAAGTCGATTCCGATGCGGTCAAAAGGTCGGGATGTGCAAGGCAACGGCTGCAGTTGTCGAGTGGCTTTTTTTGGTGGGATTTTTCGGCGATGACATTTGGAACATGAACGTACGTACTGTCGGACAAATCGGTACATTCCATGCCAATAGTACCGCAGCCGGAGGCGTGCATACGTTTTCATCACACCAGCGTGGCCGCATTGAGGATCCGCGTGAAAGGAGTTGCGAATAGCAGCACGTAGGTGGCGAGGAATCACAGGCAACCACTTGCGGCCGTCGAAAAGGTAGCTGCGACGGTACATGAGTCCATCGCGGATGGCGAAATGTCGAGGTGTACGTCGTAGTGAATGATTGGCAGTACCTTGGGGTGGCTGAGACAGTACCTCTATCATAGAGACTATCCAAGCGTCTTGGCGCTGCTCGGAGTGCATGTCAGTGAACGAAGGTGCCGCAGCATCGAGACTTGAAACAGACGCACTTCCATGTTCATGGGGAAGTGGAGAGCGGGAAAGAGAATCAGCATTTAAATGTCTGCGGCCCGACCTGTAGATGACACGGATATCATAGTCTTGGAGACGCAATGCCCAACGAGCCAGACTACCAGGCGGGTCTTTTAGTGACTATAACGAGCAAAGGGCGTGGTGATCAGTCACGACGTCAAATGGACGGTCATAGACGTAGGGTCGAACTTTTGTAATTGCCCAAACGATGGCCACACATTCCTTTTCTGGGACCAAATAATTCTCTTCCGCCCTAGAAAGAGTGTGACTGGCATAAGAAACCACGTACTCATCGAAGCCAGACTGGCGTTGAGCAAGATAGCGCCAAGGCCGACTCCACTAGCGTCGGTGTGGGTTTCGGTAGGGGCATCTGAGTCAAAGTGACGGAGAATTGGTGGAGATGTCAGCAAATGACGTAAGTTTGCAAATGCGTCATCGCGAGCGGAATACCACGCCGAAATTCCTTCACTGTCAGAAACTAGCCATGTTAAAGGGGCTATTACGGACGCTGAATTACGGACGAATCGGCAAAAGTATGAACATAACCCGGTAAAGCTCCAGAGTTCCTTTAGTGGTGATGGCTTAGGAAACTCGGCGACGGAACGAAGTTTCACAGTGTCACGTAGAACACCATCCTTGCTGACAACACGCCCTAAGATGGTGAGCTTGTGGGCGGCAAAATGGCACTTCTTCAAATTTAGTTGGAGCACAGCATGTGTGAGGCATTCCAGGACACTTGCTAGGCGCAGAAGATAGGTATCAAAGTCTTTTGAAGAAACAACGACGTCGTCCAGATAGCAAAGACACGTCTGCCATTTGAGACCTCGAAGTATGTTGTACATCAGATGCTCGAAGGTGGCAGGGGCGTTGCAAAGACCGAACGGCATTACTTTAAACTTGTACAAGCCTTCCAGAGTTACAAACGCAGTCTTGGCGCGGTCTGATTCATCCATGGGCACTTGCCAGTATCCTGATCGAAGATCCAGCGAGGAAAAAAGGTCTGCTCCTTGCAAGCAGTCGAAAGCATCGTCAATTCTGGGGAGCGGATAAACATCTTTACGCGTGATCTTGTTAAGGCGCCTGTAATCAACAAAGAATTGGATGCTCCCGCCCTTGTTTTTGACCAGTACCACTGGGGAGGCCCACGGACTGTTGGAGGGCAGTTTGACGCCACGATGAAGCATATCAGACACTTGATCGTCAATAACTTGGTGTTCAGAGTGAGAGACCCGGTATGGACGCTTAAGCAATGGTGCGTGGGCAGCGTTGTCTATACGATGAACAGTTGCAGATGTTCGGCCTGAATCGGTTTGCTTGAAGTTGAAAGACGTCCGGAAGCAGTCTAGAAGTGTCAAGAGTTGGGTCCGTTGGACAACAGGAAGGTCCGAACCAATTAACAGAAGGAAGGCCTCGAGGGAAAATGTGGTGGACGTGGGAGCGGGAGTAACACTGGCGATCTGAAGGCTTGTTGAGCGATCGAGCAGTTGACTGGCGCAAACACTGTAAATGTCCTCCAAACGGCCGATGCATTCACCACTGAATAATATGGCTGGCACTGAAAGGAGATTCGTGGCGTAAATGGTTGCGGAAATGTTTTCGATAATCAGAAGAGCAAAAGGTATAAAGAAAATTTTTTCGAGAAGTGAAGTCTTCAGACGGCGTGAACAAGACGTTCAAAAAAGCAGCATCATCACAGGAGATCGGCACAATAACCAAAGACATAGGTGGGATATCCGTGTGTGCGGCGAAGACAACACGAGAAATAGAAGGCTTGTTAGAATCGTCGTGGTTGAATGATGATAATTCCAGTTCAGCCCGGGTACAATCAACAATAGCATGAAGTGTGGAAAGGAAGTTCCAGCCTAGTATCACATCGTGCGAGTAGTAAGAAAAATGATCACTTCGACCACGTACAGAACGTCCTGGATGAGTAGCCGAGCCGTGCACCTCATAGAAGGGTTTACTTGATGCGCGGTTGCCGTACGCAGAGAGAAGCCAGAAAGCGGAATCGTAACTTTCTATAAATTGCGACACATTGCCTCACTTAATACAGACACGGCAGTTCTAGTATTTATTATTGCCTGAACGGCAACACCTTCAATAAAAACAATTATTTCGTTAGTGGGTAGAGGACGAGGCCTTGTAGAGTCCGATGGTGGCGCCGTTCTTGTCTGTGGAACTGCGATGGTCAGTTTTCTGTTTGGGCAGGTAGTGTGCGCTGGAGCATCTGTGAAGGCGAACATCGGCGTGGGGAGGGCGATCGGTGCTGGTTAAAGGCGCGGCGGCTCGGTGGAGGGGTATCCGAAGTAGCATCGAGGTGCAGCGTCTGTGGTGGCTCTTTGTGGGCGTAGCCGTAGGTTTCATCGATGGTACCTGGATGAGGGACGCACCGGTGACAGAACCGCTCAACATGGCCAGGCAGACAACAGTAGTATCAGATGGGTCTGTTATCCGGTGTGCGCCAAGGATTGTTGGGAAGCATTGAATATTGACGGGAAAGGGGAACATGCGAACCGCCAGTATGCGTGTTGCGTAGAAGGCGTTCGTTTGGTGGACAGAGTCGACAACGTTTGAGGGCACATGTGCCGACCTTCGCACGACGTCAGCGTAAGTCAGGGGAGGGGACACCGGTGGTGGCTTGTACTGGGCCAGGAGTGCCTCGCAGACTTGCTCTTTGATGGTTTGGCGCAGCGACGAGGTCAGCCCGTGAGTATTGCTGGGAAGGCAGGGCGCAAAAGACAACTGGTGAGCCACTTCCTCTTGGTTCAACTGTTGAATCGTCGGCGTCAATACCGTCTGTTTCGGAGAAATTACACCAATGGTCAATGGTGACGTGGTGGTAAAGTCGAAAGTAGGGTGCTGCGTATAAATGCACTGTTTGCGCAACTCATCGTAGTTTGGCAGTGTTGAATAGCTTCCGCAACTGTTCGCGGGTCTTTCAACACCAGCATGTGGAAGGCATCAGCTTCGATGCCCTTCATAATGTGTTTGACCTTGGCTGTTTCGGACATGTCAGGATTGTAGCGACAGCAGAGGCCCACAACGTCCTCCATGTAGGACGTGAAACCCTCTCCAGACAGTTGGGTGCGATCTCGCAAGCGCTGTTCTGCGCGGAGCTTGCGCACTGTTGGTCGGCCAAACACGTTCATGAAGGTAACCTTGAAAGTGGCCCCGTCGATAAGCTCAGCTTCATGGTTGTTGAACCAGAGCTCCGTTACTCCTCTCAGGTAAAAGTGGACGCGACCAAGTGTGCCGTTTTCATCCCACCTATTATTGACGCTTACTCTCTCGTACGAAGAGAGCCAGCCCTAGATGTCCCGCTCAACGGTGCCGCTGAAGATGACTGGGTCTTGCTCTTTCGACACACCGGGACAGCGGGGAGGTGGGTATGTTGGAATGGTATGCTGTGCAACGTTGGTGGATATCGTTGACGGCGAAGGTAGAGCTCGGTTGCGGAGCTCCAGGATGGGAAATAGATCCAGCACTCTCCACCACATGTTAGTGGGCCTTTAGCAGTGAGCCGAAGACACTTTTATTGGGAAAACGCAGAGGTAAAGCCGACCAGCTGTCAAGCGGAGCGAGCGTGAGCAGAAACAACATTCTTTGTTCTCTTCTTTCTCAGGCGCTCATGTCTGTGCCATATATCAATGTACATCTTTAATAATAGGCGGACTAACAAAGGACTGGGCAGTCGAGGGTTGAGCATCAGATATCGCGTCATCATCTGCGACGCGTTCGCCGAGAGGCGCCTCCTCTGGCGAGGGCTCGACCTCTGGTTCTGTGGGAATCACCAATGGTCACGGGCCACTAGATACATTATCCGCACCTTAAGGGGTTGTGTGTGCCGGGCTGGCTGAAGACACTGCTGGCAGTTGATGTGACGTCTGGTGTGGCGTTGCAATCCGCCCAACTTGGTCATGGCAAATATCTGTGTCTGACGTCGATGATACGATGTCCTTGTTCTTGGACTGCGTTTCTGGTTGAAGTTAGAAGTTATTTTGGATGCCGTCTCCGAATATTACGTTCTGATGATGCAGGCGATAGTGGCATACGGGTCCCCACAACTGCGACACGGCAGCGAGCAGCCTTTCCCGTCGTGGCTATATGCGCCGCACCTTCCACAAAACGGAGCTGTGCAGTTCATGCGGAAGTGCCCACTGCCTCCACATCAACGGCACACACGCTGGATTCCTTTATAGCAACATGTCTCTTGATGGCCTGTGACCTTGAGGTAGTTAGGCACCGGTGATGATACCTTCATTTCCAAGTGGACGTATCACATGCCAGTGGTCACAGTTGGGCAGGACACCATGAGTCCTGTGGTGATATGCAACACCTTCCCGTAGGGGCACAGTGTTTGTGCGAGTATTTCGCTGGGGACGTGGCACGACAGGAACAGGACAGTTACCTGGATGACTTGGGGTCCTGAGGGCACGACTGCCATGTTCTCTCCTCGGATAGTGAGGTGTGACAATAATTGAAGATGTCGCATCAACGACGTCTTCAGGACTTGCCACTGCGGGAAGACGACATTGAAGGCTAATGCCTTCTTTGTTGGCTGGCTTGCCATGATGGTTGCTCAGAAGCCGAAGGACGCCCCGAAGCTGGCTACTTGGCTCGTCACCACTTCTAAAAACGCAGACCTCGACAGATGAATCAAGTTTTTTAAGTTGTTCCAGTATCGCAAGGGCATGCCTGTTTTTAGTCATCCTTAAAAACCTCTGTGCTCCACTAGGTTGAAATTGCCTGTTTCTGCTGCCTTTTCGAATAAATTTACATTTATCTTATAAAATAAAAACCAATAAATAAAAAAAACATTACAATTAAACTTTTTTGCGAACGACTGCAATATAATAAAAATGCCGAGAATTGGGCTGTTCAAAACGTGGCTGCGGATTCCTTATAACGCATGCAGAAGATTTCAACAAAGGTGGCTCCAGAAGTCTGGGTAGTGATCACAAACGTGTTAAGCTATGTTTTGGAAGAGCAGTGAAAGTGGGAAGGAGACAAGATGAGCAACTACAGGAAAACTTTTATCCAGAAAGGCAAATTGAAATAGCCACTAAACAAATTGAGAAAGTAATCACGGAGGATAATAAGACAGTGTGGACATACACGAATCTCATTAGACTCTTTGAGCTAGAGCTTGCTAAGACGCGTGACAAGTCACCCCGGAAAAGAAGACACAACCCCAAAAGTTGGTGGGATGAGGAAGTTAAAAGAGCCATAGAAAAACGTCAGGAAGCCTCTAGGAAACACAGACATGCTAAGCAGCGGGGTGAACCGACAGATGATGTTGAAAGGAAATGGGAAAACTTTCTAAGCTGTAGAAGGGATGCATCCCTTCTGATCAATGAAAAGATTAGAAGAAAGAGAGCTCAGTGGCTGGCAGAAGTATATAAAAAAGATAAAAAGGCAGCTGCAAAGTTTTGGAACCATCTAAACTCCCTAACAAATCAGACGAGCCTAGAGCAGAGTTTTATAACTACAGCCCAAGGTGCTAGGCTAGAAGGGGACGAAGCTATTGAATATATAAGAACAAGGGTGACAGAAAAATTTCAACAAAGAAGTACTTTGTGTCCCACAATAGACATGGACAAATCAAGTGGTGCAATGACTCCATTTTCACAACGAGAGTGGGAAAGGGCTGAGAAAAGGGTTCCTAGTAGTACATCAACAGGCCCAGATGGCATTCCAATTAGGCTGATAAAGACATAAGGTCCGAAGTATAAGCAGGCTTTGAGAGAGGCAGTGAGCAAAACAATAATCGATGGTGAAGTTCCTGATGGATGGAAACTTAGCAGGATGAGCATGATCTATAAAGGAAAGGGGGACAAAGCTAGCATAAACAACTACCGTCCTATAACAGTGACATCAGTGCTCTACAGGCTGGCGATGCAGATTATAAATAAAAGACTGCAGGCATGGATAGAGGATGATGGGGTGCTGGGGGAACTGCAGAATGGGTTTCGGAAACACAGGAGGTTGGAAGACAATCTGTTCTCACTGACGCAGTGCATCAAAATAGCAGAAAAGGAACACAGGCCCCTGTGTCTAGCATTTCTGGATATCAAGGGAGCAAACGATAGCGTGGTTCAAGAGGAATTCTCGGGAATACTGGACACACTAGGCGTGGAACATGTAGTGACTAATATTTTAAAGGGTACCTATAAAGGTAAGAAGGTAGTTATAAAGTGGGAAAAACAGGTATCCAAGCCTGCATAGGTAAAAGGGGGCTTAGGCAGGGGTGCCCCCTGTCACCCTTATTATTCATGATGTACCTACAAGGATTAGAGGCAAAATTAGAGGGAAGTGGACTTGGCTTCAACTCCTCTTTAGTCAAACAAGGAAAACTTATTGATCAGGCATTACCAGCAATAATTTACGCAGATGATATAGTGCTAATGGCCAACAACAAGGAAGATTTGCAGAGATTGGTGGACATCTGCGGTAATGAGGGAGATAGGTTAGATTTTAGATTCAGTAAGGAAAAATCAGCAGTCATGATTTTCAATGACAACGAAGGTAGTGAGCTTAGAATACAGGAGGTCACGCTAGAGATAACAGATAAATGCAAATATCTAGGCGTATGGATAAGCAATGGGACCGAGTTCCTGAGGGAACACGAAATATACGTGACGACTAAAGGTAACAGGAATGCAGCAGTGATGAAAAATAGGACACTGTGGAATTACAATAGGTATGATGTTGTGCGAGGAATATGAAAAGGGGTCATCATTCCTGGGCTGACGTTCGGCAATGCGGTTTTGTGCATGAGATCAGAAGTTCAAGCAAGATTAGAAATTAAGCAACGTGGAATAGGTAGGCTTGCTTTAGGAGCTCACGGGAATACACCAAATCAGGGAGTACAAGGTGATATGGGATGGACATCATTTGAAGGCAGGGAAGCTAGCAGCAAGATAAAATTTGAGAAGCGATTGAGAGAAATGGGTGAGGAGCGTTGGGTTAGGAAGGTTTTCAGCTACTTGTACATCAAGAATGTCGATACAAAATGGAGGAAGCGAAGCAGGACGTTGGCTGGTAAATACTTCGAAAACAGCAGGGGGCCAAACCAAAAAGAACTGTCGGTTAAGAAGAAAGTGAAGGAAACGGAGACTGACATGTGGAGAATGCGCATGATTAAGAAGTCCGCACTAAAGATCTATTGAACTTTTAAGCAGGAAATCTTAACATCACTTACACTTGCTTTGAGGTATCGATTTTGTAATGTTTTGTCAAGCGCCTGTTGACAAGGTTACACCTGTCAGTCTTCCATGAGATAGGTAAACACATTATGTTATTAGTTGTCAATGTCATTCACTATTCCCGTGTAGCAGCAAAACAAAAATGACGTTAACACCGAATGTCATTTATGGCGAATAATATTACAGGTGGCTTGTGACAGGGGTATGAGGAATTCTATGAACCCGTTAGTTATTTCGAGTCGTGGCGAACCCCTTTATTACCTCCCTGACGTTGTAAAACGATTGTTTGATATGTGGAGTTTAACGTCCCAAAACGACCATATGATTATGAGAGACGCCGTAGTGGAGGGCTTCGGAAATTTTGACCACTTAGGGTTCTTCAACGGGCACCCAAATCTGAACACATGGGCCTACAACTTTTCCGCATCCATTACATTGTAAAACGCAAGTGGTAGTTATTTGTTTGCTTTGTGTTATATGGCGGCCAACTATGTGAAATTTCATAGGCTTGTCTATCTGTTTGTCTGGTGTTATATGCTTATATTTACGTCTTTCGTACCCACCTGCTGAAATCCCTCTAGACGATTGCAGTACCAATCAATAAAAAAATAAATTAAAGTCACAGATTGCTATTCTCATGGGCGACTTTATTGCCAAAGTAGGCAAGAAAGCGGCAAAAGACCATGCAGTGGGGAAATATTGCATCGGCTTTAGAATTGCCTGAGGGGAGTTATTGGTAGAGCTCGCAGAACGCAACAATTTACGTATTATGAATATCTTCTTCGGAAAACGGGCTAACAGTAAGTGGACGTGGCAAAGTCTTAATGGTGAAACTAAAAATGAAAGTGACTTTATTCTGAGTGCACAGTTAGACATTATACAGAATATAGAAGTAGTTGGCAAGATTAGACGCAGTTACCATAGAACAGTAAGAGCTCGTGTACACCAAGATTTAAAGAAGAGAAGACAAAAACTGATACAAAAGAAGGGAATTATTGAACTGGCGTTGAGAGAGAAAATACAGGAATTCAGAGTTTTGCTTCAGTATCGATTCGACGCACTAAATCAGATAACCAACGTTAGCAATATTAACCATGGTCTTACTAGTATCGTCAAAGAGTGTGCGATTGAAGTTAAAGGTTCAGTCACTAGACGGGAAACTGGCAAACTATCTCAAGAGACTAAAAATCTCAAGAAGCGACAAACGATGAAAGCCTCAAATGCAACCGACCAAATATAGCTAGTGGAGCTTTTGAAGATAATCAATAGGCGCAAAGTAGCTGACATCAGGAGGTATAACATGTAAAAAAAAAGAGCAGTCTTTAGAAAGCGGCAGAAGCCTAAAGGCTGCGAAGACAGACTTGTGCATAGGCAGAAATTGAACGTATGCATTGAGAAACAAGGTATGCAATGTCATAACCAATATGGATAGGATAGTCATCATCATTATCATCAGCCTGACTACTTCCACTGCAGGACAAAGGCCTCTCCTATGTTCCACCAGGTAACCCGGTCCTGTGCTTGCTGCTGCCAATTTATACCCGCAAATTTCTTAATTTCATCTCCGCACCTAACTTTCTGTCTCCCCCTAACCCGCTTGCCTTCTCTGGGAATTCAGTCAGTTCCCCTAATGACCAGCGGCTATCCTGTCTACGTGCTACATGCCCGACCCATGTTCATTTCCTCTTCTTGATATCTACTATATCATTAACCCCCGTTTGTTCCCTAATCCACTCTGCTCTCTTCTTGTCTCTTAAGGTTACACCTACCATTTTTCTTTCCATTGCTCGCTGCGTCGTCCTCAATTTAAGTTGAACCCTCTTTGTGAGTCTCCAGGTTTCTGCTCCGTAGCTAAGTACCGGCAAGATACAGCTGTTATATACCTTCCTCTTGAGGGACAGTGGCAATCTACTTGTCATAATTTGAGAGTGCCTGCCGAATGTGCTCCACCCCATTCTTATTCTTCTAGTTACTTCAATCTCGTGGTTAGGCTCTGCGGTTATTACCTGCCCTAAGTAGACATAGTCTTTTACAACTTCAAGTGCACTATTACCTATCGCAAAGCGCTGCTCTTTTCCGAGGTAGTTGTACATTACTTTCGTTTGCTGCAGATTCATTTTAAGACCTACCTTTCTGCTCTCCTTGTCTAACTCCGTATTCATGAGTTGCAATTTGTCCCTTGAGTTACTCAGCAATGCAATGTCATCGGCGAAGTGCAGGCTACTAAGGTACTCTCCATTAACTCTTAACTCTAACTGTTCCCATTCTAGGCTTCTGGAAACCTCCTGTAAGCATGCGGTAAATAGCATTGGGGAGATTGTGTCCCCCTGCCTTACACCCTTCTTGATTGGTATTCTGTTGCTTTCTTTATGAAGCACTATGGTAGCAGTTGATCCCTTGTAGATTTCTTGCAGGATGTTTATATATACTTCGTCGACGCCCTGATTCAGCAGTGTCTGCACGACGGCTGATATTTTTACTGAATCAAGCGACTTCTCGTAATCTATGAAGGCTATGTATAGTGGTTTTTTATATTCTGAGCATTTCCCTATTACTTGATTGATAGTATGAATGTGGTCGAATGCTGAGTAGCCTGTTCGAAATCCTGTTTGTTCCTTTGGTTGATTGAATTCTAATGTTTTCTTTACTCTGCTAAATATTACCTTTGTAAATATCTTGTATACTGCAGAGAGCAAGCTGTTCGGCCTGTAATTCTTGAAGTTTTTGTCATCTCCTTACTTATGTACTAAGGTGATGTTAGCATTCTTCCAAGACTCTGGTACTCTTCCCGTCAGGAGGCACCTCGTAAACAGGATGGCTAGTCCTCCATCTTTTAGCAGATCTGATGTTACCTGATCCTCACCAGCAGCTTTGCCTCTTTGCATGCTCTCCAAAGCTTTTCTGACTTCTATCATTACTGGTGGGGTGTCATCTGGGTTATTGCTAGTTCTTATAGTATTAAGGTCGTGGTTGTCCGAGCTACTACTGTACAGATCTCTGTAAAACTCTTCTAGAGAGATTGAGAGTTATGAAAATAACCAGGATGGTATTGTGAGAAACTATATTTGTCCAAGAGAATTCGACATCTTTCCCGTGACGACAGGAAAAGTAAGGAAAGCCCTAAAACGAATGCAAAGAAGCAAAGCCTGCTGGTGAGGATAAAGTAACAGTGGAACTTCTGAAAGAGGACTGAGAAATTTTGTTAGAAACATAAGCCACCTTATATACTAAGTGTTTCTTGACGCGAAGGGTACCAGAATCTTGGAAGAACGCCAACTTCATCCTAATTCATAAGAAAGGAGACGTCGAGGATTCGAAACTTTTCAAACGAATAAGGTTACTCTCTGTTCTCTATAAACTATTCACAAGAACAATTACTGATAGAATAATGACGATATTAGAATTCAGTCAGCTAAAAGGCCAAGCAGAATTTCGTGCCGGCTACTCCGCCATAAACCACAATCATAATATAAATAAAGTAATCGAGAAATGCCCTGAATACAACCCACCACTATACATAGCTTTCATATATCCTGAGAAGATGGTGATTGGCGGATCTTGTGAGAGATTTTTGCCCTGCAGTGGGTGTAGTCAGGCAGAATATATATATATATATATATATATATATATATATATATATATATATATATATATATATATATATATATATATATATATATATATATATATATATATATATATATATATAGATTATCACTTTGTGTCGTCGCGACAGGTTTTGTTTAAAGTGAAGTTAGTCCTATTCAACGAAGGCTTGAACGTAGCACCAGCGCAGTGATTTCGTAGTAGTAGACGTCCCCACAGTAATCCATACATACTAAGCGTATTTACAAGATTAGTACCCTCAAGCACGATTGTATTGTAACACGTCTTTTAGTATTGGCATACAAACCGACGATATAAAACAAGTGTTGGTCTGTACCATCATCAGCACTCCGTACGACGGAAGTCTTTCTAAGAAACCACGGACAATTACAGCCGACACATTGTCGATGTCACTCTCATCGGAAGAGGTGCTAACGAGTATTTAATGAGGGCGTCTTAAGATAGCTGGGTTCTTTCTACGGGTCATAATGAAGGCTTGGATGGAATATGCCTTGAACTGAACGCTACCACTGCTGTCATAATAATTGTACTGTCCATGCAGTTAAAGAGAAAAACATTGCAACCAAAATAACCAATATTTAGGGACAAGTAGCACCCCTGTCCCATACATTAGAGAAACATGAGAAACAAGGATTAGTTATACGTATTATAGGGCAATATTGCATTTATGAACGGAATGATGTGACGACTCTGAGCGTTGAAGCAAACCCATTCCACCAAATACGACCTCACTTACAATAAGGTAAACACGCCAGGCGTATAAGAACTTCAAGTTCCTCATGAAAATAAACCCTTGCTTTTTTTGGTTACAATGCAGTCAACCTCATCAGCATGATGAGCCAGCATGATGCTGATGAGTCAGCATGATGAGCCTTTTTTATGCGTGTTCAGAAACAAAAGGGTTCACTTTTTTCGCTTTTCTCCGCTACAAAAGTGTAAACTCCACTGCTTAATACAGCGGGGATTCATCAAATAGCTACATTTGCTCATGAACATGACTAAAAAGAAAGCATTATTGCAATTTACTGAACACTGTGTGCAATAATATCTAAGGGTACATTGCTTGTAAAGCAAAATATCTCTCGTTTTTAAATGCGAAGCATTTCTTGGTGAACTTCAGCGAATTTGAGCATATCTATCTATCTAGCCGCCTACGACATTTAGCTCTCCTGGCCGTTTCTATAATGGTATCGATACCAAACTTGGCATAGCATAATATGACTGTATGGAGAGCATATCTCTCTAGTCATAACATGAAAATCATGACATGTATGTCATGAATGATTGATATGTGTGGTTTAACGTCCCAAAACCAACATATTATTATGAAAGACGCCGTAGTGGGGGCCTCCACAAATTTCAACCCCATGGGGTTCTTTAACGTGCACCCGAATCTGAGCACACGGGCCTACAACATTTCCGCCTCCATCGGAAATGCAACGGCCGCAGCCGGGAAAGATCCCGCGACCTGCGGGTCAGCAGTTGAGTACCTTAGCCACTAGACCACCACGACGGGGCTGTATATCAGGAATGTCATCATTTACATATCATACTCCTGCAGCTTCTGTGGTAGTTTCGTTCACATAGCATGTTGCAAAAATGGTATGGTATGACATGATTGCATGGTGATCACAAGCGACAGAACTAACATGAAAATCATGACATGCGTGTAACGCAATAACATGACTACATGCCACGCTCATGATGCGCTGGCGAGCGTTTCGCTAGCGTCACGTATAACAAATTTGGTATTACGGTACGCGAATGGACGACGAAAGTATGTGACTGGTGCAATCACGGTAATCATGAGATACGTGTCATGTAACAACATGACTACGTGCCACGCTCATTATGCGCTTGCGGCTGTTTCGCTAGCTTCACATGTACCATACTCGGTATTACGGGACCAGAATGGATGACGAAGGTATCATACTGGTGCAAACATGATAAACAGGAGATATGTGTCATGTAAAAACATAACTACATGCCACACAGATGATGCGCTTTGGGCCGTTTCGCTAGCTTCACATATGCCAAATTCGGTATTACGTGAGGTCAATGGATGACGAAGGGATGAGTGGTGAAGACACGATAATAATGAGATGCGTGTCATGTGAGAACATGACTAGTTGCCACAGTCAAGGCGCCAATATATTTCGACGTGACGCGGTGCACGTGCTCGCAGGCGTTCATTTCGTCGCGTCACGCCAGCATTGCCCCGCCAGGCGCCTGTCGTGCCATATTCTAGCAGGCACGGCCCGCTCTGCGTTGCTTTGACGCATGCGCGTTTCTGCGCGTCCGGCGTCCCTTCGTCACGAAAAGAGGGAGGTGCAGTGTGTGTTGTCTGGGCAACGCATCGGCATGCAATGCAGCATGTTGCATTTCGCGCCCAGCGTGCACACCCGTCCACACTGCATTGTAGTATAATAGTCCCTTCGTGATGCACTCGTGGCCGTTTCGCTAGCCCCACATATACTAAATTTGGTGTTACGTGACGTGAATGAATGACGACATATATGACTGGTGAAAACATTACAATCCTGACAGGCTTGCCATGTGAGAACCTGACAACATACCACGTTTATTGCGTGCTCGCTGCCGTTTTGCTAGCTCCACATATACTAAATTTGGTATCACGTGACGTGAATAGAGGACGTGACGTGAATACATGACGTGAATAGATGATATTCTCTAATGCGCCGGGCTCTTTGTTAGCGAAATTAAGGTCCCTATATGAAAGAAGTTTCCAAGTATCGTCACACATCCAAAGTTGATAATCATGACAGGGAAGTCATGTATGGCATCATGTACATCAATATCGTAACGTTGTGCTGATTTGAATGTGACTTATCAACCTTTCTCATTCGTGCTTCGCATATCATCGATTCGCACTGTACGTGGGATCTGCCATTTTATCATAGAAAGACACGCTAACGTAGAAGCCTTTTGCATGTTTTGCACTATTGTCGGTGCTTTATCTCACTAAGAAAAGTGCTCGTATGCAAATGGAAATCAGTAGGCTGCTTCGACCATCTGTTTGGGCAGCCACTATACCTTGCAGGCTATGTCCGTGTACCGGTACCAACTGACAATTTTTACAATCATTGGTACAGAAACATCCGCAATTATTCGTATATAGTAACGCCATGAAATTATTTCCATGTGCGAAGCATTTTAGAAGCCCCACTTGCCATCCATTTGCTCCAGAGCGCCATCACGCTCAGAGTAATGTCCTCAAAACAAACCCTGAATAGGCTAATATTTCTCAAACTCTGGTTAAATTCACTAGGTCTATAAAATTATGGTTACCAGAAACAGCCCTGATGTAATTAAATTGCAATGATTGATTGATATGTGAGGTCTAACGTGCCAAAATCACCATATGAATATGAGAGACGCCATAGTGGAGGGCTCCGGAAATTTCGGGTACCTGAACTTCATTTACGTGTAGGTAAATCTGGGCACTCGGGCCTACAGCATTGTCGCCTCCATCGGAAATGCAGCTGCCGCTGCCGGGACTCAATCCCGCAACCTGGGGGCAGCTGCCGAGTACTTTACCACCACAGCGGGGTCTGATGTAGCAGGAATAATTATTTTAACATCGCTAAAATACTTTGAAAAGCTTGGGTTGGCATTAGTGTTGCGTTTCTTTTTGTCCTTTAAACGTTACTGCAGTGCATCATTATATCTTTATGGTAAGAAATATCGAAAAAAAAAGTATTCTGTGTCGCAATCACCTCTTATTTTTGAACTAAAGTCTTCAGTTCCAGGCAAGCAATTTTCTAAAAGCAGCAATAACGACACTTGCATTTTAACAGAGCGCACACATTGCGTAGTGCTAAAATGTACCGTCGAAAAACATTTGCTCTTTTTCGTAATTATTTAACCATGGCCTGACCTTACCGTTTCAGTAAATTGTTGAACTTTGAGAAACAAGGCTGCTTGTAAAAACACCAAGACTGGGATTTATCATGCCACGTGCACAAAGGCAATGCACGAAGGACCATAAGAGCTCATCAAACAAATTGCCGCGGTTTCGTGAAGTCTTTTTGGGGACAGAATTTGACACATAGTCAAAGAAGTAGAGCGAACAAACAAACAAGTAAGCACGTACAAGCGAATTTACAGAGAAGTGTGAATGCCTAATTTAACACAAAATTGTTTTATGCAGGTGTCCTCTATAATGGTGTCATCAATGGGCGAATTTAGAGTGGCCGACAATTTCTGCGGAGGCCAATAGGAGAGAATCTACCAATAGAACACACGTGCTCCCTCTGGAGCAAATGGCAGGGTCACAATGGAACGCGATACGAGCGCTTCTGTTCTTGCTTTAGTGGGCACGCCGCACACAGCGACAGTACGCAAGCTAAACATGAGCTCCGAAACGAGTAGCAACCAACACGAGCAGCGTCAGTTGGCGCACTTAAAGTTGGCAGTGTCACCGTTTCAAGTCACAGGGCCCTTACGACTTCTGGTCGAATCCACCGATTTTCACGGAGCAGAAATAGTTGCTCCATGGAGTGGATCTCACGACGAAGCTGCTCCAGATCTGCCAATAGAACATACAGGCACCACTCTCAATCTGTCAATGGAAGAGACTTGCTCCGTACGGAGCAGAAAATGTATTACCTGAAGTGCCCCGAGTCTGCCAATGGATGACACCATAAGACTTCACTGACGTATTTCGGCGTAGTGTGCCAGTAGCTTTTGGCTCAATCCACGTCTGCGTATTGGTGTCCACACCCACACTAGATCACCGAGGGCATAGGTTACATGCCAGTGTTGACTGTCGTAGCAAGTTTGGGAGGACGCTTGTGCTGTTTGTGTATGTAAGCAGGCAAGTCGACGTGTCTCTTCTGCATGACAGAAGGTTTCCGCAATTGTTAAATCGTCATGGACGACAAAAGGAAAGATAGTGTCCAGCTTATGTCGAGGCGAGCGAGCGTAGAGCTGGTGAAAAGGGCTGTAGACTTTCGTTTTGTGTTTCGCTGTGTTGAAGGCGTACGTGACGAATGGTAACACTTCATCCCAGTTTTTGCGGTCGGAGGCGACGTACGTTGACAACATGTTGATGAACGTTCGGTGTGTGTGCTCGGTGAGGCCGTTAGTTTGTGGATGATACGCAGTTGAGTGTCGGAGCTTGGAGGCACACTAACGAAGTAATGATTCCACAATATCAGCGGTAAATGTTCGTCCACGTTCGCTTATTATCACACGAGGTGGCCCAAGCCGGAGGATGACTGCATGCAACAGGAACTCCAAAACCTGGGCTGCCATGGCGGAGGTTAAGGCAGCCGTCTCGCAGTACCACGTCAGGTAGTCGGCGCATACAATTATTCACCGGTTACCTTTTGAGGAGCGTGAAAATGGCCCGATCAGATCAATGCCGACCTTTTAAAAGGGGAACCGGGAGGCTTTACGGGTTGCAGGTGACCAACTGGACCCGAGGAGGGCCGCTTGTGGCTCTGATACTGCGTACCGCTGGCCACGTAGTTATGAATTGTCTTGCTTATTTTCGGCCAATAGAACCGCTCTTTCGTGCGACTAAGTGTTTGTGCGGTTCCTACATTGCCAGAGGTGGGGTCATCATGCGTGAGACGCTGAACAGACGTATAGAGGGACGCAGGAACAACGAGCAGAAAGCGGGTTCCCGTCGTGGACAAGTTTCTCTGGTAAAAAAAAACCATTTCAGACGCAGAATTGGCCTTCGCTTAATCTATGATGTATGAGCGAAACTACAAACTTTGCGAAACGGCAAAGACTACCACTAGACATTCCTGTTCGGTCACTGTGCAATTGCGTTGAGGCTTGCTTAAAGAACGGCCTGCGCACGCCGCAACGTGTTCTTTCTTGCCAGAACACTGAACGAGAATGGCACCGATACCGATGCCACTTGGGTCTGTGTGAATATCAGTGGGCGGCGAAGGATGGAAGTGCCCAAGTATTGGCTGCGAAGTTAACAAACACTTCAGCTGGTGAAAAGCGGCATTACACTCGGAGGGCCACTGAAACGGACTGTTCTTGCGTAGAAGGCTCGTCAGGTGTTAAACGATATCCGCAAACCTGGGTACGAACCGGCGGAAACACAGGCTGAGCCTGATGAAGCTACGCAGTTATTTCACAGATTTAAGACGCTCGAACGATTTAAAGGCCGCTGTCTTTTGTGGGTCAGGTCTAATGCCGTGTTTGTCGACGAGGTGTTCCAGCACCAATGTCTGTCAATCACCAAAGTGGCACTTTTTTAAATTCAATACAAGGCCAGCTTTTTCAATGCAGCTGAGCACGAGGTCTAGCGAGTGTTGTGCTCCTCAAACATACGTCCAAAAATTACGATATCGTCAAGGTAACACATGCATATATGCCATTTGAAATCGCGCAATATAGAGTCCATAAATCTTTCGAATGTCGCAGGAGCATTACATGATCCGAATGGCATAAGGTTGAACTCGTGAAGTCCTTCGGTCGTAACGATTGCCATCAGTCGCTGGTAGTCAACGCAAAATGTCCCTGTACCACCCTTTTTCCTCACTAGAATGACGGGAGCAGCCCACGGACTTGTCAATTCCTGTATTATTCCCTTTTCCAGCATTTCTTGGACTTGCTCGTCGATGATCTTGCGCTCCGATGGTGCCACTCGGTAAGGTTTCTGCCTAATGGGATGCGCCGACTCGGTGCTGATCTGATAACGTATCCGGGACGCTGGAATTACGGGCCTTTGGCTGTTTTTGAAAAAATCGAACACTTTCGAGTGCTTAGATAGAACGTCGAGCAGTGTATGATGTTCGCTTTGGTCAAGTGATTTGCTGACCATCTGTAGCCATTGGGCATCCTCAGAACCTTCTAAGCCTAGATATGTTCATTTTGGCTTGTAGCATCAACAAGCGCAACCAGCGTCGTAGATGATTTGGGTCTAAATACTGCGTTTCATGCCGCCTGGCAAAACTGCAGGCTCCATGGAACTGTTCATTGTCCACACACCTAACTGTCCATCAACAATCGACACTATACAATGGGGAATGAGGATGTTCTTTTTCAGGCATGCAAAGGGGATAGGTTCGAGCGTGGTGCCAAACGTGCCACAGTTGTTTCGAACATGTCACAAGAACACACACAGCTGAATATGCAGGAACGACTGTGTCACAGGAGACGAAAAATATGCATTCCTCCGGACAGGAATTTTCTAAGAGCACCATTGAGAAAGTGCCGTGTATAGAAATGTGCCCACTTCTGCAGTCTACAGTTGCCCCACACTCACAAAAGAAGTCGATACCCAAGATAACGGCATAAGTAGAACGCGGGATAACCGTAAACTCTGTGCAAAACACATTGCTACACAGTGAGACGTGCACAGTACAATATCCCACCGGACACAACACGTCACCACTTACACCACGATGTGTCACCCCACGGTTCAGGCAAAACATCACTTTTGGTCCTAGCAGGTTCTTAAAATTTACACTCGTCACCGAGACTGTCGCGCCATTATCCACAAGTTCCATTGTAGCCACTTCATCGACAACTACTTGAATATTGTTCTTGAACATAAACGCTTACAGGGGTATATCTGTAAATAGCACCTGTGATCTCGCGGCTTAACCCCACTGGCCGCACAGACTAGTTTTCCTGCGGCAGTGTCCGTGTGCGTCACCGTGGCGACGGCGATCGTGGAGCACGTGGAGCTGGTGGTGGCGTCAAACTTCGATCAGAGGCCGGCGAGGGGTAGCGTGATCCGGGTAGGTGCGCGTGATTTCCGTGACGTGGAGAGGGGATGGCCGAAAGGTTGGTGAGACATGTACCAAGACTGTAGCTGATACGGGCGGTGGTCACAAAAACGTGCAATGTGACCCGGAACACCACAGTTGTAGCACACCGGAATCGGTCGAGGGGCACGTGGCTGCCCAGAGTAACGACTCCTCTCGGAAGGCATGGAATAGTGGTACCACCCTTCAGGGGAACTGTAGGCAGCCGATGTTGGGTGAACAGGCGGGCGAAAACTTCCTTCGTAGTTTGGAGGTGCTCGATGTGGGAATCCAGCCTACCGTGTGCCTTGATATTCATAAGCGTCTGCTGCGTTGATCGATAGTTGCCATGGTGGAAGAGAAACATGAGTCCGCACACGTTCTGGTTCGCTTGCGTATGCATCCTGAAAATTGCTCGGGCGATGACAGGTCTGCTTACAACGAAGCAGCTCTTCTCTGACGATCTGTCGTATGGTCAAAGCAAGGTCGATAGGCGGCACTGTTTCAACACTAGCCACAGTGGCGACGTTGGACAGGCGGCGAGAATTTCGGAGAAATTCGTCGCATCTTGCCCTATTCAAAGGTACGACAGTGCTTCATCACGTCGGACACGGAGTTCAAGCAGTCTTTCCCAATTAAGAAATTGTACACGTCTTCGGCTATACCTTTGAGATCGTGTCCAACCTTGTCTTCTTCAGACATCCTTGCATTCACGATCTTGCACAGCTTCAAAATTTCTTCAATGTGCGTCGTACATGTTTCTCCTGGAAGCTGTGCCCTCTTAGGCAATGTCTGTTCTACGCGTTTCTTCTTTGCGTCCGAATCACCGAAGCACTTCTGCGCTTCTTCAACAAAACGTTCCCAAGTCGTGAACATGTCTTCGTGGTTCTCGTACCACATGACGGTGGTGTCAGTTAACAAGAATACAACATGATTGAGCTGTTCGTTCGACTCCCAGATATTGCTTCTGCTCACCCACTTGTAGTTCTTGAGCCACACGTCGACGTCTGCTCCTAAGATCCCGCCTAAGTTTGGTGGCATTCTGTAGTACGGCACGGAACCCATCGGAGTTGGCCTCGAAGCGTTGGATGGCTGCTCTTGGGCCATTACGATCGGCGAAGGTGGGAGTCCGGCGAAACAGCGGCTGCGGCGAAGTCCGGGTAGTGAAGCTCCCGTTTTTGGACTCGTCCTAGGCAGCACCTCCACCAATTGTTACGTAAGGTAAGGTAACTTAAGGGGGGAGGGGGGTTTAATGGACACAGAGTCCGCGATCACGGTATGATGATGATGATCATTCCACATCCGTCTTGTACCCACTCAGGGGGCTTGCAGTAAAAGCAACGTCGTCTTCCTTCTCTACCCGCGCTTCCCTTGTTTTTCCTGGTTGTGACACTTCGTATCAATATGATTATCAGAGACGCCGTAGTGGAGAATTCCGGTAATTTCAACCACCTGGGGTTCATTAACGTACACGCGAATCTGAACACACGGACCTGCAGCATTTTTGCCTCCATCAGAAAGGCAGCCGCCGTAGCCAAGATTCTTGGCTGCGGCGGCTGCCTTTCTGATGAAGGCGAAAATGATTAGCCTCTAGACCTCCGCGGCGGGGCAGGTACATATCTTGCTGTAACGTGCGAGGTTAGCTGTTTACACACTGTCTTCCCTTTTCATGGCGCTACCATCAAGAAAAAATGGACAGCACCACAATATGCCCCAATTGCCATGGTGGTGAATAAATGTAAAACCATCAATAAAGTTTAACGCACACAAAAGTACACGTTGACATTTTTACATTACTGATATGACATGAGAGCATAATTTTACAATGAACAAGGATCTTTTAACCTTGAGGATAGTTCATAAAGAAAATTTTAGTAGTGATTCAAACGAATCAAAACTACAGAAGCAAATATATTTTTTATCCCAATAAAAAATAGGTAATTGACGTTTCGTGTGTACCTTGTACCAAACTGCCAGACTACTCGTCAATTATTTAACGTTGATCAGTGGCCTAGTTACTATATCGCGAACCTGTTGCCTGACTACCTGTGTGTTCAGTGGGCTCTTTCTTATAGCGGACATGTCTGACAGGCAAAACACCCTTTACAGAATTCAAGGCTCAAGTTTGCGTGGCGGTAGATAAAAAAAAGTGTGTGACGTATTTTGAGGCCTTCTCTTCACCACCTGTCCTACTTCTCCTTCCCTTTCACTAGGGACAAAGAAACTTGTTCATTCATTCAATACTAACTCTGAAACCTCCGATGTAACATACAGCATAAGTTATAACCCTAGGTGACAGCGCTGTTAACACCAGTGCTGTACAAACTCAGTGGGAGAGGGCTGTTTTCCCGTCAGCTCACAAAAAGCAACCTTTCCGCAACGTCACAGGGCTGTTTAACAGACACCACAGGTGATTGCCAGCTTATCTCAACCTAGATTTTAGAAATATCAATGCAACAAAGTGAAGGATCCCGCGGTATAAAAGATGTACTGACAGTTCAATCAACATGGTTCTGCCCCTATATGCCGAGACAGCTGGGCCATAAAAACAGCTATAAAAAGAATTGTGCGCTGCTTATTTGCGCACTAAAATATTCATTGCAAAAGAGTAGGAAGGCTGAGAAAACAACCGAAGTTAGTGTCGTTTCTTGAGCTACAAACAAGCTCTGCGCAGAGCCACTTACCGATAAACTAGAGATTGCTGTTTGTACAACAAAACAAGGACTGAGTGTTTCAGCGAGCACAAGTAGTCTACGCGCTACTGACAACGTACGGAAAGCAGCACATAGACCAGACGTGTCGATGTATGCACCAGACGCTGCAGGAGCATTGCTACAATCTACAACATGGAGAAGAGGCGCATTTTAGTCCCCACTGTTTAAACTGCGTGGGCAAGCCCCAGTACTTGCAAAGCTTTGTTGTAGCAAAGTAATAGTTGTAGTTTGCATGAGCTATCATAGAAGCTGTGAATACCGGTAAACCGAAGGACATGTGTACGAGTGCACCATCGGCGGATTCAACCGAGGTGAGAAATGAATCGTTCAAAACCATGAATATCTTGGTGAGAATGGAAAATAAATCATCTCGCAGCCTACCCTTTTCACTTTCTACTTTGCACTGATTGTCGTATGTGATGTGATGTGCAGCAAACACACTTGCGCAGGCTCTTACAGATCCCAATGTATACGTATGAATGCGACGTCCTAATAAACAAGTCTGCTTTTTCAGTTAGCAACAGTCTTTCTCTTTCATTCGATCCTGCTTTGCGTCTAGTGCAAGATGCAGAAATTCGTGAGCAGAAGTCGGTCTGGTAATGTTGAAAACTCGGAAAGAACTGGCAGTGACATAGCGCCTGAAACTTCTTCCGTGGCGTTGGCACGGATCTGTGGCGACACCTGGATGGCATTCGACAAATGCTAGCACGGCTGTGGCGCTTTCAGCGGCGGGAGCGGAGGGCCTTCGATCCCCACGGCTCCCGCACACACTCAGCAGACGCGCTCTGAGCTCACCGCGGTGAGCGCTGCATGTTGCGTCGTCGCTCAGTTCGGTGACCACTTTACACCGCAAGTGAGCTGCAGTCGTGTGCGCCCATGCCGTAGCCGATATCCGAAGTTTAACTCAGATGTTCCACTTCGGATGGTCGGTGTGCTTTTTGACAACGTCTCAACACATCACAGCAGCTGTATTCGACGCACGTGATTTCGTGCAATCCGTCTAGTTGCTCGGTGCGGATTATACTGTGATTTGCATAAGTGAAGTTGGATTGATCAATGTGCTGCTGCGAGCTTCAGGAAAAGTGCTGATTTTCCGTGCCAAAGTAATTCAAGCTGCCGGGTCACCTCTGTTTCTGACAAGTGTTCGTGTTCCTTGCTGAACTCAATCGAAGGAGTAGGTGTTCGTGCTGCACAGATAATCGAGGAATTCATAACACTTTCTCGGTAAGAGCAAGCGTCGTCCATAAACATATGACGAATTATAAAACGCGAAAGCCTTTCTTGTGATCACCGTGAACTTGCGCCACGAAGTGGAAGATTTTTGGACAGCGAAGCCAGGTTAAATTGATAGGCGCGTTTGTCGTACGAAGGCATCAAACTTCAGGATGACAACCTGTGCTAATGAGTATCTGCTGTTGCTGTAGCAGTTATAACAAATGAATTGTGCCGTAAAAAGGGACAAGTCATCAGACGTTGGTGAAACAAGAAGACATATCCAAACACTGAACAGCAAAAAAGAAGTGATCCATACGTGCAAAGTGGATGCGACAACACGTGCACTTATCCTTGCGTGGGCCTAAATGAGAGTGTTTTTGATGGCCTTTCCATATCTACCGCAGACGAGAGGCACTTTTACGACCAGCTTTTGTAACCTACGTTCGGCCCGCATACGTGTCATCACCATGCTCTGCTAGTGGAACAGCCAGCTCACCTGCTAGCACCACTATTTTTAACGTTATGAGTGAAACTATTTTTGTTTTTGGTGAAGTAAAACTTCGTTGGACGAACTCTTACTAAATTTTGGTGAGTACTTTCTCGGTGTCTCAACAAGCTATTTGGCATTTTTAACGCAAGCCTTTCATTCAAATTAAAGCCCGTAAGTGACCACCACTGACCAAGTACCTGAAGGCTTTAAACTAATATGCTGCATGTTTTGTGTTATAAGAAAGACGACGCCAATCAAACAGTGATTCACTATCTCAGTCACCTACGATTCTGAATGCTGCTGTCGTTTACCATCCCGGAGCACATCGACATCTAATGGGCCAGTCCACGTAGTGCAGCAAAAAATGCTACCACAACAAAAACCAGTAATCATTACGCGGACAAACCTGTGCGACTGCGATGTTTTAACGAGTGAATGCATGTGACACTCATTCTTTACTATACAATAATTGGCTACGCGACTATATACACGCCATCAAAAACTATATTCTACAGTTCCTAGCTTTTTTTTTCGTATAATATCTGTAGCTTTAATTCAATTTTTTCAAACAGTAAAGCTCTATGTTATGAACTTTCTATTACGGCGTGAGTTGCCGCGCATCTTAAGTCATGCCACATTTTCTGTACCGTGCACTTTTTTCTAACCATAAAAGTTCATAACCGCTCTCACTACAGCAGTCTTCTGATTTATCAAATGGGCACTTCCTAAACCATTATTTGTAGCACGCATACTAGCTACTCTGGCCGATTTCGTCGTCCTCATCGTTATGTTATTTTCACTCTTCGTTAGTAGAAGCGGAGGTATCTTAGTTGGCTGGCTGCTTTTTGGAAGAAGACTGTGAATATCAATGAGAACTATTTATTTCTGCGCTGACGATCCTTGAGGTAGTTTTCTTGGTAATGTTTACTATGTTGACAGCAGCGATGCTACCGTCGCCGTCGTTGGGTAGCTCAACGCTAAACCTCGACATTCTTAGACCTCTTTTAGATTGAGGAGGAAAGTAAAGATAACATGACCAACTAGTCGTATATTTTTTTTGGTTCTCAGGATAATTATAATCTCTCCTAAAACTGACAAAAAGCGTATCACACGAAGTATAGCTGATGTGCTTTTGCGCGCATGCGCGCTAAAACAGTTTATGGTAGCTTGCCGGATAAGTATAGCGTGATAAAATATTACTTCAGAGAACATTTGCATAGTATGAAGGCTTTGCTTCCGTTCCTAACGACTTTGTATTATAAATATAAACATACTTTTCGCTAAGGTTTCCTGCCCATCCGCCTTACCATTCTTTCTCTCGGTCACTTGATATTCATCACGGGGTATAAAATTAAAGAAAGAAATATGGTGCACACTAGCAGCACACATTAGGTGATATCGTTAACAGTGTTGAACTTATGACGTGTTGAACTTATAACAGTGTTGAAATTATGACGGAATCTTACAATAACTTCGCAATAAGTTGTGTGACGCCCAAGGATTGTACATATTGTAGTAGTTGTCCAAAAACATAAGTGAAAGAAAAAATCTACACTTTGCTACGTTGTACTCGGCTAGGGAAACGAAGAAAAGATTAATTTTAAAGAAACAGCGCTCGCAACATTTCAGTGTATGACCAGTACGAATGCGGCTTGTATGCCACTTGCGTCCGTTTTGCAGAATTTTAAGTATAGTATTAAGCAGCACTAATACTATGTAAAGTATTGTAGCACTCATAACGTGGAGGAAGCACTTGGTGAGGTTTTTTTCGTAGATTTAGAATAATTTGCTTTGAAAAGAAGCCAGTGGCGCCTCTAATCTGCTTGAATATTTTCCGCCGCAATTTACGATGAGTGTCAATATCACAAACTTGTAGGAGTGGGTTTGGTTTTACGTGTAATTTAATGAAACAGTAATATTTTGGGGAATATACTCTGATGCGTTCGCCTGAAGAACAAGAATTGAGTGCTATAAATTGAACCCTAACGCCTGCATCCCTATATGTCGCTCACTAGTTTTGAAATGAAACTGTAGGACAGGCGACATGTTTATGGTCTCATAATTAGTATTCACATATTATATTTACGCCCCGCCACGGTGGCCTAGTGGTTAAGGTACTCGGCTGCTGACCCGCAGGTCGCGGGATTGAATCCCGGCGTCGGTGGCTGCATTTCTGATGGAGGCGGAAATGATGTATGCCCGTGTGTTCAGATTCACGTGTACGTTAATGGACCCCAGGTGGCCGAAATGTTCGGAATCCTTCACTACGGCGTCTCTCATAATCATATGGTGGTTTTGGGACGTAAACTCCACATATCAATCAATGAAATCAAATAATGTACTTACTACGATATAACATACATTTTTAATAAAGTGTGAGCAGTACAGCAGACAAAGACTTACGAAGAACACACAGTAAGCGCTCTTCTTTTTTTACAAATAATAACCCTGATAACCCAGTGATTTCTGCAGAATGTGTTGTCAAAGCATGCTTAAGAGAAGGCAATGATATGAACCACATTGATTACTGTAAGATAACAAATCACTTGTTCTCTTCTAAGTGTTTGCGAGGACATAAAAAAACAACTGACTCAAATACGCAATCTCAATTTTTTAAGTAGCGCTAGTGATGCCGGACTCACACACAAGCTGTCAAATGATTAGATATGATGCGCTTCAATACTCTCTGGCGCTAAGTGAGAGTTGTGCTTCATTGTCACCTCGCAGCGCTCAAAAACAGAGTGCCACGCAGCTGCAGTAAAGGTAGCGAATATTAAGGTCACCAAAAACCACTTGTACACACTGCGGTAATGATCTCCTTAACCATCTTTCCAGCTCCTTCTAGTTTACCCTGTGCATGCATTCCCACTTGACAACGGAATGAGCCACACAAAGGTGATAGCACGGAGCGCAAAGTGCGTTCTGCGTTTCACGCAGCATCGCAGTCGATTTGCAGCTGGAGAATTCACGAGCTTGCAGTGCATAGATATCTTTGTTTTTTTCGATGACAAAAGGAGCACAGCGACGTCAGCGCACCACCCAAGTTTCTTCAGCCTGTGTGAGACTATTGAAAAGGAAAAGCAGCATTTTCTGCAACACAGTTAACTCGAAGTGAAGGCGAAGTAAAAAGAGTGTCTTTTCGCCCCACAAGTATAATCTTTATGTGGCGTGCTTGCGTTCCCTTTTCTCGAAACTTCGGCCATGGCCACTTTACTATCAAGGGCTATAAGTCAAGCTGAAAATGCGCACGTCGTTCGTGACCTGCAAAGAAAACAAAGGAAGATAGTAGACTATTGTTGGAAGAACAAAAGACACCCTCTTTAATGGTTCTTTTCTTTAGGTGTTATTTTTAAAGGGTGCATATTGATGCTCAAAATAGGCACCAAGCTTATATCGTTTGATAAGCATTTTAGGGCCGAAGTTCCTTAAAGCATCACCCGTTCGACCCTCGCAGTAGTGCGTAACATGTCTCACGCTTTGACATGCAAGGTGTTGCCGGTGAGATATTTCTCCTGTGCGTTGTTGAACAATAAAAAATTCGCAGCGTGCGCCTTAACTAAAAGCCGAATTATACAGTCTCTCATTCCCCATTAGCAGCCATTGCCATGTACATTGAGAACTATCTGACAAGAAAAAAGTGCCGCCATATCCGCGAAGTGAATGATGATGAGTGGGCGAAGCTCCGGAGGTAAACCTGGTAAACCATGAATCCTCTGTACATTTTGCCCACTCGATTTTATTACATCGCTCCCCCTAGCGTACGTCGCCGCACTAAATCGAACGATTGCCTTCAACCAATGACACGCGCCATATGTGACATCATTCCTATTTTATAAGATCTCGCGTCTTTCATCAACTACAAGTATCGCTTTCTAGTGTATGACATCTTGCATCTTTTCATCATCAGCTACAAGTACCACCATCTAGTAAACACTACAAGAACTAAATGAGAGGTGGCTACATACAGGAGACGGTACCGCCATCTAGTGAACACTGCAAGAACTAAACTAGAGGTGGCTACATACAGGGGACGGTACCGCCATCTAGTGAACACTGCAAGAACTAAACTAGAGGTGGCTACATACAAGGGACGCACAGCCCACGCCCTAAGGAGCTTCGCCCCTAAAAGGTTGCCACGTTATACTCGCTGGGCGTAACCTCCTTGGTTTTAGAAAGGTTTAGCGAGCGTTGGGCCGCAGTGCCATGAATACAGTGAACTTGTATATACCATGAACTCGAGGTGCTTAAATGTGGGAAGTAGACACGAAGCGCAAGCCGTAAGAGAGTGTGCGTGTGCCAAAGCCGAATTCTCCTGTCTCTCACTCCCCATTAGCAGCCATTGCCATGTACATTGAGCATAATCTGACAAGAAAAGTTGCTACGTTATACTCGCTGGGCGTAACCTCCTTGGTTTTAGAAAGGTTTAGCGAGCGTTGGGCCGCAGTGCCATGAATACTGTGAATTCGTGTATACCACGAGCTCGAGGTGGTTAAATGTGGGAAGTACACACGAAGCGCAAGCCGTAAGAAAGTGTGCTTGCGCCAAAGCTGAATTATCCTGTCTCTCGTTCCCCATTAGCAGCCATGAGCACATACATTGAGCAGTATCGGACAAGAAAGGGTTGCTACGTTATACTCGCTGGGCGTAACCTCCTTGGTTTTAGAAAGGTTTAGCGAGCGTTGGGCCGCAGTGCCATGAATACAGTGAACTAGTATATACCATAAACTCTAGGTAGTTACAGGTGGGAAGTAAACACGAAGCGGAAGCAGTAAGAAAGTGTGCGTGTGCCACCTCTCGTTTAGTCCTTGGAATGACCACTGGGTGGTGGTGGTTTTATATGCGGATATGATGAAGAGATGTGAGATGGTGGTTCTTGGAGAGTGGACTACATGGACGAACGGACACACAGACAGATGCATGGAAGGACGCATGGATGGCTCCACGGATGGATGGATGCATAGACAGACGCAGGGGCGGATGCATGGACCAACGCAGGAGTGCACACACGTACGTGCGGATCGACGCACGGACGTTCATACAAACGGACGCACGGATGGATGAAAGCAAGAATGAATGACGACCTCTTAACCGAAGACAATGTTCATCACCAAAACATGGTTTTTACAAAGCCTGTTTCGTGTGTGTGTGTGTGTGTGTGTGTGTGTGTGTGTGTGTGTGTGTGTGTGTGTGTGTGTGTTTTGTTAGTTGTTTAGTCTTGCGCTGTTACATTTATTATGACCTCCCAAAATGTCCAAGCTTCCACACTTGAGAGAAGTACCTGTTTTTTTTTACTTTTTCATATCTACTGTTTATTTCTGCTTGATTGTGTAGAAACTTGATACAACTTCAGTATCTTAATGCTATAGGGACAGCGAGGACTATCAAAATTTCTGTTCCCAAAAACCACCTTACTATAGGGTTCTTCCCAAAAACCACCTTACTCTAGGGTACACAAGGTGCACTAAATGTAATACACTGTAGAAAAGGCTGCTTAAACACATTTCTTATCCGACACATGTTTACGTTCTAAAACGTGTCTTCATATTGCCAGCACACGTGATTATTCCTTGTTGCCTACTTCCTGCAGGCGAGCGTGCATGAAATTTTCAGTTGTTTTGAAGCTATTGTCATGCCCCACTGATTTTTTAAAGCATTCATCTTATTTGTGCAAACTTTCTTTCGCTGATGCAGGAGGAAGCAGTTACACAGCAACCTTGCTTATGTTTTCAAACCTGTATTGCTGCGTTATACATTTATCCTACAACTAGCGTCATGGTTCTCTATTAAAAACAAAATTTGGAGAGCTGTGCACGGTTCATCTTAACTGTAGCCTTTTCCCATTATTATGAAGACATGAACGACGTATAGGTGTTTTGCCAGTCGGTCGACGCGAAACAGGAAATACACGCTTAGCTGGTTAGGCAGCACACACACACACAGACGTTTGCAATAGGCGTCAAAAACAGGTTAACCAAGCCACTATAACGTATGCACCGAACTATAGGGAGGGAACTTATTTTATTATTACTGCAGTAATAAAACCGCTGAGGCTGTATTCTGAAAGAATGTTCGCATAAAGCAGCACAGTAACACGCATTGACGTCGAGTAAGTTTAGTTGACACATTTACAATGATAGGTGATGCTCTATTTCTACAAAGGAAATCTAAATCTCGGATCCAAATCTCCTTTACCGTACGGATAGTTCTTGGGCGGATTTCATCTCTGTCTGTATCCTGAAAGCATACGCACTGGCGCTAAAGGTATTGCGCTCTCCGAACTCGATCTGAAAGCTTAACGACGCTTCGCGGCAGCCGACTTTCACGTCACTCTTCGTTCTCATCTTATGCCGGCAATTTTATGCGTGCTAGAAATTGATGCAGCCAAATAATAGTAATAACAATTGTGAGAGAAGTCGCAGTGGGTGGCTACGGAAATTTCACAACCTGCGGTGATTTAACGTGAACCTAAATTTAAGTACAAAGGCTTTAAAGACCATAACCATCAGACCACCGTGGCGCATATGCGCAAGACTAGGTTTACAAGTACGCTAAAATTACCCACATGTAACGTTTAACGTCGTACCTGATTCTCTTACCAACGTTTTGGCGTCGAAAGCATTGCCGTAATGCCGTGATTTATTGCTCAGAACCATCTCTATGTGCACCTATAGTGAATTTCCAGTACTTTTCCAACACTGTGTCTTCACGGATTTAACGACAGTTCAAGGCATACTCTCGAACGTATTGGTAACTTGTGCACTTAGAAAATAGGCGAGGATCGATCGATCTTGATAAACAAGAACATACTACCTAAAGCTAGACTTCTAATGTTCTTTTTGTTGCTTCTGTTCAGCTCTATCCGTTATTCAGTGGTCGTGACGAAGTGCATTTTAATCTGAACCCCGGCGGCCTCATTTCTAAGGAAGCGACCGGTCGAAGACCCGTGCGCGTGCAACTACTAATATGTATAAGTGCACGTTAAATAACGTAAAATGGTTGACTATTACAGGGTCTTTTATTGCGGCACCACTGATAATCGAATTCTAGTTTTAGAACCCAAATCAACAACATATAGTATTATAATATATGCAACATATTTCTTTAGCGCTAATGACGATGTAAGGTGGACCTATTGAGCCATCTGTGGAATGGACCACACCACTATGGAGGTGCTTTCTGATTCGTGTCAAGGAAGCTTTGCTCAAACGCAGATCAACATTTCACTCACAGCGCACGCACCACAGTGATCATATATTGACTGACGTGCTGGAGGGAAACTACTTACACAAGCTGAAATACTCAGTAATGTTTATAGCAGGATAATTAGACTTTGTACAGAAGAACGCTCGTCTTCAGAAAATGAATAATGACACTGCTTGATAAATCTATCCTGCATATGTGCACCAAAGCAACGACCATGTCATACTCCATACGCTTTATTTGAGCTAGGCCACAGGCACTTTAACCGCAACTCTCGCAAAGGTACAAAATAATTTTTTAACCTAACCGACTCGGCACTACATACAATGTTTTCGCCCACCTCAATTATGAAACTTTCGACTGTTATGTGATGTTCTCATGCTGTTTTTTTTTTTGCAAACGTGCAGGTTACTGTTATGAAACAAGCACCTACTCTAAAGGGCAAGAAAATTTAACGTCAGTCAGCGATAGTCATAATCGCTTTTTTTTCTTTCATTTATTGTTTCCGTTCACACTGCAAATTTGCATGGTCCAGATGAACCAACTCAATTCAAGTGCCATGTTATTGTCAGTCAAAGTCTCGTTTCTTAATACGACTTCTAAAATCTTCCTGAACAACACGGCTCAATATAATATTTTTACGTTCAAGAACGTCAATTTCGCTGTGATTGTGGTATTAAGGAGGCTTGTTTTAATAATAGGTGTATGTAAGACAGTTTTTTTTTTGCTCACAGTGACTATATTCGCTATCAAAACACTACTAAGTGCTTGAGCATAAATTCTTTGTTGCAAATATTCTTCTGACTTGACAATATATAGGCATGCATTAAAATATTTTTGGCAAGGCTACGTTCATGTGCTCGGGCAATCGCCTACCACGTGTAATTTTAAGAAACGAAAAAGCGACTAACAATATACAGCACTACTAGATATTTCAAACTGTTTCGATGACCATCGTCTGCCACCTGAGTGGATTCCGAATACAATTTTTATGCGCAATCATCAATGCCATTTTCACCTCTAAAAATTTTAATCTGCTTGAGAATATGTGAGTGTGTATGTTGTGACAAACACACGCTGGTATTTCATCGTAAGGTGCTGTTGCGTGAAATATATTATTATGCACGTCTGCCGGACTCTGTCCAAGAATGCTTGGCGTGCAAACCAAGATTAGCAAAATTTCGAAGCGCCTTACTGCCGGAATTACATTTCACCTATGTCCCTTCCGTGCCATTGGTATTACTTTGCTTCAGACACCAGCCGCCACATCGGTCGTAACAGCTGCGTGTTTAACGAGTCAAGCCGTTACACGGCGGATCCGTACGACGCGGCACGTCGGGTTTCGCGAATCGCGAGGCGCGAAATTCGGCACTCGCGTGCTCGACTTAACGCGTACACCGCAATCGATTACGCGGAGAGCTCGAAAAGTCGTGCCTCGAGTCCCCCCTGCGAGAATCGATGGGAGCGGCGATGCACAGAACGAAGCCTTGTCTCTGGCATCCGAGTGAAGCAGACTATGAATATGAAGCAGCGCTTTCAGCGACGACGAAAGCGCGTAGCCCCGAAAATGCAGGCGGGAGCGGGAAGGTTTTTTGAATCTCCTATGAATAAGCCATGCGCTGATCGGAGCGTCGCAGAAAGGGGGTGCGGAAGACGAGCGCGTGCCCTGCAATATTGAAGTAGCCTGGTGGTTTGGTGCGACCCGAATGAAGTGGGTGCCCGAGTTCTAGTCGAAAGTATAGGGAGGCGTTGGTTCCGAGTTTTTTAGGACTTAACCCATCCTTTGAATGCAGTTTTGGTCTCGTGTTTTGTGAAGGCGGGTGTAGTTCAAAAGTGAGTACTTCAAGCTGGAGTAGTACAGGAATTCGCGCGGGTAGGTAAATGCGAGGAGCGGCTGCGAACATTTGTGCCACATGGTTGAGCATGTGTGCTGAGAGTAATGTTTCGATAATGAGTCACTGGAGGAGCCTTCTAATCATCGCCACAGTAGGTTAAAAGCACCGAAGCAGAACTGATAGTTGGGCTAGTTGGTGATACATTAGTTGGTGATAACAAGAGAACTAGTGGAAGCATTCTATATCAAAAAGAAAGGGGAGTCCTGTGTCAGTCAGACATCAATATCTACATGAAAAAGAAGAAATCTTAATCAGTAGCTTGTTTGTTTGAATGGAATATGCCGCGCCTGCGCAGTTATCCGTAGCGCAAAATTGTTAATGACGTCGACACGATCCTTCGCTGGCCCTCTGCGCATGTTCTGTGCGTTTTTATCTCATGTGTTCAGATAACATAAATATTTCAATAAATTCTTCAGTTGAGAGTCAGCGCTCTCTTCTTTTCGTCTCGTGAGTTTGTGCGTTGGTACTGCCCATAAAGCACCGAAACAGAAAATACAAAACACAATGCGAATGCCCCGTTTTCTGCCATTAGGAATGCACACATACTTTGCCTAGTGAGTTATATGTTGCTCAGTTTGGAAAGTCTACGAAAGATCGTACGAAATACAGAAAGCTCTAGAAAATGGTATTTTCTATAGTGCTGGCAATGAGCTTGACTCTCCCATGTTGCTTGTAGTGATATCATTTTCATCTCAATCTTCATTGCATTCAGTTCCCTAGAACCAGGCTACGATTTATTTTGACCATACATTATGGTACGCTTCTTAAGACGCACAAGATGACGTTTAGATGTGTCGACCATTAGACATATGACAGGTAGACATGTACAATTTTTTTTCTTCGATTGACCAAATAGAGTGTAGTGCTTTTTTTTTCGATTGACCAAATAGAGTGTTGTGAACGTACATTTCTGTTAAAGTTGTGTGGCTTCAGTGACAAGTGGATGTAGCACCCGCCACGATAAACAAAGTTTTTTCGGTCTTTCTTGCCACAACGACATGGCTTGCTGGGACCCTTTCTTTTCTTCTGAAGTATTGTTTGATTCTGTGTTGTGCAATTAAGCGCCTGTGCTAGATCTATCGCAAGAGCTTTTACTCCCCCTCATTTTGTTTTCTTACAGTGTGGCCTATCGTACTCCAGTGCGGGAACAGCATACTTCACAGGCTTGGCGACGCATCATACCCAGCAGCGTTTAGCAGAAAACATAGACTAAACTAGCAGCCATGAAAGCAGATTCAGACAGTGCTCACCACAGTGCCAGTGTTGCGACGAGTGTTCACTGCAGCTGCTGCTACGGGTTCTGGGTGCTGTGTCTTAGCCATCGTCTCCTCCTTACCGCAGCGTTTGTCAGCCTTCTGTTCCCTGCGGGTAAGTGAAGCTCACTGATGTTTGATGCTAAGCAGAAGTGATTTTTTTTTTACTTGCTGCTCTAAATTGTCGTCTTCAGGCAAAGCAAAAGCCGGTGAGTTCGTCCAGGCTAATGACACCAGGGGCAATATAATGTTTGCGCGTAATATATCAATTGGCTTGCTCTTCAGATAATTCTTATGAGGAAAACACACATATCAACTTACAGAGACACAAATACAGGCGTTTCTTACCAAATAGTGCCAAATCGCACTGCGAACGACGAATGGGAAACAGAGATTTCCACGCATGTGTAATTTGTATCACCTACACATTTTATTTTTTGTTAAAAATTTTTAACTCAGAAAAATGAATTTTTTGCAAAGTCATAGAACAAGTGATAGCACTATTTCCAGTAGAAAATGGTGGAATGCATTGGTACAAGCGTGAAGAAATTCACTTCTGCTTTGCAAAGAATATGAAGATTGTGAAAATACTTTCGCATGGCTGGCTAAGAAAGAGAGCATTCTTTGAAAAACATGACATTTGGTCTTGAAGGTTGTTGTAATCTCTTAATTATCTACGTAGGACTGACATACTGGGCTTGTTGTTTTACCATACTTGAAGTTTAAGGCACGAATACGACACGGAGGAAGAGTGACAATACGCACAAACGAAGCGCTGGGCAGGTGTGTGCAGTCTTTCTTCGTCCGTGTGGTATTGATGCCTTAACCTTCAAGTTTCGTAATGTTCAATACGACGCAAATTAAAACAGCAACCAAGTTTTCTAGTCAGATCTATCTTGGTTTACTTAATAACTGCATTTTCTGAAACCTAGCTTTTTCTGAAAGGCCGTTCTCGAATTGGTACTAGACCTGAACGGAATTTTCTGGCCTCAGTATTCACACTGATGCCATAAGTCACTGGAGGTAGCACCATTTTTTTTTTTTTGATGTCATCAAACCATGTGATGCCTCTCTCTGCAGCCGTCACATCAATAAAAATACATGGAACACCTTTTCGCTCAAACCAGGAAAGAACAAGTACAGCCGTCACGCCATTCAATACTTTGAATTTTCCAGAACGACGACGTCTTCAGAAATAGCGCATATTGTGCGCACGCAATCCCTGAATCATGGACACGTTCATCTTAAAGCGCTTATTTATTGGCGCTGACACACAAAGCCGCTCGCGCTTGATATTATTTTGCAATACGCTTGCTTGCTCACAGCGTATCGTATGTATTGAGAAGCACACACGCGTTATAAACACACAGTAAAGCGAACACTAACGCACAATCTTGGAACAATGCAGTCGCTGGTTCTCGTACTTTTTTCTATACTCAGTCGGCGCTCTATTCACAGTGGCCTACGAAATTCGCCGGTCTGCGCGACGTAGTTTAGGCGAAGTTTATGACCGTATCAGCATAATACAACTCAGGATTGGAAATCGATTTGAACTCTATGAAGCGTTTCTCCATGCTTTTCGTCTTTTTGAGACCATTCACCATGCCCGAAGTTAGACGGCACAATACTTCACTTCCTCCAGCCTAGCAGGCCAGGCATCCATTGTTTGCGAAAGAGTCGGTGCCGGGTATTTACATATCCTTATGCGCGCACCGGGAATTCGTGTGTACTCGTATCTCCCTTTGGTGGAGGAGGGTGGTCTGTTGGAGAACGGTGGACCGTCTGCCTCCGTGGCTCCAGAGTGCAGTAGGCGGGTACCGAGGAGCTCCCGCGCCGGAGCATCTTTCTTGTTTCGGGTCGCGGACATGCTGCGCTCCGGCTCGCGGATATAGGTGTGTGTGTGCGAGTCAATGCAAGCGCGTGTGCGCGCGCGTGCGTTTGCGCGTCTGCCTTCGTTGGTATATGTGTGTCCAACGATGCTTTTATGGCGCGTGGTATCTTGTTTATTCGCGTGTTTGTGTAGCGTGTACGCGTGTCCTTCAGAGGACTCTAGAGATCACAAGTTGCCCAGGGGAGATTAGGGGGATGGTTGTCGTCAGTCGCAACCTGGATGTAGCTTCGGAAGCTAGAGTATAGGGATGAAAGCAGGCCGCCGGATGGTGACGACGACGTCGTCGAAGCACTCAGAGCCACTTGTAACCGGGGAGACGAGAACAGGAGTAGAGGAAGGAGGGTTAGTGTGAAGAAAAATATCTGAGGCATCAGAACATCGGCAGAAGAACAAGACGACGCAACTCAAAAATATCAAAACTGTCTCGAAAGTAAAGCGAAGGAGAATACACTCGGGAATGGAGGCGGTCGAGTGGCGAGGCCGGATTTGCCAGCGATTTTCTCCTGGCGTTCCCGTCGTTTCGCCGCTTCCCTCGATGCCGTGGGATGAAGCTGTGCCATTTGAAGCACGACTCAAGCGTTTTCCGACGGCTATACTATAAGATGCCCCGACTGGTGACGGCATTCCAGATATATGGATGGTGCAGGGGCCGTTCGTTTTGAAACCTTTGGAGCCCTATTGAAAAACGGCGGATAGCTTTCATGGTTATCATTTCCGTGTTCCGACTATTTTCCAAGTGCTCTTCTTGCCCTGGCTAGAATTTGTCACTGGACATGTTTGCAGATAAATAAACGAATGCCGATCAACGAAACGTCGGCACCGCCTTGGGCGGTAATTTTAAAATTTAAATTCAGCGCATGACGAGTCGATTGGTACGCAGATATAGTAACACGCAGAGTTGAACATTCGCGATGGGCTGAGTGTTTTTCTACAAGCAATGTCAATAAAAAGACGCAGTTGCTGGACACACTTGTTAAAGTTATACAGAACAAATTAAACATTATCTAGGAAGGCTTCAATTAAACTTATTTTTTTCAGAGCTAGGTGTTCCTATTATTGAGTCATGAACATTGCACATATCTGTATGAAAGGTTTCCATGTAGAAATATGCACTGGTTAGTGTGGGTATTGCGAATGCAAACATGACATAACAGGTTTCACAATTATCACTGGAATACGCCATTTCTCGAGATGACAACGCAATGTCGTGACAAATCTAGTCTATAAATACAGTATTGGCTGTGATCAGTATTGGATTCAAAATTACGCCTGTGTGGCCCAAGCTGAAGAGGAAGAAAAAAAAAAGTGTGCGCGTGATTTAGCCCTAAACAATACTGTTTGGATCAGTGTGTACAGTAAGTAATGACAAAATCCTAAACATGGCAGACACGGCTTGACGCAGCGCTTGCCTTCACTTCTTCATAGTATTTATTGTCCTTCGCTCAATTCAACCATGCGAATTTGTTTCAGCATTGACGTTGTAACGAGAAACCAGTTGACTCTTCCTGCCCTTGTCATGGTGCACAGCTTTAGCTCGCTATTCGCCCGTCAAATGGTGAACATATCGCCAAGCAAAGTCTTCAGGCACAACCATTGCGTTTTGCTGTAACTTTGTCATGAAGCAGTACTGTTTGTAACAACCAGATTTTTAATAACTATTCATCAAGCAATTCTTAATATTGATGAGTCGTTCGTAACGATGCAAAAAAAATGGTTATAACTACAGCTGACTGACATTTTCATACTGACGTTCTAAAAGAAAACACATGCACATGGTTCTTTGAGTTTTTTCAAAGATTTTTTTTATGTCTTTTAGCATCGGATAATTTTTTTACTTACCTCTGTGTCAGATGACGCAGTATTTTGAGGAAAACTCCTTCTTTTACCCACAAAACCCTGTGGGGATACAAATGCCGAAAGAACCACACGCGTGCGATAAGACTGTGAACGAGTTCTACAGAACAAACGAAAGATATGCGCGCATACAAAGCCAAACACATGAGACTCCTGACAGCAGAGCAAATAAACTACCAAAATAAAGCATACATCACTTCGGGATCGAGCAGTAATAAAGCTGTGGCCTTCGGAGAGGAGCCCGTGTCGTTTCGCGCACCTCTATACCGCAACCGCTCGCGTGAAACAGAGGAGGTGGGGTAGAAGCTGGCGCACGGGACCCCGTAGCTCTGGGCTGCTTAGAAAAAGCCGGCCTTGCCCTGGCGGGGTCCATTTTTAATTAAGCGAGCTCTAGAGCAGCAGCCATCTCGCGCCGCGTCGCACTAATCTTCGCCGGCGACGATTACTTTGTCCGGAGACCGAGCGGAGGGGACGGTGTTATAGCGCGCATGAAGAAGCTGAGATTGCCCAGCTGGGTTCGTCGTCCCAGCGTGAGGATCGTCTTCTCCTTGTCTCTCTAGCCTCTCCCCACGAGCCGAGGCTGCCTCGTCTTATCAGTGAAGGAAGAAGGGCCGGTTTAATGCTCGTGGAATTTCTTTTTTCTGGAGAGCACGGTGAGGCAACCTTAAGCTCCGTCTTGGTGGCTACAGCCTGTGACACGTTGGCGGCTCCGAGAAGATTTTGAAAGCTTCCAGAAAGAGTTGGCTTTCTTCTGTAATGCTTAAAGTTGACAATGCTAAGCTTGCTTCATCTGGTTAGCTAGTTGAAGCCAAAGGATTAGGAACGTGAGCATCGCGTTATCTTGAGAAGGTGTAGAAAGCAAATAACTGAGTTCTTTGCACTAAATGGCTTTTCGCAGCTGGTGAGTCGGGTCATGCAGAGGAAAGCACTTTGAGAAAACGAAGGAGAGGGGAGATTAAAGTGAACACTCTTTATCGCCTGGCATTGACGTCAGAGCAAAAGATACCAGTGGGGGACGTGAAATAACCTTACTGAATATACATTTTTGAAAGGAGAGCAAAACATACTAGTGGGGGACGTAAAATATTCTTACTGAATATACATTTTTGAAAGGAGCGCCAAAGCTAATGAGTGGCGAATGTTCAAGGAACGCTTGCGCATCTCTGCAGTCTAAAAATCAGTTATAAATTTTTTTATTACAAAAACTCGATTTGTGGAAGTGAAAACAGTCTTACCAGAATTGTCTAAAACATTCTGGACGTTTTCACAAGCAATGCAGTGGAGCCCACGACGAGTGGCGCTATGAATTCTTGTGGGGATGGACGATCACAAGATTATTAAGGCAGCTTCGCACTATAGCAGAACCTAGTGTGAAAGAACTGCAGAGCTGTGCAGCCGTTATTCTTTCTTTTATTCTACTGTCTGTCATTCGGTTTATCCTGATTCGTTATTTTCTGCGTTTTCTTTTCTCTTTTATTCTATATACTTTGGTCTCTCTACCTATTCATTTGTTTATCTAATTTTTTCTACTTTTGTTCCTAATGTTTTGTTTCTCTCCTTTTTTTTAATGTTTGCTTCCATTTTCTTTTCATTTGACACGTGATTTGGGCTGCTTCATGGTAAGCACACAAGTTCTTTTTTTTTCTTCGCGCTTGACGATAAGCGATAGTCGTCAAGGTGCTCGGAGAACAAGAAGACGACTCTTCTTTAAGCAAGTGCACACTTAATATATTGCACATGCAGCATTACACCAAAGGACGATGACAGCAAACAGCAGCATATGACAGCCTGGCCCCCTCAAGCGTTGCGCTGGCAACCCATTGGCCTAAGCGTTCTCCGCGGCCGTTCCCGCCTGGTATTGCGGGGGAAGGAGGAGGAATAAATGAGGAAGGACAGGGAGGTTAGATTGCGGAGAAAAAATGTGCGGGGGAAGAATTTCATGTTCGCCACCGGCCTGAGTGGGTGCACCAATAATGTCATAAAATCGGCACCATATGTCAAAGAATAACCCTTTGTTTTCTTCGCTTAAAATTACTTGACTTCATCGGGTGCTTCAGTATGATTTTCGTGTGTGAAAAAATATAAAGAACCCAGACGTGCGAATATCAACATCACATTTTTCACACTCCCATAGGCTCTCTGACTTTTCGCCCTGTGCCTCAACACCTAAGCAAAATCCCAATATATTTTGCTAGACCTTGTTTGCCAGGATGTGGCGAAAGAAATGAGCCCACTCATTTGGCGGCTTGTAGGCTCGTTGGTAAAGCACGGCGGCACGTTTGTTCCAAGTCTTTTTCGCGACGCGAAGCTTCAAAAATTCACAGCGTGTCCACGGAGTGAATTTTTATGAATGGGGCAAAGCATTACACTGTCCATCCGTCCGTGTGTCCGTCCGTCTGTGCATGCGTCTATGCGTCCGCTCGCGTTCGAAAATGCAGACGGCACGCGGGTAACACTGACGAGACGCGAGCCAAGGAAGCCCAGCGCAAGCGTCTTCAACGCGACTGCCGCTGTGCTTCGTCCATGGCTCACCAACAATCCGCCATGTACGGCGACTGTTCAGGTGACTGATAGAGGCACTCGTTGGCAAAGCGCGCGCAGCAGCCAATCGAAGAGTAGCTGTACTTCGAAGAGAAGTGGCAGAGTAGCGTCATCTAGGAAATTAGACGAAAAATGGGCATCCATTTCTTCTGCCTTCCTTTCTTTCTCGTCTCTTCTTTTCTAGAGTACGCGTGACTAGTCACAAGGTTAGACTATAAGAAGCTTCGCCCCTAAAAGCCGGGAGACTGCACCATTTGTCGCTAAAGAAAAAGGAAAACACACTAAAAGCACCAAAACATGAATAACTATGTTCATCTAGCGGATAATGAACCAAGCAAAGGTGAAACACGAATTACTGTGCTGCCATCTATGAAACATTGTCCACAATAAATAGTTTTTAGGCGGGCGGCGATTCGCGGGTCAAAGCGCTTTTGGTCTCGCCAACCTGGGAGGTAAATAGCCGGTTGCGGAAGCCATGCAATGGCTCAGAAAACATGCGCGCGGGGCACTACCATCACATGACGGCATGTGTCGCAAAATTAGTTGTGTATCTTTTGAAACTGCCGTTTCTTCGTGCGTGCAAGTAAGAGGCACACTTTTTTCCAGCAAGTTTGAAACAGCACCAGCATATATAAAACGGCCCATATTTTTGTCTTCATACTTTTTTTCGCCTGCATTAGCCTGCTTCTCCTTGTCCGCATGTCTCAGCTTGCCCGCCATGGTAATTTAGTGCTTATGGTAATGCGCATCTGACATAATAATAGCTCTAATTATTCGTGTCTGAAATCCCACAACCACGCTGCGATTATGATAGGTGGCGCACTGCAGGGCTCCGGATTTTTCGACCACCTGTGGGTCTGTAACGCGCACCTAAATAAAAAAAATTACGAGGGCCTGGAGCATTCGCACCATCACAGCAAATTGGGCCACCGCAGCCGGGATTCAATCATACGACCTCCGGTTCAGCATTCGAGTCAACCTCAAGAACGTTGGTTCCATCTTGATTCACAGCAGCCGCCTTTCACTGTAGGCATAACCAAAAGATGACGTTAACCGATATCCAGGTGCGCGTCAAACAATCAAAGTTAATCTGGGCATCGCACTGTGGTGTGCTTCGAAATTATATCGTGCTCTTCTAACGTAAAACTTCTCGAATTTAACTTATCGATACGTAACCTTGACTGGCGCGCATACATAAATTGCATTTGGCATAATTTAGTTCTGAGCCATTTCCTCGACAAAAACGCATTGATGGTAAAACTACTTCTGACACGCGCCTGAGATCCCGTAATAAAACCGAGTTTCGAAAGTTCCTCCTACACGCCTACGCTTTTATTTTGTGAGCATTGCATGGCAACAACTTGGTTATAAAACGTGCGCGGGCAAGTATTATGGCAGTTATAGACGTATAAAATGCAACGGGTTCGTCTTTAAATTTTCCTATTTGTGTCTCATTCTACCGGTTGCCTTGAAGAATTTATGCGAGGTGAATGTCCCAGATCATTGGAATTACTAAGGTTGTATTGATCGTTAAACTCTACCCATTCTTTGGGATGATGGTGGTTGAGAGAAGCACGTCTGTAGCCAACTTTGACGAAGACACTGTTCATATTGGTCCGCATGGGTGCGCATTACCGCTTAGCGTTGTAAACTCATGAATAATATGTGCACAATATATCCAAGATATTTCGCGACAGAGTTGTACAATTTTTCGTTTCAAACATAATTTTTGCTATATAGACGCAATAGACTGAGTTGAATATGCTAATATAACTTTTTTTTTCATATAAAAGTTTGTAGACAATTGCCATAGTTCAAGTTCCCTTTTAGTTACGTGCCATGTGTTTGTATCTTCTCCTGAATAGCAAGAACCCATGGAGTATGAAAATTATCGAACGGACTAGTACATACGATATGCCTTTGAGCAGAGGTTGCTGGAATTGCAAGGCAAACTGAGGGGGAGGGTAAATTGCAATTTGATTGGGTATAATAGGTCAATGTACAGGCACATCCGTGTTCGTGTGTCGATGCATAAACTAATAAATAAACAATAAAGAGAAGCCAGCCACGAACACACCTGATCAGGCGTATCGGTAGATCTCCAAGCATTTTGTTCTCATTTCTGAAAAAAAACGCTTGTTTTTATTAGTTTACGCTTAGAACTTTCTGGTTTTATTATTAGCAGAGTCGGTTTACCACGTTAGTGTAGTAATTGTGGGCCTCGGCTCCTGATACGCAGGTCACATGATCGAATCCCGGCTGTGGCAGTCGCATTTTCAGCAGAGGCAAAAATGCTTGAGGCCCATGTATTTGAACTAGGTGCACGGTAAAGGACACTTACATAGTGGAAATTTTCAGAGGCCTTCACTACGGCGTATCTCGTAATCTTATGTAGGTTTTGGGGTATTAAAGTTCAATAAATAATAATATTTTTGAAATATCTCCCGTTATGCATTCCTTTATCTTTCAACGTGTAACCTCAGTTTCTGAAAACACAGCACCTGACTTGAATTTTTGTTTTCTCTTTCCTCTTTCTCTCTCATCTTTAAACTCCTTCTTGCCATTCTGCCACCGTAGGATAGCAAACCGGGCATTTACCTGGTTAACCTCTCTGCCTTCTCTGTTGCTGTTTTTGTCGTCCTCCTCCTTGCTAGATTTTCTCAACTTTGACATGTATGCTGAAAAGTCCCACAAGACTCCATGCACTGGTTGATGACTCTTTAGTTCCTCACAATATCAAACTCATTAGCGTTATCAACTAACAGTCTACAGCAAGAAAACTGTTACTTTATGTTTTAATTTGTATTTTAGTTTTTTGTGTTTAATACATTCTTCAAAATGGGGAGCAGTTACACAATACAACCAAAAACAAAACTTTTACCAACACACTACATATGAAGCCCTTCAGTAAAAAAAACCTAATATGACGATATATGAAAACTTAAGCTCGAATATTACATACCGCCACCGCTACGCTGATAATCATGGGTTGCGAGGAGAAAACGCTTGAACCAAGGACCTTATGTGGTTGACCCTAGAGTTTTGAAGAGGTAACCCCAATGAGCAGAAAAGTGTCGTGAGTTAAATATTTATTCATATTGGTCATACCGCACTCCCGAAGCCGAAATCAGATTTCTTAAAACAAAAGAGAAGGCCTGTGTATTTTCAAATTTCGAGCCACATAAGAACGCTAAATCGAATATAGACCATTCACTATCATTAGGTTACTAGCGTTTTTTGTTGTTGTTGATAATCAGTATTTTTCATACAAATAAACAAATACAAATAAAATAAGCAATAACAGGTGTGTCACAGTTGATTGTGATTCAGGATTTTAATAAAATGGTGAGACTCCACAACTTCACCTTTTTTTTTTCAATCTGCGCAATAGGACAGGACACCCCTACCCCCTCCGCACCAAAAAAAAAAGACACAGAGAAGCGCAAATTTAAGAATAACAACTATGCCAGTTAACGCGAAGACAATTTATAGCGCAACTCGGATGTGTCGAGCCTCACACAGAGTGCAAAGCCGCGTGGTACGAAATTTATGGAGAAACTCTGAACACCGTGCTAAGTCTCATTGCGTAGAATGGTTTATTTGTTGCACATCAAAAAGAAGAGCTGCTTGTTAATTCACGTCTTTCCTGTTAGCTCCCTCTTTTTTTTCAATTTTCGATCACGCAAGATTGCGAGCGTTCAATGATAGTAGGTGCCTGTCGTGTGATAAGCTCAAATGATAACACTACTCTTACTGACGGGCAAATGTTAGAGCATTGCGGCTTTATGTATCTGGATCACCATTCTCTTCCTAGTGACCATATGTGCACAGTTTTATATGCATACAAAAAAGACAACAAAGCACACCTAATAAAGATATACATCATATAAGAAGACGAGACATCAGGACTATAATACAATATATATATCTATTGTATATGAAAAAATATTTAATGCTGAAAATCAGCATACAAGCCATAAGCAGTAATAAATAACACTAGGCCTCTTGTTCTTTTCAGTAACACGGTACCTGAGCATTCCATCGGAGCTTAGCACTGCATGACAATATGGGGTATTATTGTCCGATATAAAACTCATAATTCTCGTACTTTTTGTACGCTTTGAGTACCACCAAACATTAAACATTATTGCATCATTAAGTTCTTGTAACAATAGAAGACAGAGTGTGGACAGGAGATTACCAAAAACTGACACGCACTTGCTGCTGTTTTGTGTACTCCTGAGTGGTATGTTAACTTTGCTACTATTTAGTCTTAGCCTATGCTGCCCTGACAAGCCAAACGGTAAGCTTTGAGCAAGGTCACACCTTACCTCTGTAGGAAAAGGAATTGCGTCTCTAGGGAAAATCTCTTTGAAATCGTTGTTCTTGTTGTTTTTTGTGAGGTAGCTTCTCATTACTTCACTTCTTAGCCGTGCTGCTAGGGCTGTTGATTCACGTGCACTGAAAGGAACCACCTAGCCCCCAAGAATGGCCTTCTTCGAGAGAAAACCTACAAGCAAGCGATGACGTCCGATGTAGCGCAAAGCTGCTTGTGACCGGCAGAAAGTGGCAAGCCGTCCTCACGAGAAGCGGAAAGATTCGAGAGGGGAATCTGTTCGCCAGGTCTGGATGAAAGTAAAGCTCGTGGATTACGTGGTGCTTTCCACCGTCAAGTGTTCGCTCGCTCAATAGCCTAAGCTGCTTGTGGTGGTTTCTGTCTCTTTTTTGATAAAGACAGTATTCCTTTCTACTCTTTCTGAGTAGCCTTCTTAGATGGAAAGGAGGGAGCTTCTCGTGATACACAAATCACTCGCAATACACATTACGGCGGGGCGGAAATGAACAGCAAGAGAAAAAAAATCTGCAATGTAAGTGAATGTCAAGTAATGCAATTCAGAGCGATAACCCAAAAGAGCAGCTGACAACAGGAAGACGACTGAAAAAGAAGGCAAATACACGAAGAGTGGTGTGCCAGAGCAACAAAGGCTAGCGCGTTTGGCGCTTTCTGTTTGTTGCGTTAAGTCCGCCTGTGAGCAGCTTATAGTTGGGACCTGTGGGCACGGTGAAAGGTGTCAGGTCAGCGTCTTTTCGAGCGCGCCTGTGAATGGCAGATATGGCGATCAATAGAACAACCTTGCGGCTGTGGACACAACTGAATGGCATCGCGTCTTGGTGGCCGTTTCGGGCCATGCACAGCATCCCCTTTTTATTCTTTGCATGCATGTGTGGCCCTGCACTCCGAATATGCGGAAGAGCTCTGAACTGCCATAATGTTTGGCAAGTGCATATACATCCGTACAAAGACGTAGAAATGAGAGAATCAAGCCGTTATGTATTTTGCATGCTCAGAGTCGAAAGCACTTTTGTTTTATTTCCGAGTTTATATGGCTTTAGAGTTGAGGCCAGTTTTTTTTATTTTTGGCAATAGACGCAAAGTCATTAGGGCACGTTTTTGAAAAGAAATGCACAGCTTTGCCGCAAAGGCGAAGCAATGAACGCAATAGCAACCAATTGGAAGGTTACGCGCAGAATGGAAAGCAGATCCAAACGTGTCACGTGGTTCTCACGCACAAATGACGCACGAAACGTACTCACAAGTACAGATGAACGCGAATTAGTGTCTCAGTTGTTACTTCGCTTTGTCTGAAAAGCACGCCCTTTTCGGAAATAGAGGCTGTGCAACGATTGCAGTGACCTTTATGCGCCCGCTAACTACAACAGAATCGTTCCGGCGAAGCCCCCAGGCTAGCCAAGACATAAAATCCTCCCCCCTGCAAGATAAGAGCGCACGATTGAGCGTACATTACCTTATTCTTTACGCCGGACAAAGTACGCGTGAGAGATAAGAGCCGCCACGCGCTCACTGCGTGATGTTGCTAAAACACGATAGTCCTCCTCTCTCCCCTCCACCAAGATGCCTGCCAATAGCGGTAAGTGGTAGATATAAATAGCTTGCCGTTTGAACGTCGAAGGACGTGCCCCACAGTGACTCAAGGGTTAACGCCTCACATTCGCGACGCGGAGGTCCCACGTTCGATCTCATGCCGGAGTCCTTTTTCTGGGTTGTCTTTCTCTCTTGTGTTTCATATAAATAGATACGTATGCATATACGGTGCATGACATCGACGCTGACGTCGACGCCAACGCATGACGCCAGCGGAGAAATCCAGCCGAGAGTGTCCATATGATTGCTATCGCAATAAAAGTACACTCAAGAAGGTAACGTGAACGGGATGTGATTGATGCCCCCAAAACAGAACATCACAAAATAAAAATATATCGAAATAGACCGCAAAGGAGGCTAGTTGGTCGGCATTAGTCGTATAGACTTTTCCACTGAATTCCTTAAGTGCTACTAAGTTATAGGAGCGTCACCAATCCGGCAAACCAGGGGACGTCCAACAAACATCAGGTGCAAAAGCAACGTCATCGTGCAAAATAACGTCTGGAAGAGGCGCTTTGATGCCCAACGGGCGAGTAAATGCTGGAATTGTTATTGCAACACTTTGACTGCCTCACGAAGCCATTATTCTTCTAATCACCAGATATTGTCTTTCGTTTGAAGTGAACGATTAAACTGCCGCGTGAAGTTTTCGTTCTGTTTTTGGGCTATGTTTTTACTATAGAGCGAAATGTATACGCTCTGACATTCGATGTAGCCTGATCGTCAACAATTGCGAATGAAATTTTTTCTATGAGGCAACTTCTAGTATTCCCTGTGTTTTGGTTAGGAACATGAAGCAGCAACGTTGAGCAAAGCCATCAGCGTAAGTAGAAAATATGATATGGCTTGGGTTCCATGAGTGTAATGACTTTCGTCATTACATTTTGTCTTTGCTGCAGCACCATCTTTAGTTTTTATTTGAGCGCCTTCACTGGCGTCTTAATAGGGCAATTATGGTTCTTTTATGTTCTTTCTAGCTCTAATAGAAGGATGTTGGCCTTTTTGAAACTGTAATATCCTCATGTCGAGCGAGTCGCATTAATCGTTACACAAGACTCTGATGGTGATCACATCGCGTAATAAAACACCCGCTAAACTTTTCTGGCATTTTTGTACGTTGCAAGTAATATCTTCGAAAATTCTTTTGTGTCAGGGATAGTCGCACTCAAGAGGCGACGCTTTTCAGTCCTATATTTTTTATTACTCTATTTCTAAACAAACAAAAAAACGGCTTTTGTCGACCGGTGATGCTCATATTGCAGAAATAATTGGCTATTAACCTTAAGGGCATGACCTCCTTCTTTTTTTTAGATAATATTGCCAGATGAAAAGTAAAAAAATGCTGCTAATAAATTTTAGATGTCTCAGAAAATTATTTTTTCCGAATGCAAGAACTGATAGAAAATGTTTGCACGGTGCATACGAAAATATTCACTTGTACTGTTTTGCACAAAATATCAGTTTCATTTATATCATCAGACTGTCAATAGCTGGAAATGTGACCGTCATCAAGGTGCGAAAAAATACAGGCACTTGTCTACCGTAGTTTGACTTCTCCTTTGAAAAACCTTACTTTACAGCAAAACACGCTTTACAGCTGCATTTACGTAGAATAGCATTGATTCGACAAAAGTGGCGGTTTGAATTATATCACATTAGTGGTGGAATTTCATTACATCTTATCAGTGGTAAAAAAGTGGTACACCTGACAAGTCAAATGCTGTTTCAGACAAGTGATAAGGCAATAAAGGGAAAATTTGTAGTCTAGAGCACCGTTTCGATGAGAGTGCACCGCCTGCTCCGAGTCACTTCCACCATTGCAGTAGTCGTTGGCGCCACCACGTTCAAGATTCATTGGCACATGAAAGGCTAACGAAAAGTGAGTTCCGAGCACCGAGCGGAAGAATGGCAGTTGTACCAAAAAGAGTTAGAGGCAAATAGCGGTGGTTGAATCAACTAAAATTAGAAAGAGAAGCAAAGAAGGAGAGTAGCATTCGAGGAAGCACGCCAAAGTATCAAATGGCGTCTGTCCGCCGAGGCTGAAGGGTTGCGCCAGAAACGATGCAGTAGAAAGGAGTTATTTTTATTTGCATTATTAATTTTGATACATGCAGCATGTTCCGCGAGCGAATTCGAAGCGCACTCGTCATGCTTACTTTGTACGATTTCGTTACCTTACTAGAATTCATTCGAAACTGCAGCGAAGGGCTCGTTGCAAAAAGGTTTCAGGTGTTGTGGAAAAGACACGCTAACGAGAATATTAGAGGATCATATGAAAGCAAAGAACAGGATAACGCGTGAGTCGCCATCATGCTGACGCATAAGAAAAATGCAGTGTGTTTGCCCCAAATCCCTGAAAGCTTGGCACGTCGAAGCTGGTACGAAGCCCATGTCTGGTCAGCTACTTTCTTTCTATCTCGTTCTTCCTCAGTTTCTCTTCGGTTGTTTCTGTTTAGTATTATTCTTTTTTTCCTCCTTCATTACTTCCCCATTATTCTGCCCAGCTTCGTGTGGAGTTTTTTCTTTGGATCTGTTTTTTTTCCTTGAATCTCAGTCTTCTTGTCTTTTTTACCTTATTGCGTCTTTTTATAACCTACTGCTTCCACTCCTCATTTTCTCTTTCTCACTTCCTTTTCCTACCTACTCACTATAGTATAGTAATAAATGCTGTGATATGCTCGGCGAGCGTGCCTTAATGGCTCAGGCCCTACACTATTTCGACAGTTTATTAAATATTTTCTCTATTAGTGGTAGCATGTGTCAAGAAAGGTTTAAAAGAGTTAGCCACCAGACTATTGCCTTGTTCGTTATTAATGGTCATTCGCCCATTTTCAGTGGTGATAATAGTAGTCCGTCTTACCTCGAGTTTTAGCATGCATACCTCGAGCTTTAAAATAAAGCTTTACATCGATCTTTAGTTTGTTAGATGCTTAAATCTTCAAGTGAACAACAGGTCAGGCCGAATACAGGTACCTGTAGCAAAATCTAAGCTGCAGCAAAATGAAAGGACGATGTTATGAGACAACATAATTCTATATAAAATTGACAAGCCCATTCTTTACTTCGTCTGAAAGCAAGCTAGAAAGTATTAGATGAAGAGATTGAGCTTCTGAAATGTAGAAATTGCTCCCCTGGATTCAACATGAGTTGTATAAAAGAAGTGTTTAAACTGTAGCGAAACGCAAGTTTGCTGCATATGACGTAACATAAATGAACGTTCATTGGTGAAAATCTAAAAATCCCCCGAAATGTACCTTTTTTCTACATTTCAAGGAATCAGTGCTGTAGTATGCCTGAATCACGGTTGCGTGAATGCAGTGCTGCAGGTAGCGGCCAATAATGCGCGCAGGTGTTGCACGTTTAACGAGCTCGTTGTCACGGCAACGAGACAGAGCCGCTGCACGCTCGTTTACGGACCGTATAATGACGCCAGTAATCAAGCGCCAACGAACCCGCGTCGTTGTACAGGAAAGAACGAGAGCTTGAAAGCTGCAGAAAGAGCACAACTACTTTTAAATTACGAAGCCGCAGGTATGTCCCTAATATCTCATCTTTTTACACTACCAGGAGAGCAATCTTGTGCTTCTGGTTTTCCTGAAAATTGTGTTGGGCGTTGATGGTAACGTAGAAACATGTTTGGCGGCTTTAGGAGTCATTCATGCGCAAGCAAAAATAAAAAAATTCGCGTACCCGAAGCGCATTTGCTACGGCTGAGCATAGCAAGTTGCGATCTTCGTGTTTCTGCATTGACTGACGTGCGAGAGATAGGACGTGATTCTGACAGATAAATCTATAGCTAGCAAGTGTTGACCATTTTTTAAAATGAAGGCCATAGGTTTACGCTTCAAAGGATAAACGTACTGCGAAAGATGCACGCTTCCTTAAGAACATATATCGTAAGAGGTGCGTTATGACAACTTGGCAACGCAAGCAAACTGGACACGCAAAGATCCGGACACAAACAAGCGTATACTTATAATGTGGTTCTTCATAGAAGAAGCATGTAAAACATAAAGAAACAGAACGTTGCAAGAATAAAGGCCAAGAAAATCAAGTGTTGTCCTCAAATGAAATTTCACAATCTAAATGTAATACAAAGGGGGAACTGACACGAATATGTGTGTTGTATTTTCTTTAGTTTTAGTCTTCGTTTGGTTGTGTTCCTCTATGAAAGCAAGTAGTTGGGTTCTGAATGTCATCTTCGGGCATTCATCTAGTAAAATGTCGCACAGAAATATCACACATAGCGGCTTACAATTTTAAGATGCAGCTGTTCTTAAAAAACCTAATAAAAAATTTTTTAGTTTTCTCGTCCAAAGTTTGTGTTCATTTGACTTTCTTATCCGAGTATGCAAATGAAATAAATAAATAAGCAAAACGTGTGTTCAGTGTGGCCGTCGCTTGACAAATTACTGCTGCGCAACAGATCAAGCAATCAACTTTCGAAATTCTTCTCACTGCTATAAAGTTGCAATCATTTGTGAAGTGTGGAACCTAAAGAGAGCTTTCTTATACTATGTGGTGGCACATAGCGTATAATACTGGTATGAATCGATGAAAGACGAAGGCGGGAAGATAAAAGACGAAGGTTGTTTCGGTGGCGCACCATGAGTGTTCATAATTTACTTCTATAGAGTCTGTATGTGGGTCCTGGGTATACTTTCGACATCCCCGCAAGATATCGATGGAAATGAGGGTAGCACATGAACAAGTGCGGTTGGCCAAGTGCTCGTAGCATACGAGCCAATACGGTAGCTCACAACACCCGTCATCGTTCACTACTTTTTGCGAAAATTAAGGTGGGATTGTGATGCATAATACATTTGAAGGTACACTCTCACACTGTGCTGTTAACTGTCGCGAAAGTTTTCGAAAACAATCCAGTTGTGAGAAAAAAATTGGCATCACCTGCTTTTTCCCCAGGTCTAAATCATTCGCTTTCGTTTCAATTGTTTCTCTGTTACAATGCGAATAAAAGTTTCCTTCGCAACGTGAGAGCCTTGAAGAGCTCGTTTCGCAGTGATTCCGACGTCGTCGTCTTTGCTTTCGAGCGAAAAATCATCATCTTGTCCATGACCGAAAAATCGAGTAAGGTGCAAATAAAATAACTAATAAAAATTTCTGTGCCCTAGGAATTAACGAACACCGGCTATTTCTTGGAGAAGCAAGTGGTCTACCGCAACGCTACGCATCTCCTCGAAAATACAGGGATTGTAACTGCTTGAAAATACAGTGAAAATAACTACATCTGCTTGGAAATGCACTGAAAATATCATTCTTGATTTACGAACCCATGCATTTTGTATACAGGCTTCACAATGCAAGATGTACTGTCACAAAAATATTGCGTGGTACAACCTTATATTGCCATCGGGTGTAAGCACATGTGGTTATCACACCAACTTCGCAGTTTAATCTGGTCACTCATTAAAAATCCTGACATGTTACTCTCCTATACCCCTAAGACCACCTAGTGGGTGTACACCAAGTTCGAAAATATTTCAGGGACATAATTTCTCATGGTTTAAAGCATGCCACTGGTATTGCCAGAGGGTGGCACTCCAGGCCCGTAACCCCCCTCTCGAAATTTTTTCGTCATTCATACATAGCGCTAAATGATCACTTGCGTGCCCTGCCCGCACTTTAAATCTCCCTCTCATACACACGAACGCAGCACACAGGCAGACGCATAAACACACACACACACACACACACATATACATACATACACTCAGCAGGCTTTGAAAAAACCATGTTTTGGTGATGAACCTTGTCTTTAGTTATGAGGTCGTCATCCTAAACAAAACAACTTACATCGTCACTTATTGTTATATTCTTGTTGAAGGCAACACACGGATCAGCTATATACTATGCCAGCCTGTGCTTATGTGCTGCACCATTTCGCGGGATTACTTCTTGTCATACCGCCCGTGAGCATTTAGATTGTTAGACTCGGTACCTTGCTGCCCGAAACATAGAAAAGCGTCTTTAAGATGATTTACTGTAGGAAAGTTCTTGCCATTGCACAATTATATCGACGTGTTTCTGACATCTCATCTTTTAGCTCATTATCTCAACAGAGTCGCCTCTATATCCTCGTACTTTTTGAGCCGCTTCCATAGATCCCGGTAACCACAGCATAGTCTTTCTGTTGACCATAGCTATCTCCTCCTCCTCCCCCCCCCCCCCCAGAAACCAATTTTCCTCAGAATAGTCTGGTCCATAGCTACACCGTTGTTTTTGCTTGCCCTCGCTACCCCTTTTGCCTGTCTCGCAGTGCCATCATTTACTCCACCAACAACAAGAAACGTGTTGTAACAAAAACCACTGTGGCGTGCCTTCTGTTGGGCAGAACAAACCGGAACACAACAGACCTCACCGTGTTCCACAGAAAAGTGGTGAAGATCAAGCTGGGTGCAACGGGGCACCGAGGATGAAGCTGCCTGCGGATAGCCAAACGTGTTCTCTTCGGAGATGAGCCGGAGAATGAGATCGGCTTTTTTCCGCTCATTTTCTCTCTGTTGTTCCTCCTCTTGTTGGCCTCGGTGTTACCCTTGTTGCTGGAAATGTCTACGTGAGTGAAAACCTGGGCCGGTTATCCCCTTATCTCTCAGCAACAAAATTAGAACGCGTAGCTTTCTGTAGCAGGGAACGGCTTGACGAAACTCTTTGGTTAAAAAAAGGACAGAAATTAAGGCGATGGACAAATAGGGGCGAAAAGACGTTTATTACGTGGCCCTATCTTGGTTCTGCAGATTTCGTTGTGTATGGACAGAGACAAGACGCACAGGTCGCATGTACTTTCGCAGTTGCCATAGCTTGAGATATCGCGCGACCATTTCATCGGTCGTCGGCTTAGTTTGCCTCAACGTTTGCTGTTTCTCCGGTCGACTGTTGGGCAGCCACGAAACATGAATCGTAGAGATGCGAAAGAACAAAATATCACAGAAGTAGACAGAATGGAAGAGAACGAAAATGAAATGTGACAGAGGAAGAGAGAGGGAGATGAAAAGCCAGCTCCGTCTGGCTGACTCGTCCTTCCTGATGAGGGATACGATGACGGTGCTGAGTTTCTGCCTTACTGGGCCCTTTCGCCCTTAGCGTGCGCCTGCCTACTTCTGAGGCAAAAGTAATATTCTGTGGAGGGATTCACTCTTCCCTTACTTTGTTCCTTTTCTGAAAGGAGGCTTAAGTTGCTGCTGGCAGCAGGAAAATGACGGAATAAGTACATGACAAAAAGTAAAAAAAATAAAAAGAAGGCCGATACTCTGACTAAGGAACGACAACCGAATTACCGTAATTGGGTCTGACCGCCGCACGAAGGCGGAACTCGGCTGGCTTGATGCGTGCTTACCCGAGCGCGTGAAGTGCGCTGTTGTGGTTCAGCTTTTCTGTTTCGCGCCGACGTCCGCGTTAGTCAGCTGAATCGACATACAATGATAATACGTCAGAAGATATATACTTAAGAGAAAGCTGTTTAAGGTAGGAAACTACTGTCCGGAAACATGGAAGCATAAATATTGTTTTCTTGAGCAAGCACACCAACTATATGATGAGCTTTGGTTCAGAGAAGAACAGTATTTATTATATGATGACTGTAATCAGATTATTGATTTTGCAGACATTTGGCATTTTTGTTTTTGCATAATTATGTAATAAAAATTATGTGTATATTTCAGGTGAACAAAATGATATTTTCCGTAAAGTGTTCCAAATAACTTATAAAAAGAGAACTAAGTACTCAGTAACAATTTTTTTTTCTTCAGTACAAGAAAGCAGGTTTTTTTTTTTTCCGAAGAGCTCGTTTTTCCTCTTGCCCCGCTGCGGTGGTCAAGTAGCTAAGATACACGGTTGCTAACCCGCAGGTCGTGGGATCAAATCCCGGCGGCGGCAGCGGCGGCTGCATTTTCGATGGCGACCAAAATGCTGTAGGCCCGTGTGCTCTGATTTGGGTGCATGTTAACAAGCCACAGGTGGTAGAAATTTTCGGAGCTCTCCACTACGGCTTGTCTCATATTGATAAGGTGTATTTGGGATGTTAAGCCTCACATATAAATCAATCAATCAATCGTTTCTCCTCAAAAACCACCAAGACACGAGGCACACTGTCTTAGACAGAAATGTTCATTTGTTTTACGGGTAGTACATTGTCTGATATCTCTGTAGGCGTGCCATGGATTTGCGTAGGAAATAAATTTTTCAGAAATTTCACTTTCAGATGACATGAAGAATGCAGTTAAGAGGGCTATATTTCCATAGTGCTTGGGTACGGTAAAGTAGTACCCTTACTTGTCGCACAAGTATTTCGAAGAAAGTGGTGTGATGGATGTTGGTATAAAAATATTTGTGCATGTTGAGGTAACTACATCTCTGTACTGTTTTTTTTAGCCATAAGAATTCGCTATCTTCACTCTATTCACCAGAGTACACGCTATGCGCAGAACGTTAGTAATTCTGTAATTTGGGGCTGATAAGCTGCAGGCGTTTATTGGGTGTATAGATGAGACAGATTGAGTTTTCTTGGAGCCCCGCCGAGGTGGCCTAGTGGCTAAGGTACACGGCTGCTGACCCGCAGGTCGCGGGTTTAAATCCCGGCTGCGGCGGCTGCATTTCCGATGGAGGCGGAAATGTTGTAGGCCCGTGTGCTCAGATTTGGGTGCACGTTAAAGATCCCCAGGTGGTCGAAATTTCCGGAGCCCTCCACTACGGCGTCTCTCTTAATCATATAGTGGTTTTGGGACGTTAAACCCCACATATCAATCAATCAATCAATCGAGTTTTCTTGGAATAATTGTTAGGACCCCCAAATTGCGCTCCAACAATTATAAGGTGGCCCAATTTATTAGCTTACGAAGTTTTCTAGGCTGAGTAATTTAAAGACTACGAAAGGCTCCCTGCAAAAGGATAGTTCCTTTTTTCAATAGTTTTTGCCTATTCCATACTACCAGGTTGTACTTTTAAGTCTTACAGCTGCTGGTGAATGAGTACAAGTCTTTTTCTAACGAAGTGCATCCAGGTGCGTGCATCCACGCAGAAGTAACTGTTATTTAGAGATTTTGAAAATCGAACCTACGATAGTAACACAACGCTTTTTATAACCGGTGTCTGCGGATTGATTTGGTCCGCCTGGAGATTTTTATCATGTACCTACCTCGAATTACAGCGAGGTCTCTGAATTGCAGCTCGTCGAAATGTGATCACCGCGAACTAAATGTAACCCTTCTTCTCGTGTTAGTAGGCGGGCATTTCGACTGTCGAGGTAGCACAATTGATCGAGATCGACGTAGCATTCACATATGCAGTTGTCTAGCAGCCTTCATGAAAATACTAATATCTAGGACGTGTTAGACTGTTATAGGTTCTTATTATTTGTTTATTATCCTCTCGTTCTTGTTCGTGTAGTACTAGGATGGCTGACAGACCACTGTGAAACCTCTCCGGCTGTAGCTAATCAATCACGCACCTTCTCTGTTATTTAACCCATTTTTACTCCAAAACAGCAGCCCTCGTAATGCAAATAGGCCAGCCCACAATCGCAATCTGAGAAACACAACATTCTGGGGCACACGCCAACACGGACAACCAACGCCAGCACTAAAGCTGGCCGCTCAAAATTATGACTAGACTTCATTATGCGACCGTTAACAAATTACGTTCATCCATTTCACCTGGAAAGCTCCATTTTGCCGACTAGTTAGTTTCATTACAGATACGCCAGTCCACATTCCATTTGTCACACCGTGCCTCTTTCGAGGTACCGGGTCACCCAAATGTTTTCCCTGGGTAACCCTCCTGTATTTCCTTTGCCACTCTCTCTCTCTTCCTCTCTCGCTCTCTATTATGTATAACTGTCCGTCACATCCTCCACGCTTTGGGTATCTAACGAACCACGCACGCCGTTACCTTGTCTGCCTTTTTGCTTCGTTTAGCCCTTTGTCTCAGTCCTTAAGCTCATATGAAACTTAAGATATATTCAATCATTTATAGAATCAACAAATCATGCCCCGCCATTACGTTGCACGACTTGTTTAGTTGGTTAGGAGGCACTAAATGACGTAGTTGAATTTTTTCTCTCATAAAACTCGCTTTCCGAGCTACACCACCAGGTGTTGACTACTGCTTTGTCCCATTTCTCGCCAGACGAAATCCCGACTACATAACCAACTTGTAGCCCATGTATGCAGACCCAGTAACTCTAACACCAGAACGGTAGAGGCCTTGGAATACGATTGTGCCAATCCTCTGCAGACATCTTGAAGCGCCTTCCTCAAAGTAGGCGGCAGATACTCAGTCGTAAGAAGAGACGAGAAGACCTCGTTGAGATGGGTCGCAGTCGTTTTACATTTACGGCGGCTTTCCGATCAGCAGGCTCCGCCAGCCGGTTCCGATGACTGTGTGCGCCAAGGATCCGAGAGGGCTGAGGCAGAGGTAGTACGATCGCACGCTTTCCTTTTCTCTCAGCCTCGTATCCTTTCGTTTTCATCTTGCCCGTTCAGAGCGCTAATCAAAGCACGACAGGGTGCTCAGATCTCTCTTGGGATCGCCGGCCGCTCGCCGTCTGGAATGCCTTAGCGCTGATACTCAGCGAGCCTCGACCTCGTAGCGAGGACTCCTGTGGATTCCTTCCTTTCTGCGCACTCATGTACGGTCCTGGATGTCGCACAGCTTTACGTTGTACTGCTTTTTCTTCTGCTTCTACCACGTCGTGCTTTCATTATATATCGCATTTTGCTCTGTCTAAAGGTCCACCACAAAAGGCTCGTCCAGGAATCGCTTCTCATGCAATGTATCGTAGGTAAAGAGAAAAAGCTTTGAAGCTTTGTTCGTGATAGCTTCCTGAATGTACCCTCATTTGTCGTCGCCGTGTTGCTTCTGCAACTTTCTAGATGTTTTGCGCTGTCGTCTTCGCATTTTTTTTCTCCTTTATACGAAATATAACTTGAGCGAATAGAACTGGTGCAGCGTTTTTAAATTATTTGCCTTGTCACACCGATTCTACTAAACTGAGAAAGAGAGCTGAGGCAGAGAAAGTACGACTGCCAGCTTTCCCTTTTTCTCAGCCTCGTAGCCTTTTGCTTTAATCCTGCCCGAGCAAGCCAGCAAGAGGGGTGAAGCAGATGTTCATTTCGTTTTGTGGTGGATAGCAAAAATTTTTGAACTTAATTTGTTTTCACAACGTTACAATTGTAACTGCCTGTTTTTCTTCACAGCACAATATTTATTACTTCTAAATTACTAGAGAAGCCTGTGTCGGCAACGCTAAGCTTGGAGTCACGTTTACTGTATTTCCAACTGAAGTACAGAACTTTTGTATCATTTGTAGTTAGGTTTCCGTCTTTCACCAAAAGTTGCCATCACGCTTGTATATACTATTGTAATTCTAGTGAACGATATAGCTTTATAAACGATATTGTAGACAGGCAAATGTTCATTTGGCGTTCACGTAGGGATCGAAGGCAGTTTGCGTGTGTACCTGTTATTTGTTTGTGTGAACCATTTTTATCAACAGAAGACCGTTGAAGTATTCGTTACGCAGCAATTTCGAAAACCAACTGAGTTCCACCGAAGAAGTGTCATTCTGCTATGACGCTAATCACTAATAGTGGCTTTCACGTCAATTCTTTTCGGAGAAGGATAGCCTACAACGCTTTTTGCGACTCCTGTGGCTCCAAGGAGACTTTGCGGCATATCTTCTGCGACTAATTCCCTACGCTGTGCAGATACGATCTCCCCATTCACTCTCGATTATCTTGACAACAGAACGATGAAACAACAAACGATTTTCAAATGCCATCATGAAAAGTAATCGAGAATTGAAGCCACCAAGGCATTGCTAAACATCGTAAAAAAAAACCACGCTTGCACAAGCGGATGTAGACTCGTATGATGCCATATACGTCACAAGACTGCCGCTTTGTGTCGTGACGTTTTGTGTGCGCATGTGTGGTTTCCCCATCTTTCTTTACTTTTCTTTCAATCTCACCCGTCACTTCTCGCTGCGCACTGTAGCATACCAGTTATGGTGCACTGGTTAAAATGCTTGCATTTCCCGTCTCTCATTTTCCTTCCGCATTCGTTTGCTTATTATGTGTATTCATAACATGTGTAGGTGCCTCAATACATACTGTCATTTTCAATTTCACTTCGAGTGTCGAATACATGTAGTTCACATTATCTAAGCAACTTCTGATGAATCGCATGTATCAGTTATGAGTGAGGCTCAAACAGAGAAGTACGCATGAGAACCCCCGAGAAAATTTCCCTCTTTTTTGTGCATTCATGTTTTCCTGCATAGATCTTTTCAAGCCGGGATGACAGGCGTACTTTGTTCATTGAATTTCAGAAAGATGCATGGCTCTTTCGGTGTCAAACACGGAATTCATGAACTGATGGACAAAGTTCCATTAAAGTTAGTTTTTTGCTTATCTTGCGTTCTTTGAGCAACATATCCTGAAAAAGGATCTATTTTCGAGAGCATATCTTTAAAAGAAAGTATTTTCGAAATAACTACATAGTTACTCAGGTCAGTTGGTCACTTTTTTGTTAACTGTATTATTCATTTCTCTCTCTCTTTCCTTCCTGGAGGAGGAGAGGGGTAGTAATAGGTTAGGGGAATATGAGTATCTTCTTTCTAGCTCTCAACCATTGTCAAATGCTTAGAATAAACGTGAGCTTATATTTATCCTAAACTAAAATATTCTGCTCTCATAGCCAAGGGCACCAGAGAGCAGAATATTAACTACTCGCTGTAGAAATAAACACTGTGCTAAGCCTCAGCATAGTCGCTATGCTAACATTGACTTACCTGCTAAGGTGGCTACAACAATATAAATTTAGACGTAAGTGTTAGTTTGAACGTCCTGCTCTGTTATCAAAATGGCTTCTGGAGTAAATTAGCAGCTAGATAGGCAAGAATATTACAATATAATACTTGCTTTTTTATTTCCGGGTAAAAGAACTCGTCCGAAAAGCAAGAAAAAAAAACAGCATGTCATTGAAAATTTTCAACGTCTCACATGGGTGCTTGTGAATGGAACGCAAGAAAAATTTTTATTTACCCATAAACTTTTATATTGCATTGGCAATGTCACTGTTTCAAAGTGACTTCAAAACATACGCCAACAAGCCAGAACCAAAGCACCTGAGATGCTCCCAAATAAAATACACACCTCTGAGCCAAAGTGAACAGGGTTCACATCAATTATATATATATATATATATATATATATATATATATATATATATATATATATATATATATATATATATATATATATATATATATATATATATATATATATATAGAGAGAGAGAGAGAGAGAGAGAGAGAGAGAGAGATCAAAAGAAAACAGCAGAAAACAGAGCAGGCGCCAAAACTGACCAGGTAGCTCCGTTTTTATTATACGTGTTCTGTTATCTACAAACTGAATCGGTTGCCAGGGTGAGTTTATATTCCTCAATTCTTTACCCCTCCTTGCGATTGACTACTCTCTTGCAATAGCATCTTTTCATGCTTTCTGTGACATCGAAGTTGAAGTCTTCGATGAGCCGTGAAGATATATATATATATATATATATATATATATATATATATATATATATATATATATATATATAGTGAGAGAGAGAGAGAGATCAAAAGGAAACAGCAAACAACAGAGCAAGCGCCAAAACTGACCAGCTAGCTTCGTTTTTATTATACGTGTTCTGTTATCTAAAAACTGAATCGGTTGCCAGGGTGGAGTTTATATTCCTCAATTCTTTACCCCTCCTTGCGATTGACTCCTCTCTTGCAACAGCATCTTTTCATGCTTTTCTGTGACATCGAAGTTGAAGTCTTCGATGAGCCGTGAAGAGATTATACGGCACTTTAAGATTTTGGACGCGTCTCCTAGGCGTAGAAGCCATGCAGCCGTCACTTCGCGTGTTCGATTCCTTTTTCACTTCATAATTTACTTTGTGGGGTCGGTCGAATTACACCAAACAGCATGGTTCCTTTTGTATACTCTATGTATATCGAAAAACCTGGAGCATATACTTTTTTTTTATTTCGTGTTCACTCGCCAGTACACGTGGCGTCCTAAATCAATGAGACCAGTGTCGAAAACAGCTACTGCGATTTTTTATTCAGGAAACTTGACGCCTGCCTTTTTGTCACGTAGTACCCGATTCAAGTCACCACGGTGCACTAAGTAGGCCCGGGGTAAGCAAGGAATATTTGATTCTTGTCGCAGATTTATTTCACAGCTTAGCAGCAGCATGTTTATTATTTGGTTTGATATTTTATTTGGCATTCTTTTTTGGACCGCTATTGACATATCTTTCTTCGTAGGTATTTTAGCATACTCCGAGCCTAATAATGTTGATTTGCATAAATTTTACATTGGGGCGACAGAGCTACTCAACAATTCTGAGAACGATGGTGTGATATCAGATCAACTTTTTCAAAACTCAATGTGCCTTCATTTATTATATATTACACGTTGAATACATGATAACTTCGAAGAAAATATTTTTTATTCTCGCTGTTCTGTACCGATTTGCTTCGCACCCTTTACAGTAACTTTTCATCTCAATGTAATTGCTTTGAAGAGGGAGAATCTCTGCTAGCTGGTTAACATTTGCACAAACGTAATATGCCATAATTTTGATATGAGTCTTGAGCGAAGCACCATCAGTACAGATTGCAAAGCAGATGAAAGATACTGTTTATTAAGCATGCGCAGCCCCACAAGCCTCACAGTTGAGTGCCATTGGTCCTGATTTAGCAGCCAGCAGGCACCAGCCAACAGATAGGGCCCTAGGGCCTTTCCTTCAGCACGAGGACCTTTCCGGCCGTTGTGCCGGGCGCTTGCCGCAGCTCGAGCATTGCGGGCTCGTGGCTGCACCCGTGGTAAGGATAATGATGATGGCTTCGCGAGTGTTGTGGAGGTGATGGCACCAGAGAAGGGGGCGCCGCCAGAGATTGAAATTAGGGGTCCCACCTAAATCGCTTCCGGTGGCCGCCGCTGGAGAGCCTGCACGGGGAGGATGAGGAGTGGAAGCTGCGTCGCGCACCGGATCTGAAGACGCTGCGCCTCGTTCCAACACTCATCTACCACCTCGCGTATAGGTGCATGTGGGCAACGAATATGCACGAAGGAAAATAGATTTGGATGATGGGAGAGGCTTCTGGGGAGGGGGCTGCCTAACCGTAGATGGCGCAGGATCGCGCTGAATGGCTTCCGTGGTAAAAGTGTGGGTATGTAGGAGGCCGGGGGAGGAGTTTTCACGTGCGCCTGGCCGGAGATGATGACTTGAGGCTGCGAACGCGCTTTTGATACACCCTCTACTTAAGAGTTAGACATACCGCACTCTATTTTTTTTTCTTTGGTATTGCTCTTAAGGATCGTTCTCGGGAGATTGTTTAGCTTTTCATGATGCGAATACTGTGTTTCGTCTCTATCAGGTTGCTTCTGTTCTATACTGGGTTATTTCACTACGTTGCCTATTTCGCTCTTTATCGCGATAAGTGCAGGTGGTTTTATCAAAACTACAGTGCCATTTCCTGAACCCGTAGGCTAATCTAGATGAACTATAATCATATTTCTAAAGCAAATGGAGCTGCTTCTTATATCAAAACGTAGAGAAATGTTTTGCTTCTGCCTGGTCCACAAGATATAATATGGCGACTGCGTCCTGAAGAATACATTGATAACACCTGCTTCATACGTATCGCCCGCATTGACCGTCGTCGTAAGGTTGGTATTTCCTCATGCCGCACCAACCAATTTTTTTTCAATTCAATCATCCCCCGTGCTACAGCAAGCTGAATCCACCTTCCCCGATCGGTAGTCGAGATTGCTGATTATACTAAGTGCAAGGCTGCTTTAACTTAGCTGTTACCGTTTTTGAAGCTATTACTAAGCTATTACTTACTATTACTAAGCTATTACTATTACTAACCGTTTCGAAGCAATTATTTTGGTGCCATTGCATTCCTTTACCTTTATAAGGGTCCTCTCAGTTTCCCTCTTTGGTTTGCACCCATATTTTAACATGTATTCCTGAGTTCATGAGCTCATTCTGGTGCTTTGAGTGCTATTTCATTTTCACTGTAAAATACTTGTTTTATGCGTTGTACGTTTTCAATGTTCTTGTTATATTTATACAGTGCGCTCTTTATTGTCAACTTTGTTCATAATTTTTTGTGTAACTACACTCGCTTTTTTTTTTCATGAAAAACATCTACTACCAATGTAACCCACTCTCCTCTACAATTCCCTCGGACCTTGTCAGTACTGCAATAAATAAAAAATTCGACACATACCACGTCCCTGAGAATCGACGTTATGCGAAGCTTCCGGAGAGAAGGTGACCATGTTGCAATTTTTTATTGAGCGACACGTCATAAAATGACGCTAAACATGTGTACAAATGTTGCATCCACAGACATATGTTGAAGAGTTGCTGATGTTTATATAACCAGTTAGTTGAACATGCGCAATAATGTCAACTCAAACATGCACATTAGCAACACAAACACTTGATATGAAGCACTGCTGCTCGCAAGGATGCTGGCCCTGGACACTGCTACATAAATCAACTTCAGCGCATAGCAACTAACTACAATTGAAGTTAACCCAACGTGATGGCTGTATCAAAGGAGTACAAATGTAATGTTTATAAAATTGGGTAGGTAGCACATCTACCACTATTGACATTTTACGAAGATTAGCGTCTATTTGAAACGTAGTTCTAAGATCTGGCGTAGCTCTGTGGTAAAATGCTTCATTGCCTCTGAGAATGTTTGGGTAAGATTCCAGCTGAGACCCTGACATTTATTCTTTGCATTCGTCGGGTCGACGCTACCGAGGTCGGGTATTTCTTAACGCTCATGCCTCAAAACTGCCCATGTGTGTTCTCGTCATTCCTGGGCAGATACTAAGTGTCAATCACACACACAAGCACATACTTGCCTACCAGTGTCACGTACCCACCCGTAGGTATGTGCTACTGTCTGGCGGGAAGTGTTTGACGACGTACGCGATGTGATTGTGACGTTATTTAGGTTTTGACCAGCGCGTCATATTCGTCAAACCATCTTAGCCTCCCATGCTAATTTTGGTTCCCGCCAAAAGAAGGGGTGACAGCGAGAGCACGCAAACGTAAGCGGCAAGATAGATAGATAGATAGATAGATAGATAGATAGATAGATAGATAGATAGATAGATAGATAGATAGATAGATAGATAGATATACAGATAGATAGATAGATAGATAGATAGATAGATAGATAGATAGATAGATAGATAGATAGATAGATAGATAGATAGATAGATAGATAGATAGATAGATAGATAGATAGATAGATAGATAGATAAATAGACAGACAGACAGACAGACAGACAGACAGACAGACAGACAGACAGACAGATAGATAGATAGATAGATAGATAGATAGATAGATAGATAGATAGATAGATAGATAGATAGATAGATAGATAGATAGATAGATAGATAGATAGATAGATAGATAGACAGACAGACAGACAGACAGACAGACAGACAGACAGACAGACAGACAGACAGACAGATAGATAGATAGATAGATAGATAGATAGATAGATAGATAGATAGATAGATAGATAGATAGATAGATAGATAGATAGATAGATAGATAGATAGATAGATAGATAGATAGACACGCTCAAAGTCACCGAAGTTCGCTAAGAAATGTCACATTCAAAAATATATCTGTTAGTACCTAGTCTTTATAAAAAGCGCGTTTGCTAAACATCGGATGTCGTAAGCCAAACGTAGCTTCTGACACCATTTGGTGAAGAATGATGGATTTCTAGCTGAGTTTGACACTTGATAGCAAATTGCATGCCGCGTGCGGTGCGTTATTGTTTGCCTGACTTGTACAAAGGAGCCTCAGCAAGCGATAAGAATGCATTTTTATACGTGTTCAAAAAGTTTGCAGGAATCATTTAGGCTAATTTGCAGCAGCTACTAGCACCAATTGCTCTTGCACTTCTGACCGGCAAACAAAATGAGGGAAAAGATCGGCCTATAATCACCTATTGCGTGCTACTTTATTCTCGCTACAACCGACGTGTCTCTGCTGTAGTATTTATATTGTACTGTTACAGTAGCTGACGTCCATTGACCAAGACGGTCTCTGCTAAGAGGTTTGTGTGTGCCATAATGCTACTGAAAAACAGAGTTGCGAGATACTGAGCCAAAGCTCTCGCTATGCGACGACGGCGGCCATTTACGACCAGTATTTATGCGAAATTGCAGCCACGTTGGTCACGCTACTGGTGCCTGCCGCAAGTGTGAATGACCTTGTAAGGCTCTTACCCTAATATGCCTAAAAAATAAATGCTAAGTTCGTGAATGAAATAATCGAGAAATAAGGTAGATTCCCAGAGACAGCAAGCGGGTTAGGGGGAGACAGAAGGTTAGGTGGGCAGATGAGATTAAGAAGTTTGCGGGTATAAATTGGCAGCAGCAAGCACAGGACCGGGTTAACTGGCGGAACATAGGAGAGGCATTTGTCCTGCAGTGGACGTAGTCAGGCTGATGATGATGATGATGATGATGATGATGATGATGATGATGATGATGGAGGTAGACATAACAATTACGCAATAGGCACTGCAAGATAATTGCGCTGACCATCTAGTTGTTTCAAAATATCAATGCCCGCGTCCGAAAATTCAACTAGGGTGCTAATGTTCCTGGAAACATTGGAAGTGCTATGAAAATTTAAACATCCGAGTGCTACACTTTTGTTTGCGTCATGAAATCGCCGCGAAATACGTCGGTTAATATACTCGACTTTGTAAGGATCCTATATAAGGTTATCCCTCCTTCGCAGCGCGTAAGTTTCGGTAGGAATAATCCTTTTCTCACGGGGCTGTGATTGGAAAGCAGGCTTTTGAATTTTCATGCAAAAGAGTATTCTGGAATATCACTTTTATCGATTACAGTTTCCAACAATTATGGCAAGCGCCTGCCTCTACTTTCTCCCATGCTGGCGCATTTACCTGGAAGCATGCCCTACTTTCGGTCGCCTCACCAAGCCACCAGGCTGGTTGACTTCGTCGGCACCCCGCTCGCTGCCGAAGGGCGTCTGCGTGATTACGCTTCCCATACCGTCTCTCTACAACGCTGTTCCCCGTGTATCTTTCCCCTCGCGTTCATTTTTCTATCACGATTCGCCTCATTATGCACACTCTGCGGCGGGGGAAATCAACCTGGAAGTACAAAAAATACAACCAACCAAAGCATGAAAAACATCTTCACGACTATACTTTGACTCGGTTTCTTTCCTGTCCTTTCCCATCCAACTTTTCTGCGCTGCCTCCGTTTTTCCTCTCAACGTTCATCATCACCGGCGGCGGCTGCGGTCGCATCGGCTTGGCCGTTCATTAATGGTTTCCGGGGAGCACGTAGTGGGATGGAACCACGCTGCCATGCTTCTTCCCAACGCCCTCTACAACGCTTCTGCCCTTTTCGCCAGGCTTCGCTGCCTTTCGCTTTTGCTTCATTTTTTCTACTCCTTTTATTTTTGTTTGCTGATACGAATAGCCTTCTTTGCCTAGTTTTTTTTTCGTCACAACTTCGCACACACATCCTGTTCCGTCGCCTACGGGCTAGTCCGGGCCGTTAGGCACACAGGCCTTCTTCTAGCTCTGCTACCGTGCCTGACGGTGCAAATGACTGCGTGTATCGTAGTCAGTGTGGCTTCACCGACAGCGCCACTACGAGGTGGGCGATATTGGAATCGACTACACAAAAAAAAGTCTGATAAACTGATGGGTAAGAGACATGCGAAAACGAAAAGCGGCGCAGTCATACGCCGTAATATTTCAATCAAAGTTTGATATAAATGAGCGTATGTTCAAAAACATGCAGAAATGTAGGTACGTGGGGAAACAAAGTGTAGAGGTGAGGGCGAAAGGAAGTAGTGTACACGAAATTATTTAGGAAGTAGGCAGTCTAATTCATGACGTACACAAGCGAACGTGCTGGGATGGTTACGGTGTGGCTTAGAAGGGTAAGTAAGTCAAGCAGTCTCTAATGCCATCGCTAAGCAGAAGAACAGCGAAAAAAATAACGTTACGGAGAAATATGAGATGAAGAATAATGTGAGAAATATTTTAAGCATCTTAGTAAACACCCACTGATGCCCTAACTAAAAAGTTGAAAAGTTTTCGACAGATACGAAAAATTGGTCGCTTTCAAGGTGTATAGCTTGTGGAGGATGGACAGGCAAAAACTATCGATATGGAATATTGTAAACCTCTAAAGTAAAAATGGTAAGTGACCGTGAGAAAAACTATAATAGCACGGAATTATGTGGTTAGCCGTTGCGTCTTGAAATTCACATCAAAAGACCTTAGCCATTGCCATACCAAGTGTGTATATCATGTGAAAAAAACACACCAGTTCCATCACAATAGCGAAGGTGTTGTTTAATCTACCATGTCCCATATCTTTCTCTCCTTAATTAGATTCACCATCATACGCTATACGTACACATATAAAAATTTATTCTAAACAGTTCAATTTTTCGCTTATGTATATATTCGGGGGCTATATTTCAGTGCATTAGAGTTTCGCATTTTTTTTTCAGAATTCACTGTGAGAACTTGAAGGCGTCTTATTGGCAGACTACTCAACTACACTGTCAACGACACTTGCTGAAACTTTAATTGTAAATTTCATCGGTATATCGGAATGGGGCCAGTTCTATATATGGCTGATTGTGATCTCTTCTGCTCAATTATTGGTCAATTATAAAAGAACCTATTTGCTCATTCGGTTGCCTGTCAAACTTCTTTGGAAGAGCTAGTGCTGCTAAACTATCTACGTATCGTGGTAAAGTTTGAAGCATAAAATATTTCGCCTAAGTTCCCTTTTGTCCTTCCTTCTTTTTGAATTAACAGTATTGAACTAACCCGGGCGTATCGTATGAGTCCTGGATTCCTTATTCAGAGTACCTTGGACTTACTGTTATATGATAAAACGTGTTAAATAACTTCGAGGCCAAGGGAAAAAAATTTTCATTAGCAGCCATTTGAGGTTTATATTACCATAGTAACATCAGCATTTCGATTGATTGCGATATCGCCATAGTTAAGAGTTTAAATAAATTTCATTCGGAGGTAAAGAGAGAGAGCGAAAGAACTGAGAAATGTTTTCGAAGCTATCCAAATGCGTTTTGTGAGTGCTCGCAGTTTTGACTATAGAAAAGCAGTTTTGTTTTGGCACAGAACAGGTTCGCCAAGTCTGCAAGCTGCAGAGTTTGAGGTGCATTGTAGGAGGCCAAAAAAAGGAATTTCGAGAGAAAATGCCTTTCTTATTTTGTAATCTGATGGCGCTCTTTTCCAGAAGGCGGACACAAAGCGCTCTTTCCTGCACGAAATTCCTGCAATGCAGTTAATGACACGAACACAGGGTCGACGTTGCTGAAAGCTCCTTTTTTCCCCTCTTTTCTTGCATACGTGCTCGCATCTGAAAGGAACGGCAGTGTTTGCTAGAAAAGCCTTGCATCCGAGTGAAAAAATAAGTCAGACAGGGCACCACTGGTAATGGTGAAATGATTTCGTACGTGTCATAATGCCTGGAGTGCAGCCTAGTGGTGAAGTCCATTTGTTGTGGAAGTATATATAATTTTTTTTATTTTGTCGGCAGCCCTTATATGCAATGCAAAGCAAGTCAAGATCAAGCATCACTCACCAAGGGAAATTCGCTTTTGATGTTCGTGGCTTGAAGACCTATTTCTTCTCAAAAGTGGGAAAAGAGAAAAAATCTAGATCAATCCCCAACTTGCACTCGCTTAACGTTAGACTGCACTTTCTCGGATTCAAAATAAAGTCGATAAATGTCACGCCCGAGAAGTCTTACTTTTTTCCGCTGTTGCTTTTTTAGATTTCTTTCTGAATTTCTTCAACGACGACGACTGCAAGAAACGCAAAGCTTGGGCGGGGCACCGGAAATGTGCATCTCAGGATTTCTTTTTCGTTCACGTGCTGCAATGGTAAATGGACGGATTTCAAAGAGTCCACTTTATTCTTGAGGGTGTGTCTTGAGCTCTTATGCGGCAATGCAAATTTCTAACTCAATTTAAAAAAATGGTTCCTGTCAAAATAAACAACTTTGATGCTACTAAGATATCGAAAAAAGAGCAGTTGAGTTGAACATCTCTACCATTTTTTTCCTTGTTTTTGCAAAAAATTTGTCATTATACAAGGATAGAGCAGTATTTGTTTCCCTTTTCACTTTAGGCAACCAACTTCCCTATAACTGAGAGAAACGAGGAAGGAGAAGGAAGAAAACAAGGGATAAAGCATGGAAGTTAACCAGAAAGGGCTCTGGTTAGCCACCCTACACTGGGTGATTAGGAAAGGGGTACAGATAGGTGAGCAAGAGAGAGGATGAGGGAAAGGGTGGAAAAAACGGGAGAGAGAGACAAAAAATTTCTTTCGTTATGTAGATTTCCACCACAAGTCAGAGGCGTTCACACAAACCCGTCGTCCTCAAGAAGCACAAAAACGTTTTCACTGCATTGTCGGCTGTCAGAAGATCTGAACGGTACTGTAACAACACCTGCACACAAAATGGCTGATTATCCAGTTGCCGCAATGTGTTGGCAAGTACTTGATTCTCTGAGGCGAATCGAAGACAGTAACACAGCAAGTGCTCAATATTTCCGTCGGTGCGGCAAACATCGCAAGCGGCTTTGTCAGCCACATCGATTACGTGATGTATGGTTTCATGAAAGCAACGTCCAACCAAAAGCGATAGAAAAGCACAGGAATTAAGCAACGTATCAAACTATCAAGCTACTCAAGCTACAAGCGTCAGCAAATCACATTTGGAAAATGCACCTACAAGACAATGGGAAGGAAAATAGCCCAGCACGAATATGTCGCTGTTTTTTGCAGCCTGGCCGGCTAAATTTGAATATGTAGCAATTTATTTAGTTTGTGTTTAACTAGACAAATAATTAAAAACAATGAAAAGGCATGAATGAAGGCAAAAAAGGACAAGCAGGGCGAGGCTGTTAAAAAACTGATAAGGCACACTTCTGCTTCCGCCTATTTTCATTGCACCTTTTCTCGTGATATTTGACCAGGACAGGTCTAACGAGCTTTTTAGTCATGCTGGAAACACCTTCTTTAGTACGTGACTGGTCAACGTAAGCATAGCTGCCGGTGCATATCTTTAAAAGCGGACCTGTTAAAGCCGGCTGTAAACTGTAAACGCGACGAAAACTTTCTGCGCTATGACCCAGCGTTGCATCGCGTTCTGCTGCACAGCTGTGGCTTGCTTCACTAGCCCCTATCTTTTCCGCCATCAGCCCAGCTTCCTGCACACTGAGCTCAACCACTCGATCATGCCAGGCATGACGTCATGGTGATCTGCTGATGCGTTCCTTCATTCTGCATGAATCCGGTGCGTTGCGGCGGCGCGAGACACCAGTGGAAGACAGGGAGGAATGTTCGTACTGCCGATGAGAAAGTGGTTTACCAGGAATCTCACCGTTCTGCCAAACATCAATGGTGTGCTCGAATTGTTTGAAGTATTTCACGACGTATTAGATGTGAAGCAGCTCTTCGACTCACGTGTGTACCGCCATACCAGCGCCTCCTCTATTTTTTCAGTGCCAGGGCGAAGGAGCAAATTTCAATAGGAAGCGGCCGTAGCTGTTAGTGTGGCGTTTCTCCGCCAGGCGCCGCCACCAGAGTAGACAAGTCACAACGTTGTTTCGCGCGCAAACGAATACCGTGGCTGCATTTGAAGCTGCTATATGATTCGGTTTTCGGCTGCCTTTGCGTTGCTTAAGGTATAATGACAACTTGTAGACGAGAATCGTGAACCACTAGTTCTTCTCTACAACCAGTTGATTTCAAAGGCATGTCTCGTTCGGGACTACTAGATCGAGGCGATCGCGCGTCGTTTTCTGGGCCGATACCAGATAGCTCATGCCAGTTACAGATACGTTCACTTGACTGAGAATTCTTTTTTCGACTCACTGAAAGTCGATTTTCGCGAGAAGCATTTGCCACAAGTTATTACTAAAAGCTTGGGTGCCTAACTTTCAGTGGCGTTGCACATTATACGCAAGCCTGAAGTTCATGTGCTGAATAGAACAAAATGCCACTAGACTGCTTCCACGGATGTAGACGATCACCCGTTCCCTTCGCAAAGCTTTTCAGCATTATATGTGTTGCCACCGAGAGAAAACATGTGTTATATATTCAGTAACTCTGCTGGGTGACTTCACCACTTGAGAGCTTCAACAACGAAGTCGTCATGAAACAAAAAAAAACAACTGCATATGTGGCGCGAATTTTACTACATTGGCTAATGTTGTGAATAGGCACTGTTAAAGTCTAAAGTATAATGGTGAATATCAGCTTGAGCCAAGCTGACAGGTGTGAAAAACCGCCAGGCCTGCGTGGTACGCACAGCACAGTCATAGCGAAAGCAAGAAGAGCGGCCTTGCAGATTCTTTTTAAGCATTCTTCGAGTAACTGTTACGAGCACTATTGCTGGGCACCCACTACGTCTATAATAACCATAGGTTATGGGTAGTAGGCCGGCATTCACTATGCTATCCTTCGTCATTCTTCCGAGAAGCGTTGTATTCACCAAACACTTGCAAGAAATTTTGTGCGAATTCTTCATGCAGTGGCTGACGACAACGAGGAAACATGCCTAAAGTAAAAATGCACCATACTTAATAGGTGATCAACTACAAGCTGTTATAATGAGTTGAAACATTAGAGGACCCACTTGTTACGCTATTTGGAATTGTGACGCCTTGTTGTTCCTTTGTTCTTCTAAAACACTTTATTGCTAATAATAACGTGAATCGTTTCCCGACATCAGACCTGCCTTAGGCAAGTATGCGAACAAGTCCCAAGCACCGGCGTGGCTCAGTGGCCGAATACTGGGCTGGCACGCAGCAGACACGGCTTCGAACCCACTGTGTCCAAGGTTTTTACATGCGAAGCAGCTCTTTTACCAGCCTGTGTAATGCTCTCCCTCCGTCCGCACCGCTTCTTTCGCCGCAGGCATTGTAGCGGTGCCAAAGTATCTCACGCCCTCCCAGGACCACGACGCGCTCCCCTCGACGGAGGTATTGGAGTTGTTAAATATTGTGTAAACGACGAAGATAGTCACTATCATCATTAGGGGATGAGACCAGTGTTCACAATAAAGAGAGCAACGGGTGGGCTTCGCCATGGGCACGGCAGCTCATCCTTTCCTGAAAATTATGTGGTGAGAAGAGTTCGATCGGGTGGGCTTCGTCATGGGCGCTGCGGCTCGTCCTTTCCTCGACATTTTGGTGCCGTGAAACCCGGGAAGAAGGACATTCGGTAAGTGAGACGGAGCGGGCTTCACAAATTTCGACCACAGTCGTAGCCTCGAGGACTTTTGTGAAGTTGCCGTGGCTGAAGCTGATGTGCGAAGCCTAACCACCACCGTGACTTGAGAGCACGACTCCGGTTGCCACTAAGACTACTAGGAGAACCTATGGACTGACGTCAGTGCAGGCATCATGTGGAGGTTCGCAAGACGAAAGCCCTCACATATACTTCGGCTCCGTTCCGACGCGCCCTTCACGACGACGGCCCGATGTTCACAAGTGAAAACAGTTAAAAGGTCAAAGACGTGCATATTGATCGTGCAGCCCCGTGAGTGCAGGCACCGTCTGGAGGTTCGTGAGACGGGAGACCTCACGTCTACTTCGGCTCCATCAAGACTCGCGCTTGTCGACGACGGCTCGATATTCGCAAGATCACGAAGAACGACAGCCCGACAACTTACGGATATTCGTTGTGCGAACCGTCTGCGATGGATGCCGAGTTGACTCCGACTCCGCCTCGTGACACGACCGGCCAGTGACTTCTCACGTTTCCGACACTGGACCGGATCATGGAGGCCCTCTACGAAAGGCGTAATCAAACACGCAAGGCCGTCACGCAGGTGATCGCAGATTTCGGACAGCTTTGGCATATGAACCCCCCATCAATATGTGAGTTGAAGAAGATTAACCAAATTTTGACTGAACAGTACAAGCTTCTCAGAGTAATCGATGAAGAGATTGCAAATACAGTTGACATCAATAATTTCGAAGCGGAAATAGAAGAAGCCGAAGTTTATGAACGCCAGATTATTCTTGCAAGGGTGAGAGCGGAGAATAAGATTGACGATGCACAGAAGGCTCGGCAAAGTCACGTGAAAGCGATAAAACAACGGATGAGAGCAGAAGCAGAAGGGAAAATACTCTCTTCGTCTCCGTCACCACCATCTAGCCATTACCTGCCGAGTAGCAATCTTGTCGCACAGAAGCTAGAGGAGTCGGCCTCAGGACAAAAGGGGGAATATAACAGCAGCATACAAACCAGGGTTCCCACGACAGAAAAGCCAAACCAAGAACTCAACGCCTAAAAACGACCTCCAAGTCTAAAGACACCTTCCGCGAATTTAGAATTCACGCCAACGGGCTGTACCCACGAAGGTAATGACAGACTATCTACAATTACTCAGCTGATCATGGAAGACATTTCTTTGATAGGAAACTGGGGAAGCGTTTGAAGATCATAAAGGTAAACCGCCAGGTCTTAAAGGTGAATGCACGCCGAAGACGACAACTCCAGACCAAATAATGTCACAACCAATATGCTTAGAAGCGCCTGGCGGAAGCTAGACAAAACCACTTCTTAAAGCGTGTGGAAACAAAAAGAATACCGCGAGGACACAGATGCAAGTCCCTTGTACTGCATTTAGGTTCTCCTCTTTTAGGAAGCTACAAACTTCAAGGTTGAGGGTAATACAGAGGACCCATCTTATTTCAGCAAAGAATGCCGAAATAGCATTGCAGCCACGTATAAGACAAAGCAGACCAAAACAGAAAGAGACCGCTGGTGCTTCTGAGGTAAACAAAGGCAAGACGAGAAAATCAAGAAAACTGTCCAAAGCAATCTACAGTAAAACATCGTGGAAGAGACTGCATCATCGTTGTTCATGTGAACCTAGAGTGTTCATCGAAAGCCCACCCTGGGGAACACGTTCAAGAGCACGCATTTGGAACAAGCATCGGAAACACCGCTGGAAGAACCAGCACAGGAGAAAACTTGGATTGTCCCATATGGCTGACTTGGAACTCGAATAACTACCGACTAGTATTGTGTACAAAGAACCAGGGAGGGGGGTGTGTAGTGTTCTTCGTCGTCAAGCGTCATTATGGGGGCGCAGAGGATGTTAAATATTGTGTAAACGACGAAGATAGTCACCATCATCTTTAGGGGATGAGACTGGTGTTCAAAATAAAGAAGAGGTCAAAGGTTGGGCTTCGTCAAGGCACGGCGGCTCGTCCTTTCCTTAACAGGAGTGATGCCATATAGGTGACACCGCAGTTGCGCGTTGACGTCGCGCTCCCCGTGCACACTACCCTCGATGGTGTGCGCTGACGTCACTCTCTCCGTCACCCTAGAACATGCTACCTGCAGCGCCCGCAGCTGCCACTTCGACATCGCTTGTCTGCAGGAACTTCTTAGCGTGCACTTCACCGATCACAAGGCCGTGGTAGTCAAGGTGAAACGCGCGCCTGCTCCGCTCCAGCACCCGTATATAGACTCTGAAGAAACGACAACTACGAAGTCTCGCCCAACGCTTCAATTAAACATACACGAATATTAACCCGTCTATCTGTACCTCTGAGTTTCAAACAAAGGTTTACTTGAGTATAAACGCTACACCGAGTTTCGCTTGAAACCGTTCTTCAAGCACCCGTGTCAATGCCTGTTTTAACCGGGTTAATGCCGTACACCACTGCTTCTTTGTATACCATTACGGTGCCCTTCGGAGAGATGGTCCATAATTTTATAGTTCAAATGACAAGAGGAAACATTACTGTATTTTCAAGAACTTAGGAACAGTTGGCATTTTTTTTTTGTATGATTTAGCATGGCTAGGCAATACTTTGTGTGGCCAGTACCAGCTAGGAACAAATCATAAGTGCTCGCCCCACCATTAAAAGCTACACACGGCTTTTTATTCTATTTTTGCTTTCTTCGTACGTGTTTCACGTTGGTTGCTCATTCTGGACTCAGCAGTGCCTAATGTTTTATCCATTAAAGATCACTTTTATTAGGATTTCTCCTATAAATGGTTTGATATAATATTATAACGATTGGTGAACTGTTTCCTATTGCGAACGTCGTGCTCTCTGAACCCGTCATATCACATAACTGAATACTAAAAAAGTAGATGTACGGACTATTTTCTAGGTGTCTATGTTCTCCTGTCTTTCTTTTTTGTGTATGTGCACAGGTAGCGGAAAAGGCAAAATAGTGGTTGTCCCCTTGGAGTCACATTCACGAACACTTGCTCACTGAGCCAAAGCCAACATTTTAGTTTGCATTGATTCTGTATTTAGCCTATCCATAGAGTATGAATCGACTTCGTCTTAATCTTTAGAGGTTTACGCAAGCTTACAAATGTACTAACAGCGATTCAGAACAGTTGCACATGCGTCTTCGGCTTGTACTCATTTTAAGCAGACTAGTATCACTTTAGTAGTAGTGCATTCAATCTATATACTCTAAATCACGAGCTTTTAATAGAGAAAGAGGAGAGACGAAGATAGCTCAGGATCTGCAGCGATTTTAACGGCAAGACGTAAACAAGGTAAAATAAACAGACCTCACCTAACGCAACGTTTTTTTTTCCTTATTGAAGAGGCCTTCGAATTGGGAGAAACTAGATCAGAGAATCTCGTCCCTATTCTTCCAAAGAAAACATCTCAATCAATCTTTCTAGATCTAAATTGAGAGATAATGAAGAAAGATGTGCACATCCGCAACGTCAGACTCAAGAAAACTATAAAAAGAGGTTACTGCCTTAAAGAAAAGCTCAAAATGTACATTCCTTCAAAAAAGGTGCCGTGGGAGCACGATACCGTGCAGCCCTTCCCTCTTGAAAGATGGAGAAAGATTGTTTGAAACGCTAGGCATGACAGTTTGTGCCACTTAATGGCGATCACCTTGACGGAGACTCGGTATCTCTCACACAAAAAGCCACTAGCAAAAATCCCTGCAACTGAATAGATCAAATGAAACACAAGAAAAGTAGGTGTGACAGTAAAGTACAAAAACGATGCACCGAAATTATATTTGTGCGCGCAAGAAATACACAAAATATTCCTTCAGAACATAACCTTTCTAGAACATCTTCAACGACCAATTCGTTTCAGCATCACACTTATAAATTTATTTACTTTGCACATTCAAGTGGATAATTTCAGTCACTTCCTCATTTTTTATGCCTAATGATTTCTGTGGTTTCGGCTATACAATGTAAGATTTTCTGTTTACCCTGAAAAACAAGAAAACTTTGTTTTCGATCCGCCTCATCTCTCCGACTGTGAGCTGTAACTTTTGAAAAGTAACTTTTTTTTCTGTTGAACGCACAAGTTTCACATTTTATTGTGTCATTAGTCACCGAGAATGCATTGCAAAAAGCTTGGTTCTAGGTTAACAATTATTAACACAGACTTGTTACCAGAGAGACAACTTCCTGAGGAAGTGTAAATACATGACCATGGTCTTATTATTATGCGTGCGTGCGTGTGTGTGCGTGCGCGCGTGCGTGCAACCTTGCAGTGACAGGAATGATGTCTAAACTTTGTATTTCCGCACCGTTTATCTGGATCAACATAAGGTGCAATCGACCTTCCTGCCTATGCTCGCTCAAGCGAAATGAGCAAAGATTTGTCACTTGAGCGTCACCCTATCCTTTCTTTTGTGAAGGGATGGATGGAAACCGAAGCGAAGCCGGACTTTAATCGTGCTTTGAGAACACTCTCTTTGAGAAAAAACTCTTTCTTATCTCGAGAACAACTTGAATCGTTGAGGTAAATTATACATTCTGAAGAAAGTAGAGAGTAGGTTTAAGTTCGTGTCACATACACAAGCGCGTAGGAGCACCGAGGCAGAGAAGTGAGTGTAGAGCATTGTGTTCTTTTTTTAATACTTTCATGAGACCTTTTTCCAATCTTTGCTATGGGCGAAGAAAGTTCTGCAGCATGTTTTGTTTGAATAGGACGTTCGGAAGTAACGAATCATTGAAATATGATATATCTATATCTTCAATAGAACAAAACCACGAGGAAACGAGTTTTAGCACAATTTGTTTTCATCAATGTAAGTGCTGTAAAAAAACATTGTATTATTTGTAGGCGAGGTTGTTTATGGGAATGAATCGGTGCACTTTATGGCTTTGTGCGCTAGAAGTGTACTTTATATTTATGTGTACCTTTATAATATTATTTAAGAAGTATTTTAAGCAGCACTGAAATTTGGGTTGTTCTATACCTTACGAAGCAGCGTGAACACGACAAACCAAAGTCGACAAACTAGATGACACAATTACTGCAATAACAAATATGCTATATTAAAATCAAGACAATTTAAATGAACGAAACAGGAGTGCCTTGAAGCTTAGTACTCGATTGGATAACCTCTTGGAAAGACTGCAAGAAGCAATGAATTCCTTGAGGCTAGTTCCGCGCAGTTCTGCAGTGAACGGAAACGAGATGTAATAGCTATGTGGGTCGGTCTGGTAGCTGCGTAGTGGATCTGGCAATTGGGTATTCAGAGCACGCGATACAATCGCCCGCCCCCAGTGCGCGTACTCGGGGTCTGCGTGGGTTCAGCGCTGAGCGGGTGTTAGGACGTACCGGAAAAGCAGACGCCGTTGTAATACGTTTTAGACGAACTGTCGAGCGTGCTTCTCCGACTAAATCAGTGAAGGACCAAATTGATGCCGGTAATTATTTTCCCAGTGGCTTTATTCTGGTTCAGCATTTTTCACCCCCACGCAAAGTGTCGGTTTTTCGGCAGTAAAACTGAAGTTTGGGTTAGCTGGCTATTATTATTCGCTAAGCGACTTCAGCACGCACAACATGTACGATCACTGGGAAGTGAATAGGCGAGCACTGATATTTCAGCTGTTTAATAAAAGTAGAAGTGGAAAGAAACATTCTCGTTTCTCTTCGAAACGCCTCCGATCAAGCACTTGTTTCAGTCTTTCTGAACAATTTTTGCGGTGTTTCAAAGCACGAAATGTTTGTTTTTTGTTGAAGTTCACAGTTACGTTGGATAAGTATAATATCGGAGCCTCAGTTTAATGAAAATAAATTTCGGATAGCTTTTGGGGTAATATCGCAAAATCAGGTGATGTAACCGAAAAAAAGCAGAAATGTTTCTTCTGAGCAGCATAAGGTGCCTAAATGCACACGCATCGGGGGACACTAGAGCATTTTAAAATCACTGAAACGTGGAAAGTACTGCAATCCTTTTTTTTTTTCGCCACCGCATGCAGTAGGTGGGCTTTGCCATAGGCTTGCCAGTCCCTTCCGACCAACGGAGTTCGGCTCACTGGCATGTGATGCTTTTTAGGGCCTCGAAAAAGCACATTGATTACACACTTGATTAAGTGTTGATTACGCACTTATTCTCGCGCTTGTAGAGGCATCAAAAAATGTCCGGGTGCTGCTCTTTTGGCTGCCGTAACTGGTAGGAAACGGGCAAAGCCCTTTTTACTATTCCCTGAGGGAAAAATTACGCCAAGTGGCGAGATGTGTTGCTGCACAAAATACGGCGGAAAAAGTTCAATCCCACCGCTTATACCCGCCTTCGTGTAAGGTACCTCTTTGAGAATTCGCGAATGTATTCTCAGAAAATGGTTGCGTTTGCCCCGTGGTAGACCAACGTGTTTCTATTGCCGTGGAGGTTCATTCGCTATAACATTGCCGCCTGTAATTAAGTTGGTCGTAAAATCGACGCCTTAGGCCTGACATGTAGCGTTGGGCACGTCATGAAAGTTGACTGCTACAGCCATAGCTTTTCATTGGTTCGCTTTTGATTTTCGGTGTTGTTTTACATGCATGCTGTTTTTTTTTTATTTAGGCGTCGTATCGCTTCCTTCACAAACAATGAAAGTACTAATGCTTGACGCTCCTGTAGGGGTCATAACTCACAGGTGGTAACAAGAACGTCATGACATACCTGCCATAATAATAATGCACAACCACGGTCATGATGCATAATGCACAATATCAGTTTGGAAGCTTGCTATATATCAAGATTTGAATTGCATGACACGACTGTCAAATTGGAAGATGGAAGTGACGCGCAATATGTAACACGGACTGAAGGAAAGAAGAAAGACCTTCGTGTCAAGTGCAGTCTCAGAACTACTTTTCGAATAGATTGTAATGTTAGTAAAACGTCAATTGTAGTTGAAGTGCTGGGGGATGGGGTCTATCCAGTTTTATAAACAATACGTATGTAGCCGTCACGTCGGGCTAAAGTCAATGGAAGTTATTGGACATTCCCTGAAGTTCATTTATGTAGCAGTGTCCAGGGCTACCATCTTCGCGAGCACAGGCGCTTCGTAGATGCTTACGTAAGCAGCTGTTTGCACTTCGTGAGTGCAAACAACAGCTTACGCAAGAATCTTAAAGTGCTTCACATATGTCTATGCGTGCAACATTTGTACATTATGCTTTGCTTCATTTTACGACGTGTTAGTCCTTAAAAAAATTACAACACGGTCACCTTCCCTCTGCATGCTTCGCATAATGTTGATTCTCATGGTACGCAGGACGTGCCGAAATTTTTCACCTGTATGTGAGCAAAAATTTTACATTCTTGCTGATTTAGGTTGAAGATGCCGACATATATTGTAAGGCTTAAACATTCAAGAACTGCATCTTGTGGAAGGCTATGCGTCCTCTTTTCGTGGCTTGGTATCAGCTAGTATGCCGATCCCGGATAAAACAACACATAAATGCCAAAAAGATGCCGGAAAACAAGGCAAACAAGGAATGGCGTGCATATGCACCATGCATTGAGTATTTATGTCATACAGCTGGTATAAAAGAGTTCTTCGTGCAGACTGCTAACTTTAATTATAAAGAAGTGATAGTGACCGCTGAGCACGCGCTGTCCCAACTGACGTGACCAACCTACATTGATAGATGATGTGCTGTCATGATTACTTTACATTTGAGGCAACAGATGGTAGGAAAAAAACCACGTTTCTCGCTGAAGCGCCCATAATAACTAAATGTAGCTTTTTTGTAGAGTTATGTCAGGTCTGATCCAAAAGAGTTAGCGGCTAATGATTTTTCGTATAAAAGTCGAACTTGCTGCTACCGCAATCATTGCTTCGCGCTTGTGACGAAAACAATGAATTTTAACTCGCTACAGTGATTAACATATTACCTCCTCTCAAAATAGTAGGCAGGCGTTGTGCCATTCTAGAGAACAGTTGTCAGCCTACCCCTTCACTTTTTTGCTTTGGCCGTTGTTTATTATTACACAAAGATGAGGTTCTATAAAAAATATTTTAAAATATAGTTGATGCGAACCCGAAATTTACCAGAGAAAAACGGCTCACATCAACAGGCAGCGAATAATGGATGGAGTTAAGTGAAGAACAAAAATACACAAAAAAAACACAGGCAAGTCTCGCGTGCTTACGAAAGCGCTCGGCAGACGCGAAGGCACCAAAATAAACGGCAATAGAGCCATTTCCGGAAAGGGAGATTGTGATCGCTGGAGCGTGGACAATAACTCAATCGGGTGCATCGCAAGCGTGCGGGGCTGGAAAGGCCGCTGCTGCCACAATGTGCGGTCGCTGCCGAGAACAAACGGCACATTTAATGCGACAGCAAGATAAACACGAACGACACGGCTTCTACATGGCGAATCGCCGAGAGTAACTTGCCACCGTGGGAGAAGAAAAGCCTCGCAGGAACGCTATTGTCTCGTCATTCTTCCCTCATTCCTTCCTTGCACCGTTGCGGCTATTACACGAGATTTATGCAGCTTGAGCGTGCCCTACTTTTTTTCACAGAAGACGGCTTCTTCCTATTATTTCTCTCTCATTCGATCTAGGGGAACGCACTGGTTCAAACATGGGAAGGAATGAGCACGCATCTTTGAATATTACCATAATATTGTAATGGAGCCCAGCTGCGCCACAGGACACTATGAGAACAAGGCATCTCGAGTTATGCGGATGATTAATCTCTCAAATGTGACTAATCTCTCTGTGCCTTGCGATGAAGTAGGTTTTCTGTATTTTCAGTCCCTAGTCCTAAACGTGAAAAATTTTAGCGACAGTCGGCGACATTGGAGTATCATTCTATGACACATACAAATGATAGGTCACAATATATATATACCTGCCATAACTAGCACGAATACCATGACGAGGCTGTCGTATACATTACGTAACCTTTCCTAACAGTTAGGTGTGTCACATACCCGTAAAAAACAGCCCCTGAAGTGAAAATACGTGCTATAGGTGATTTCTCTTCATATCAACTCAATAACAGCAATAATGAATAATGTTAAGATGACAGTTTTCAGGAGCTCTTGTCGTAGTAACTCAATGGCTGAATTGGTGGCGTTTATGTTACCGACAAACCCCGATGAATGCAATGAATGAAATCGCAGTTCGAGGTGGTTTTAAAAGTGCACTCCATTGCATAAATGCAGGGGCAGCTGGAAATGTGGTTGCATTGTAGGCTATCCCAGTTGATAACAATTTAACAAGCATTACATGCGTACAATAATGACTCAGCAAGCTTGAGTCAGCTGTTGCTATAGCCCACCCATGGTGCAATACGCCAACGACAACCTTTCATGGTACGCACATAAGAACGTTTGAATAAAAGCGATCAACGTGTCCGTCTCCGTTGTAGCGTGAGCGCCTACGTTACACAAATCTAAATCAGGCTAGTAGTCGCAAAATTTTTTCCTATAAAATTGCTCCTCCCAATGCGTGAGAAATGACAGATTTTTAGAGCACAATACCAGAGTTGAATACCATCCAAATTGGTCTGCCACGGCAACGCAATAGGAGAAATTGAATTTTTGCAGGTAAACACTGGAGGAAACTTCGTGGTAAACCGATGTGCTCAAATGAAGGCGATGATACAGAAAGACCGAACAGAGACAGGTGCAAACTTTCAAGTGACTTCATTATTTTGTGAACCCCAAAGATATATAGCCACGAAAGAGACTTAGTCACGTGATTACACGAGTTTGCGCACACCAGCTTACCTTGCATGATGAACCAACTCGGCCAGCTGTAACTTCTACTGGAGGGAACACAGTGCAAAAGAAGACAAGAACAAGAAAGGGTGACGCTTTGTGTCTGCCTCGCTTTTAGTTGCGCCTGTCTTCTTTTGCACCGTGTTCCTTGCACTGCAGTGTTCCCTCCAGTGCCATAACCCAAAAATAATTACATGGTTTATGACCATGTGGTATAATACGTGGATTATCACGAGCTATGAATGTGCGTTGAAAAGTAGAAGACATGTGGTGGCCGGACCTCTGTTTGGGTCCCTATGTGAAGCAGAATATATGACTTGTGGCACATAAGTCTCAATAGAGTATCATACCCCTTCCTGTGGACCTCCGGCCCTGTTATTTATCACACAAAAATTATACGGCATCATGGCACGAGATTTGCTTTCCAGATGAAAGAGCCACAAGTTTCCCGTTTCTTTATGTTTATTGGTTGTATTGTTTTATTTGTTGTGCGTAATTTTTGTCGCAGTTTATTGCCTTAGATTAATGTAAAGCAGTAGTGTTACAAGCGGGATGAGTTCTAAAACATTCCACTTTTTCCAACTAAAGAATAAGAAGATGCCTGAGAGTACAGGTGAGCGTGATAGGCTTCCGAGTGTTTTCGATCGCAACAGATAATTATAATACCTAATTGCGACATGCGCTTGTCGATTTCGACCCAAGCAGGTTGCATGCATTTGACGACACTGCTTGGCAGCTGAAGAAGCAAGATTGGACGAATTCTCGTGCCTTCATTTGCCTCGCTTCCTTCCACATGACATATGCTGTCTTGTGTCCGCAAATTACATATGTTTGTCTAATGAGGTTCCTAAAGTTACAACCATTTATTAATCGGCCAAGTACACTTGAACCGTGGTTCTTGTAAAAGGCTTCTATTGAGGGACAATTGTATACGTTTTAACGTACATGCTCAAACACATTTTTGACAAAACAAAAAAACCAGAATTTGTTACTTTTAAAACGAGTAGAGATGAGATGGCAGAGACAAGAAAATGCCGCAGAAATGTCAAAGATGTTTGGGCGGAACAATGAGGCAGTCTTTGTCGACGTAGCACGCTACCAGGAACGTCACCACTTCGTGGCTGCTGTCGCAGACCACACACTATATCGCAATAGCAGCGCGTCAATCATCACATGAAACGTAGAAACGACAGAGGAAGTGCCTATTGCAATGGCCATAGCTCACAGTAACGCCTCATGTGCAATCAGCGACTCGCAGACAGTCGTTTGAAAGCCCCGCAGTGGTGGTCTAGTGGCTAAGGTACTCGGCTGCTGACCCGCAGGTCGCGGGATCAAATCCCGGCTGTGGCGGCTGCATATCCGATGGAGGCGGAAATGTTGTAGGCCCGTGTGCTCAGATTTGGGTGCACGTTAAAGAACCCCAGGTGGTCGAAATTTCTGGAGCCCTCCACTACGGCGTCTCTCATAATCATATGGTGGTTTTGTGACGTTAAACCCCACATATCAATCAATCAACATTAGTTCGTAACTACGCCAGCGGCAGTATCTCCCCCGAGGCATTGCGGGCTCTTAGTACAGGCAAAATTCACGAGGCAGACAAATATGTGCACATCCTGTGGTTCCCTGTCCACACACCACTAGGTAACCCGGAGGACAGTCCGAATGAAGTGGCGCACAACGTGGCTCAAGTTCTTACGTTTCTAGTTCCGTCAGATGAAGTGGCCACCCACACGGACTCCTCTGCGCCGGTGTGGGAATCGGACGATCAGCTCACTAAATTGATTGACATAACTCAACACTATTGACTGCAAAGACGGGAGTACCCTCCACCTCGTGCATTCCAAACTAAATCGGATCGAGTCCGTTTAGTGGCGGCAGCTACAAACATACTCGAACCCTGTCATCATGCACCACATATATTCCGACGTCTACAGTTGCAATTTATGCCAGTACTGTACCACCAGAGCCACTCTTGACCATATCCTAAGGGAATTTTCAGCATTAGTCAGAAATTCTGGGGTTGTGGCCTCCAATGAAGACCTTCGGGCGCGTTGGCGGACTGCGCTGCTCAGTTCGGGCTTGGACAAGCAACTTTGGGCGATCCAGCTGGCCAAGGAACTTACCGGGAGACACGGTCTCTCCGTTGGCCCCTTGGGGGGGAGGCCATTCGAGCAATCTGCCGGAAATTAATAATGTCTACATCGCTCTAAAGCCTCCAAAATACGTTGTGATTTACATTTACGGGTGGTGCAAATCGAGAACGTATGTACGAAGTTACAGGCAAAGCATTTCAGTTACTGCTGTTTGGCGCATTTCAACCTGCGCCGAGAGAGAAAGAAGCTCTGGCTATACCAAAATGTCGAAAAGAATTTAATTACGGAGGCGTTGAGAGAGCGACCAAAGGCCTCACTTCTAGACTGATCTTCAGTGAAAGAAAGGAATAAGGAAAGCAGGGAACATAGCGCTATTGAAGAAAAAAAGAGCTGTGGATAAATGTCAATTGGCATTGTCTAAATCATGACTGAGGCTACACGACCAAGCGTGATATGATGTGTTTGAGATTACCAATATATTACAAGAAATACAGTTAAATATCAACGTTTGGACGATGTGTCAATTACGCCCTTTCACGAAGATAGACGCCACAATGTCTCCGAATTCCCACTCGCGTGCTGCGCACTTTTGGTGTTACTTTCTTAATCATTTTTGCAATGAACGAGCAGGCATAAAGTTGAGAAGAAAGACTTATAAAGATACGCTGAAGTGCGAAAAAGAATGCCATCTTAAGATTCTGCTATTCAGATTTGGATGCACGTTAAAGAACCCCAAGTGGTCGAAATCTCCGGAGCCCTCCACTATGGCGTCTCTCATAATTATATGGTGGTTTTGGGACGTTAAACGCCACACATTAATCAATCAATCAATCAATCAATAAATCAATCAATGAATCAATTATTCAATCAATGAATTATACAATCAATCAAGATCCTGCGATTGCACACTATTCTCAACGTGTGAACGTTATCTGCGTATGCAGCTCACTGTTAGAAAATCTCGAAATAATGCAAAAAAGCGTGAATGCGTGTTTTGAAAACGAAAACAGCCAACAAGACATTCCCTTTTTCAGAGCTAAAAGAGCCATGCACCGATAGAGGTGAAGAAATAGTGTGACCTAAATTGTTGAACTCCGGCGAAACGCGGTGAAGGGGCGGTGTTTGCACGCACCTCCGAAAAATGTAGAGGAAGGGGGCATCAGGAGAGCATTCGGCGCTCGGCGGCAGTTGAAACTGCCTGGCGAAGCGCAGATCGTCGCAACGCCTCTTCTCTACAACCACGTTACGCTGAAGGAAAAAAAAGAGACAACAGATAGTTCTCAAAAAAAAAAAAAGGCTAATGCGACAATGAAAGGTCACACGCCATTCCCCACCCATGCTCCTTTTTTTTTTCGTGCTGTGTTCTGCAAAGAGCGTCTAGTAGAAGCCGAAAAAAAACGTATTTGCCAAAAAGCAACGTGAGATAAAAACGTTCCCGGTGTTTCAAAAGTTTTTGCGCTGGGAGGCATTTATTTCGTCTTCCTTCTTTAAATTTCTTATTTCTTTTGCTGCTTGGAATCAGCCTTTGTAGCGCACCTCTACCTTTCAGCTGGGGGAATGGTGTGCTTCAAGGTACCCGTATAAAACCAGTATATTCTTTTTATTTTAATTCTAACAATATCGTGACTCAAAATGGCTCGGGCCATTGTTTGCCCAGCATATTTTCGCGTCACCAGCTCAAGCTAGAGCACATCCCATGGTTGTGAAAGGTACGAAAAAGGCTTAGCCTTAGGTGCCGTTGTGGTTTGGCTTTGCCATAATTTTTACTTAAGATGGCTTTTAGTTGTAGTACTGCCGACTAAAAGCATAGCGCTCACCAATCTCCCCCCCCCCCCTCACCTTATTTCTTCGAGGTAAAGAAAATGAGTAGGCTAATGGAAAGTGTGCGCTTATGAAAGCAACGTGATATCTATTTTTTTGTTGCCACTTCAGCCTATTATCGTTTTGTTTGCAGCTTCATTTATTTGTTTTGTATTACGTATGAGTGTCAAGCGTGTAACAACGTGGCCTCGCGCTACGCTGGAAATACGCTCGGGCAAAGAAATATAACCGTGCCTTTGCCGCTGATGCCCACAAACGTGGACGTGTTTTTTTTTACTTCTTGTTTCTTATTTTGTTGTGAGCAGATGTTTACATTTAATTTTTTTTTAAAAATTGGCGTAAATCTAAAAATTTTGGCGCAGTTTTGTGTCAGGCAAGAATGTGTTTGTGCGTAAGCGGCCGCCAGGGCTCTTTTAATCTGCATATTACTACCATGTATGTGTGTTCGTAATAGACCACGGCAAGTTATTCACTGCTTTTTAAGTAAGTCCGCCTTGCATGCCTGGGAGAGAAGTAGTTGGTTTAATGAAAACAAGAATTATGATTAGATAGGAATTGGGCATGCAATTTATTTTGACCCTCATGACGGGGGCACTTCGAGAATGCTAGCGCAATAGCGTGTATATGTTGCGACATTGAATAGTTAAATAAAATAGATGGAATTTTCACATTATGAAAAATAAAATCAGAAAATATACCCCACATTCATCAATTTTCCTTCGCTCCGCCTGTACTGTGATTATACGGTGCTGGAGGTCTCCGTACTGTATGATGTCAGTGCCCGCTAAAAAAATGTCACATGGTCAACAGTTCTCAGTATTCCCACTATGGCGTACTTGTCAATCTTATTGCACGTTCGGAACATAGTAACTAAGTCACTATTATCATTATTTTTACCGTTCTTATACATTTTCACCCTGCAGTCATCATGTAATATATGAGAAAATTGCGAACTATATACTTATTTACAATGTTAGGCTCTTTCAATGTTGATATGTACGAATTTAAACTTTCTCAATTGTTTTCTAATACAAGGAGGGAAGGAAGGAAAATAGAGGGAAAAAAAAGGCAGGGAGGTTAACCAGCCTATAGGCAGCCGGTTTGCTACCCTGCGTATGGGAGAGGGATGGGGGAGATGAAAGAAAGCAGAGAGGGAAAAGAGAAACAGCTCATTCGGCAGCACACGCGCGCACACTCAGTCATAGTCCAGTCTTGTCTTTCGCGGTGTGTGACATTGCTGTTACAGTCGCTTGTTCAAGTCGATGTCGCGTAGGAATTTCAACAGAGCTTTCGTCGCCTTCTGTTGCAATGTCTTCTCTCGGGCACTTGACAGAATAGTGTCCACAGATATTTGATTGTTGTCGATGCGCCCAAAAGCGGACGCCAGTGACTGTCTCTGGATTTCATACAATGGACAGTCACACAGGATGTGGTGTAACGTCTCTTCGCAATGACAGGCATCGCAGAGAGCGTTGTCGGCCATTCCTATGACAAAGGAATAAGATTTTGTAAATGCCACTCCTAGCCATAGGCGATGAAGAAGGGTGGCTTCTCTTCGGTCGAGTCCAGTGGGCATGCAGAGAGCCATCAAAGAGGACAGGTGGTGTTTACGATTCGTATCGATGCTTGGTGGGCACCATAGTGAAAACGTGATTTCACGCGCAAGTCGTCGAAGATTACTGGCAGCATCAGTCCTCGAAAGTGGTATGGCTTCTTCTCGTGTTTCTACAAGGGCTGCCCGCGCGGCAGTATCGGCATGTTCGTTCCCTATGATGCTGCAGTGACTTGGCAGCCATTGAAGCGTCACATGATGCCCTTTCTCGTGTGAAGTGTGGAGAAGGCATCGAATTTCGAAAACAAGCTGTTCGTATAGCCCCCGACACAGTGCTGAAAGCACAGATTGTAGGGCAGCCCTTGAGTCGCTGAAAATCGGCCATTGTTGCGGTGGTTCCCGATTGACCACACAAAGTGCAGCGCGCAAAGCAGCTAGTTCCGCTGCTGTAGATGCCGTGGAGTGGTCAGTCCTAAAGTTGATGGTAACACCTCTTGCTGGGATAACTACTGCCCCTGACGAACACTGGTGGTTCGTGGAACCATCGGTGTATACATGTATGCTGTCTGAATATTTCTCATGCAAAAGAAGAAGAGACAGTTGTTTCAGCACGGGCGACGAAAGCTCAGATTTCCTCCGGATCCCTGGTACACTAAGGTTCACTGTGCGTCGAATAAGACACCAAGGTGATATGGATGGTTTAAATGCAGGAGTGAAGCCCGAGGGAAGTTTATCGTTGTATTTCACAATCATTTTGGCGAACGATGCTTGGCGCCTCTCTGAAGGCAACAGTGCAAGGTGATGGCAGGGAGCACGTGCGAAATGTCTGATGTGCGTTCTCAGGACTTCTACAACAATGTGACTTTGTATCGGATAGTCACCAGCAATTGCAATTGTTGCTTCCGTTGACGCACATCTGGGCAGACCGAGGCACACTCTCCGCGCTTGGGCTTGTACTGCCTGTAGAACACGAACATTGGTCTTGCAGGTATTGCTAAGCACGGGCCAGCTCTATCTCAGGAAACCGAGAAACAGGGCCCTGTAGCGCTTGATCATTGCGTCTACTGACATCCCCCACGTCTTTCCTGCCAGGAACTTGAACAGCTGGGAAATAGCGGTCAGGCGCTTCTTCATATAGGTCACATGCGGACTCCAACAGAGGTTCCTATCAATAATCATGCCCAGTAACCGATGGTTTTTTGCGTAAGCAATTGGTCGCCCGCAGATTGAGATGACATAAGGGGTCATTGCTTTGCGAGTGAAGGCCACCAGCGCGCATTGTTCTGGTGATATGCTGAGACCTTCTTTGAACAAGTAGTTTGCAATCATAGTTGCTTCTTTTTGAAGCTGGGAAAGTATCTGAGGACGTGTGACTGCCGATGTCCAGACACAGATGTCGTCTGCGTATATTGAGATTTTAATGGTGCTTGGCAAGTATTCAGCAAGGCCAATTAGTGCAAGAATAAATAGCGTCGGGCTAAGAACTCCGCCTTGAGGAACACCCCTGGAAGTATAGCGTCGCGTACTTGGGCCATCTTCTGTTAACGCATAGAATGATCTTCCAGCCAGGTAACTCGAAATCCGCCGAAAAACTCGACCACCAAGGCCAACCACCGCAAGAGAACCCAAAATGGCTTCATGTAGTACATTATCATAAGCGCCTTTCACATCTAGAAACAAAGCTGCAGATAGTCGCTTACGGGATCTTTCGTGCTGAACGTACGAAACTAGATCAACGACATTGTCAATAAAAGAGCGTTCGCGTCGGAAACCAGCCATTGAATTCGGATAAATCTTGTTGTATTCAAGATACTACTCCGGACGGCCTAGTATCATTCGTTCCATTATTTTCCCTACGCAGCTGGTCAGTGCTTTTGGGCGGTATGAGGTGAGTTCGAGTGATGATTTGCCCTGTTTCAAGATGGGTAACAAGCGGCTTACTTTCCAGTCATCAGGAACATTGGCAGCCTGCCACGAGATGTTGTAAAGGCTCAACAGTTCTCTCCTTGCACCTACCCCAAGGTTGCACAAGGCTCGGTACGGAATACCATCTGGGCCCGGAGAAGTTGAACGCCTGCGGAGAGCTAGTGCCGCCTCGAGCTCCTCCATCGTAAAAGGGAGGTTCATGTGGTAGTCACTGGAACGGGGGACGTCCCCTCTCACTAGAGAATCTGTATGAGTGGCTTGGTTGGCAATCTGCGCACAGAAATCTTCTGTGACATCAATGCCTTGCCTCCTTTGAAATAGCGCGAGCGCTTTGAATGGAAAGCGCTGTTCCGTAGGGTGACGCAGACCTTGCACCGTTTTCCGAATATGTGAGAGTGGCTTCCGAGGGTCTAGTGACTGGCAAAACGTTGTCCATTGTTCCGACGCTAATCTACCCATGCGACGCCGAATCTTCTTTTGCATCCTCCTGGCTGCCCTAAGACCATGAATTGATTTTGTACGCCGATACCAACGCTCCGCCCGGCGTCGCAGTGCTCGGAGGCGCTCCAACTCTATATCAAAGTCGTTTCGTGTGGAAGATATCGTCACCGTGCGAGTGGCGTTTTGCATTGTGCTCTTAATTGTTTTCTCTAACCCAGATCGTAGGCCATCGCTGCAAGCATCCTCCATGTCAGATTTGAAGTTGGTACATTGAACTGCTCGAATGGTCGTCCGTGGACCATAACTAGACAAGCCTTTGATGTTAAGGTAGATTGGAATGTGATCACTTCCTCGCGTGTCAACATCTGGAAACCACTTGACGTATCTCGCGAGGGAGTTGGAGACAAAGGCAAGGTCGTGACAGCTGCCGTATGTCACCCCTCGAAGAAAAGTGGGGCTGCCGTCGTTCAGGAGAGTAAGGCCATAGTTGTAGGCGATGTTCGCTAACCTGCGTCCTCTTGCATTTGTCCGCATTCTTCCCTATGCGTGATTGTGCGCGTTGAAATCGCCTATGAAGACGCATGGTGCAGGACACACTCTCAAAATATCCGCTAATCTCCTGGAATCGAGATTATTCGACGGCGATATATAAACGTCTATGAGAGTAAACATGAGTTTGTTGTTTTTCACAGTGATGCAGACATACCGATTGTCATCGTGAGGTGCAACTGGTTACACAACATACGTCAGTTCACGACAAACAAAGACGATGATTTTGCTGCACGCACCGTTCGTTGAAGACTTGACAGCTTCGTACCACGATAGTCTTATTGGTTTCGATAAATTGGGTTCACAAATGACGATGATTGGAAGCACGTTGGTAAACACAAACTGACGAAAATCTGAAAGGCGTGATTTTACTCCTCTTGCATTCCATTGGACGACGGATGCAGCCTTGACTTCTTTAAGAGATGTTGAGGTGTGAGTAGCCATCTTCCTAGTTGAGAGATTCAAGCACTGGGTTTAGGGCGTCCAATAGTCCAAGTGCGCTTCGAGCAGATGGTGTCTTCATGTCGATTAATATCGCTCGGATGGCTTCTATGAGGGCACGCAGTACCGAGATCACTTGATGATCAGTTTTAGGAAAATCTTCCATGGTTGGAGACGGCTCTTGTGTGGCCACAACCTGCAGAGGTTCCTTGGCAGAAGAGCGCATCGCGAGCGTGGGTCATTCCTCCAGAGAAGGAGGCTTCTCTGTTTCTTTCGTATAAGTGATGGGCCCTTTCGCGGCGCTACTGGATGGAACCGCTAAAAAGTGGGAATGAGCGTCTCAGGAATGTTGCTTCTTTGAAGACTTTCGATGATGCCGACGTCGACGCCGGGCTACTTCAGCTGCCTCCCTGTGTGTCGAGTTGTCTCTGGCCGTTTGTCTGAGAACCGCGTGCTCCTTTTGGGTTCGATGACAGTCTTTCGACGAGGCAGCATGAGGACCGCTGCAGTTGGCGCACTTCAGAGTAGTCGCCGGATAGGCGTCTTCAGCATGAGGTTCAGCGCAGCGGGGACACAGTCGTAAATTGGGGCATACGCCCTTGACGTGTCCTAGCCTGAAACACTGATGACATTGAAGTGGCTTTTGGATGAATGGTCGAACCGGATGTCGAAAATGTCCAACTTTAACGTGGGACGGCATGCAATCTCCCTTGAAAAACACTTTTACGCAGCGCGTATTTCCAAGGCGCCGCACTTGCGTAATGACAGTTCTCTCGTTTGCAGGCTTGATGAGGGTAGACAAGTCAGCATTAGGAATGGCAATGCCGATGTCATAAATTGCACCGGCAGTGGATTTATCATCCAACGGGATAAATGGGCGCATTTTAATGCTACCTAGCTCAGTCATTTGCTGCAGCTGTCCTAGCGCGCTCACATCGTGCACGTCTATGGCGAGAATGTTCTTTCTTGGGTTTACTCGTACGTTCTTAATTTGATGTGGCACCGCACACTCGAGAGCAACGGAAAGGGCTTGCCTGTTCAGAAGCCGTAGGTTGCTTGATGGATCTTCGGGCATGAAGATGATGACGTGTGGCCAGCGCGCAGGCCTTGACTGCACAGTCGCTGTGCTTGCAGGAGCTGATGCTGCTGTATTCGCCGTCCTTCTCTTCGCCCTCTTACCCTGGACAGGTATAAAGCTGCCATCGGATGTTTCGTCTTCCGACATAGAATAGGGATCGGTCTCCTCAGTGTCACTGGGAGAGCCAGCTCGCTTCCTTGTGGTTTACGGGTGTGAGGACCTGTGACCAGGTGGGCCTCTGGCATACTCCACGGCCATCACCGCAAGACGGGGAGGCGAGGCATCTCAAAAGACCGATGATTTCACTAAAATCAAACAGAGGGCAGAAACAAGCGCTCTTCTAAAGAGACACTTCTTCTTCGTCTCCCTTCTTCTTCGTCCGTTTTCTAATACAATAATCACGATGCTACCTATAGGAAATTGTGAACGCAGCCTTTTATTGTTTTTTTATTGTTTGATAAATGAAGCCGCGTCTGCGTAGCTAACTGGGAGACCACAGAAGGCAATGCGTAGGTGCACTCCGCAACCACCAATGCGGATAAACGTCCCTTCACGTAACGCTTCATTTCCACCTATACGCGTATTGGTGGATGCCCTCCCCATATACCTTAGTGACTATGTCATCGGCAGCCGCATGATGGTGCCCACTACTGTTGCGCTGCAGCGGGCAACAACAGATTGTGTCATCTCGCAACAGCATGTGTAATTAGGCTTGTATGTATTGAGTCACGTCTAGACTGAATCAACCGTTGCTCAGAGTAGGCACCCGCGATTTTAGCGTTTTTTTCCCTTCTTGTGTTCGTGTTTCTCTGTGTGCTTTATCCAGTCTCAACACGTCGTGTGACCAACTGGTTCCATCCTTCTTGCGCCCTCCCAACTATCGCCGTCTTCCGACATCCTCTGTGATCCGCGATCTTTCTGCCGGTTACGATGACGCTGAAGCCGCTCAACGCAAAAACAATTGCTTGAGTTCAGCACTCCAGATAATTTCCAAGGCAGTTCTCCTGGACGAACTCGCGCCGACGTGTCTGCAGCGTGGCCGCACGTTGACTACGTGTGGCCACGCTGCAGACAAAGGGATAAAGGGGACAACTTTGGCGGAATTCTTTTCACGCTGAATAAAAAAGTGCTCGTATGCCTGTGTATTCGCAAGCGGGAACAACGTGCAGCTGGGCGTCAAACGTGGTGCAGCTCCACTCAGGAGCCTAGGTAACAGACTGCCGCAGTTCTGGAGCGCAATAATCACCCATTCCTCAAGGGGGAAACATTATTCGAATCCCGGCTGCGGCGGCTGCATTTCCGATGGAGGCGGAAATGTTGTAGGCTCGCGTGCTCAGACTTGGGCAGACTTGGGTGCATGTTAGAGAACCCCAGGTGGTCGAAATTTCCGGAGCCCTCCACTACGGCATCTCTCATAATCATATGGTGGTTTTGGGACGTTAAACCCTACATATCAGTCAATCAAGGGGGGTAAATGAAACAAATTTCTGTATCCGCAAACTAATGGGCTATATACTTCCCTATTGGAAAAATTGCCATGGTGGATACTGGAAAACATGGTGGGCGTAGTGGAAATAATAGTGGGCATGGTGGAAATAATAGTGGGCATGGTGGAAATTATGATGGCTATGGTGGGACGTAGTGGAAAATATGGTGGTTATGCCGGGACATACTGGGTGGTATGGTGTACAGATGATGGGTAAAGTGGAAATGATGGTGGAAAGCAGAGGCTAGATAGTGGGCAATAATGGGACACTCTGCCCACCATTGCGATAATGCTGGGAAGCCCTAAGCAGATGGTGGGTGCTGCTTGTTATGGTGGGCCACATGGTGTACCAAGCTGAGAAGCTCTGCCCACCATCGCGATAATGCTGGGAAGCAGCAAGCAGATGATGGGTGGGCTTATAATGGCGGGCAAATTATATAGTGTACCAAGCTGGGATCTGTACACTACATGTTCTACCACCATGATTTCCACCAAAGGTTAGGCCTACTGACCGAGCCCGTACAATTGTGTTATCCGTGCTTCCGGGTTTCAGAATACATGATTACGACGATTAAGTATGACAATACAGCGCAGCCATATGGCATCAATAAACCTAAATGAAGCATTTTTCATTGTGTATGGTGTCCGCTCAAGAAGCAACAAACATCGATGCGACGCGAATAAAGCACTCCCAGAGAACGTAATTTAGTGTCTTCTCACCGACAGCCGCCGGTCGCACTCACCGGCACTTCTCTAGCTTTTGTACGAGAACTCAGACGTGGCAATTCGTGTGCTTGGTGAACCATTATGATAGCGTAATGTTTCCGGTACACTGAATTCGTTTTGGCCAAGCCGTTATGTAGTTGTTGCTTTAGCGAAAGAGCAACAGCATTGCGCTGGCGCGACCGCCCTCTACATTGCGCGAAAATCATCCCAATACTCACTCAAATAAATTAGGCGGGCGTATCTATGAAATGAGCCTAGAAGCGTCATAAAGCGTGAGCAGATGTCGGCCTTTAGAACGAGCGCGAAACGGATATTAAACTTGGCAGACCCCGCCGGTAAACTGTTGCTGCTCCCCAGTCCACTTGGTTTTTTTTTTTCCTTTAGGTTGTGAATTGTAAAAAAAAAATAGCACTAGTGCCAATAACATAGTGGCAATCGTTACAGGGCGCAGTTGCTTGTGTTTAATAAATGTGCAATTTTTAGTAGCAGGTGTAGATCTTGTCTATGTTGTGTAGACGACAAACATAACTTGAGTTGAACCTTAAGTTTGTACGCCAACTAAGTATTTAACAAGCAACCACCGTCATGTTGGCGTGGCGCAGTGGTTAGCGTCTTCGAATGGGAATCCGCAGGTTGCACGTTCGATCCTCCGTGGCGCCTTTGTTTTTTTTTTTTATGGGACGGGTGTTTTTTATACCGTTTTTATAGAATTCTTTTTTATTTTTAGTGGCAGCTCGTCACGGTGATTCTGACGTCATTTTGCGCTCAAGTGTTGCCGGCACTGCAGCACCCACCATACCCACCATGCGCCATGGTGGGTGTTTCCCACCATTCACCCACTACATTAATCCACTATAATGATGGGTGGTGGTTTCCACCATGCCCACCATTCGTTTTTTTCCGATAGGGTTTTCTCAAAGAGAGTAAAAGCAGTTTACTCGACAGATTTGCTTGAACTGTGTAGCCCTGCATATTTTAAATGAATAAATTGTTTCAACTCGACACGGCTAACCTGACACTCGCAAGCTGCTGAAAAGTCACATTCGAAATAGAATATAAGAATGTTACGTTCTCGCCTGCTTGACAAAAAATGTTGTTCTCTGTTTATGCAGGCGCCTCTTTTTTAGTGATTATATCC